>NC_140537.1:17319949-17734949 GCF_057382185.1 Mchenga conophoros
TCTTTACTAATGTCTGGTTAACTTTACCAACATTTCTAAAAGAAAAAAACAAAAAAAACTTCAAGGACATTCTTGTGACACGAGGCTACAGGCGGAGCCACAGGTCTGAGATCAGCCTTTCCTACAGATACCATAACCATGGCTGTAATTACCTTAGTGACAGACCTAGCCTCAGATCTGCTCCTGGGACCATCATGCTGATCTATTCCTACCATTACTGCTGGCAAAGTCTGTTCTAAACTTGCCCTGCTGTCCGAGCTGTAGGCCCCCCAAACGGTTTTAGTCACGTCAGTCAGTCTAAACTCATTATCATATGTCCTCTAAACCTGAGCCATCAGCGAGTGATGACTGTCTCAGTCAACCAGAAGGCTGGAGGCTAAATGAGAGCTGTCTGCATCAGAAAAACCTGTTCCAACCTCTTGTCTCTCAGGTGCCCTCCATGGGATCCATGCCCTAAATAGTGATGTTTTACCTGGGGCCTCCTCCTCCCTCTTCTCCACCATACTTGTATCCCAACAGGCAACAGAAAGTGTTTAAAATACCTAGGTGAGGGGGTGATCATGTAGACTCTGCCAATGAGAAAAACAAGTCCAATTCACAGTAGTCAAATTGAGGAGATTTAAAATGCAGACAAAGAACATACACTCATAGACAAAACTTGAAAAAAAATCCTTACAAAACTGAATGTTTAACTGTTCTTGCTTGGAGCTTACAGTATGCTGACAGTGCAGTGATTCGATTCAAAGATTTCTGGCAGAAAAAAAGACTTATACAGCCTGTAGCTATCCCAACAGGAGCAGTAAGTGAATAACAATGTGCTACTGAGAGCCTCTTTAGCATCACGTCTATACTGCTGGCTAGAATTGTGTTTGTCTCCCTTCAATCCAACAGCAATGCTCTCTTTCTAAGGAAAAAAAAATCGGATCTGTCTATCTTTGTGATCAGTTACATGCTCATTATGTTGGATCCATCAACATTTTGAAAAGCTCGAACACTCTTTTTTTTTTCCTTAATAGTTCCCAGGATACACTCAACTGCAGTTGAAAGCTCCAGTTACCTGAAACAAATTGCCTCAAGAAATCTGAACCTCAGCTAGTCTGCAAACGTAAAGAGAGAGACACACAAGAGCTTCAAAACATTAAAGCACACAATACTCCTGTGTTTTCCGTTTTTCTTTCTTTTTTTCCCCTTTTTTTTTTTGAATTGTCCGCTTAAAAAAGAAATAAATAAAGAATAAAAAAGAAACCTTGTAGTCTGTGTGTGTATTCGCATAGAGTTTGCGCTTTGGGCAAAACGTTGTGTTTCACCACATCCCTCCCTCCCCCTCCACCTCTCCCCCCCTCCACATTCCCACAGTATAAAAAGAGCTTTGACACAGCGGTAAGATAGAGTTTCACAGTGTGTTTGAGTGAATGTAATATGTTAAGATGTTACCAACATGGTTTCCATTACAGTAGAATAACAGATTCACATTTTGTAGAGATAAGCACTGAGGGGGCGTTCGGAGCATAGCCTGCTGTGACATACTGAGTATTTGTGTCGACTGATGATGGGGGACAAAGAAAAAAAAATCAACATGGGTAGGCAAGGCCTAGTCTATGATGTATGAGGGAGCCAGAAATAAAGTATTGACAGGAAAAAGAAATGCTTTTGAGTGCCTATACATTAGCACAAAAGAAGCCCTGAATGGTCTAAATCCCATTTTTTGAATCCCGAGGCAACAACAAAACACACAAGCACAAGCAGACCACCCTGTCATGCCATACCAACTATAGTATTTTTCTTTCTTTTCTTTTTTTTCCCTTTTACTTTTATGCTTTCCTCTTACTTACACTCTATGTGTCTCTGTCTCTCTGCCTGTCTCTCCATATGAGGGCTTATCAAAGGCTGCAAAGCCCTGGTTGGGTTTGGCTGCAGAATGCTCCATAGTGGGACTGAAAGGTTTCTGCCAATACCATTACCTACATCGACCCAGAGAGCATCTGCACACATAGATATATCAATCAGGGAGAGGACAGCAGAGCAAGACTTACAGGAAAAAAAGTATAAACCTACTCCAAAACATTGATCAAGTGTATTCAAGGCTTCTGTGTAACCGTTTGACCTGCTCACTTTTTAAATAGTGTAAAAACTAAGTCCCGTCCATTTTGGCTGCGGCCTTGGCGATTTCCATCTGAAAATTTATTATCACCTTTTTTTTTTCTCCGTGAATATATCTTTTGTGGAGCATCAAATTCAGCTCACTATTCAGTATTCTCCAAGGTTGTTGCAAAAAATTTTGGCAGATGTAGCCTCTGCTGGAGAGAATTTCACATCAGAACAAAACAGATGAGAACAATAAAATACAGAGGATGAAAATACAGTGCTGTGTGTAAAAGTCTGGACAATGGGGCATGTTAAGGTGTTTTGGCTCAGTGTTAGAGCACACAGTTGTTGGTTCGTTTGGGGTTTGTTTGACAAGTTTTGAGAATAATCACATATTACATCCCCCATGTTTTATAATAAGTAGTTTTGATGTGATAGCCTAAAATTAGCATCAGGGTTTGTGATGTTTTACAATCATTGTTTCATGTCATATATAAACAGAGTCATAACAACAAGTGTACCACTGCTGTAAAAAATGTCCAACCCAAGTAAATAATAAATAAACCCCAAAAAACTTAGAGTTCATGGTAAGTTCAACAGATGATCCATTTCGTTTTCTGTGTTTCCCCTGTTTCTCCCTATTTCCCTGGCTGACTTCGCTCTTTCTCTTCTTCCACCTCCCCTGAACTTTCTTGCTGCTAGGTATTGCTAAAATGATTAGCTGCCAGCAATCAGCCCCTGGCCAAATCAGCTTTGAACTGGTCAGGGCAGACTTATCACATGACGGCCAGTCCCTGGGCTGGCCTTACACTGTGTGTTGGCAGGTGAGACCTGCATTACAGATTGCATAATTCCCCAGGTGGGTGTGATGAGTTCACAGCAGCTTCAGTAGGAACCAAATTGTGGGGATTGCTGACATATAATCGTTTTAGAGGAGTGTGTTTGCGTGTGTGAGTGTGTGAGAGAGAGACAGAATGAGAGAAAGAGAAGGAAGAAGATTGGGACGACAGCCTCAATATAAATTTTGCTGTTCTTCCAGCCCACCCCTCATATATTGCAAACACATACACACTCGTGAAGGGAATAATCTTAAACCCCACATACGCTACGCACACACGGGCCACTCACATACACAAAGGTGAGGAAGACAGAACGAGGTCAAACGCAGAGGCAATAAAAGCCCTGGCGTCCAACTGTTGATCGCATCCTGGGTTCATCACTTTAAACAGGCAGAAACAGCAGGAGAAGAATCTGGTGCCGAGCAAAGATCATCCCAATTAGGATGACTCATGCACAGTGGCGAGGCCCTTCACAGACCCACCCTGTCCCTCGCTCTTGGAGACTGCCTGCCCTATCAGAGGTGAGCATGGCCCATGCAGCTCAGAAGGGGATGATGAGGTTTGGATGTCTGGAGCGGGTGGGTGTTGGAGGAAGAAAGAGTGTGATGGGAGAAGCTGTTTCTTTTTTTTTAGCACGTGGATGCTGTTGTGGTTGAATACAAGTCTTCGACCGCAGACACCCACTCCCTGTGGGACCACTGAACTGAGCACCAACCTCACAGCCTGGGTCTGATGTGTCAGTAAGCAGAATAACCACTAACTAAGAACCTTCTAGCTCCCTATCTCTTTGCACCCCCACCCTGCGGCCCACCTCCCCTCTGCACCCCAAACACCCCTGGAGCAGCAGTCGACCGTACTCTGCTCCCGCTATCACGTGTACCTTTTCATTCTATTTCCACATTTTCTGACAGCTCCTCTACAGTAGGTAACATAAACTCAAGAGGCTATAAAGGGAAGGGAGGGAGACAGAGAAGCAGTTGAATGTGGCAAACATAACAATGTCTTTTCCTTTGGCCAAAAAAACCTGAGCAAAAACAAAAATCAGGGGTGTAACTGGAGACATTTTTTCACTCTTGTGGCTTGAAAATGATACTTCATCCCTTGAAAAGTACTTTGCTACATCAAAAAAAAATGTAATAAGTGAGGGAAATGTTTCACACACACTCCTGTACTTAGATTTGCCTTTCTAGTTCCTAATGCCCTGTGTCACATCAGCCTATGTGTGTCTGAGGCTTGTTTTGGCCTTCTGTCAAAAGGACTCTCCTGCAGAATAAGACATATTCACAGTGGCATATTGTTGGGCCTGGGGGGCGGTTGAGTGGAGGAAGTCCCTTTCAGTATTTAATCACAATTTCACATAAAAAAAACACACCCACTCTCTGTTTTTGTCCTTTCTCGTTTGCACACACCCCATCGTTTGCGCACACACACACACACACACACACACACACACACACGCACACACACACACTTCAACGAACAAACCTTTACACTCATTGACATGTGCACACACCTGATCCTGACAATCATAGTGCCACTACTGATCTGCAGTCCGTTGAGGTCGTGGCAGACTGACAGCTGTCACAGAGTCCCCATTACCCCCACGCAGCAGGGAATTAAAGACAAACAAACCAGTGGCCACAGGAAGAGGAGGTGAAATTGTATGTGTGTGTTCACTGTGCATGTCTGGGTGTCCCTGTGGTAGAGTTACAGTGAGAGTGTGGGGGGGGGGGGATGCCATCATTCTCTTATGTTTGAAGGGAGTAATAAGGGCAGAACTCTGCTGTTTTTCCATTTCCCTTCATGTCCTTTTTTACTAACATGATCGGTGCTGTAAAACTACTTCGGTAAAGTCTCAAGTGTATTTTGTCTGGGGCATAATTTAGGATCAGGGATGACAAATATGTGATGTGATGTCTAACACTGGAGTAAAATTTCGGTAATGTTTTAGTGGATATTCTTGAGCTGCTTAAACATTACATGCATGTGAGCTATCCTAGAAGAAACACATACAGAATCAATCATGCTTCGGTTCACTGCCCAATAAACTCTTTAAATGCAGTATAAATCATCAGCACGGGGACATGAAAAGCCTTGTCCCAATTTCTTAATCACACAAATCTTAAAATCATCCATGTTCTCCGGCAAGTGTAATGCATATGCCATTTTTCCCTGAACTGCAACCTCACTTTCATAGTGACTCACTGCTAACGGGGATTCAGCCGTAAAGTTTACATGTGTTCCACATCGTTTAACATGCAGCCCAGACCAGTGCCACCATTGGTTTTAACCCCTGCTGGGGGTTGGGGTGGTCCATAGCTCCCTCAAGGGAGGCCACTGCTCTAATGGTAATTTAAGTGTAAAAATCTGCTCCCTGGGAAAAAGGTCATTGAATCTACATAAGCCCCTTGAGCCAGGCTTAGGACCCTGAGCGTTCAAGAGGATGGAGGCAGCTAGAGAATGGCGTCTGTAGCCAGCTTTCCTTCCATCAGCCTCTGTATCCAAGTCCCCTGGCTCTACAGTTCCACTTGGTGCTTGATCTATGTCTGTGAACAATAGCTACAGATGCAATGAAAGTGGGGCTGGGGGAAGATGGGATGAGAGCTTTGGGTGTTCTTCCTCAACTGTCCCCTGCATCCTAAAAGGGGACTCAACAATGGGGAAATCAATACTGTAGTAATGTGTACTTCCTAAAAGCACGACACAGACACCCACATCCACGTTCACCGCACATGTCCACACATGTAAACCTTACAGATGCGAGTAACACACACCCTGACTGCCTTCTCTTGTCCCCATATAATGAATCCAGCCTATTTTGCTGGCAGATGGGGAAAGTGCAGCTGAAACAAAACAACGTCAGTCATCTGTGGCACCACATATTAGAGACGAACTTCTGCTCAAAATTTAAAATTGTAAGCATATGTTGTTTTGTCTTTTTGATTAGGGTTAGTCTTCTTTGACTGTGCTGCTCTACTTCAACTGCTGTGAGACTCTGAGGGGAAGCTTTTCTTTCAACAGATGGCAATATTAGCTTAGGGCAAATTACTCTGTAGTTCTTATCTACAAGTATATATAAAGGCGTGTAAAATGAAACGCAGTATGGGCAAATTAAACGGCATACACTGAAACAGCATGTATAGAAAGAACAAAAATATGTTTATGCAATTGTGAGAGTAAGCAGAGGGCGCACAAACACTCAGAAACACTATGCAGTTTCACATTGCTTAAGCGGCACTATTAACTCATCAGTTCTGCTTAAGTAAGTAGAAACACCGAATATTGAAATGATTCAGTGTTATAAATTCTTAAGGAAAACTCATATAAGCATCTGAGAACTTAGGAGACCTGCTGGTGGAGTTTTAATAAAAAATCTTTTCATTCTTGCTTGATATCTGGACAATCTTTAAAACATGTAAAATTTAGTTTGGCATTGTGTCGCAAAAATATTTAAGCTACACCCAAGGAAGAAACAAACACATCACGTGGATGGCAGCATATGTTCCTCAATAATGTGGATATATCCGTATATATCCATTCAGCATGAAAAACATCTTCACAGATGTGAAGGTTACTTATGCATACAGAATTAGGCACCCCCATACTACCACAGAGCCTGGCTTTTGAACTGTAAACTGATAATAAGCCAGATGATTCCTTTCCTCTTTAGCCAGGAGGAGCCAAAATCCATATTTTAAACAAATGTTGAATATTCAGACACCAGGAGAGTTCCTTCTTCATCTTAATCCATCTTACGGGTCAAATCGCACAAAAGCTGGCTGTATTTCTGGTACTAAATAAAAGCGCCAGCTATTAGTGCTTTTATTTAGATGAAATATATAAAATGAAAGGAGACAAGTTGTTTCTTCATAAACTATTTTCCAAGACAGTCTTTCACAGAGTGTTAAGCCCCCTTGTCGAGTGTTGTTTTTTCGTTTAACTTAAAAAAAAAAAAATCTTAGTGGCATAAAATTAATATTTGACATACCAAAAAAAATAAAATAAAATACAGGATTCAAATTCATTTAAAAATGACAGAATTGTGTTTTTATTTAAACTTTAAACAGTACCACAGCTTTTTTGGGTTATATGAAGACATATCTTTGTAGAGGATCATCCAGCAAAGGAGGATTGACTGGATTGAGGAGTGTTGTATAGAAGGAACACTGAGTTTGTACATTGAGTCACACCAGAGGTTTTCCACTTTGACGATCTTTAGAGGAGTTGCAGCTTGAATGCTGTTTTCAAAATCAAAATCATGTCGACCTTTATTCTCTCCTCTGCTGACAATTAACAAACGGGCATTTTGAAAGCATGCAGGAGGCAGTCACTGCAGTCCATCCCCGGAAAATTTCACTATGTTTGAAAACATGTGGGAATGCTTTATCTCAAAATGTAAAAAGGACTCCTAATATACCATGGTGATACAGAGCGACCATTACACGGTGTTAATATTAACACTTTCTCCCTTTATTTGGAAAGACACTAATTTTAAGACAACTGGACATTTGTTTACTGAGAGCAAGTATGCAAGTATCCAGCGTGAAGAAGGAACTTTGTAGCATAAGTGAAAGATGACTTTGACTTACGGTAATGACTTTAAAGTTTCTGATCAGATGCTACAACATTTTTTCAACCAGTCTTAATCTGCAATAATTTCTACCATAGCAAATAAAAAAATAGCTATAAAAAATACAATCAATCAATTAATTAGTGCTTATTTTCTGAGAAAATAGTGATGTCATACAGTATAATACCAATTGGTACTCTCTGTACCTCTGGTACTCAACATCCCTTTCTCATAACCTAACATTTTGATCTAAACACCTATAACTTTAGTTACTGTATCATTCACAGTTGCAATGCTATCAGACTGAAAAAATGTGTCCATAGATGAACAGTCCAATACACCCGAGTACTCGAGTTCATGTTATCAGGTTCATATTTTGGAAAAACAAGAAAAATCAGACCAATCTTGCACATATGGCAAATAAATTCCCTACCTCTCTCAATCACCTACATAGAGTTGTCTGAATAAAGCTGTAACGTACTTCTGAATGACAGAATGCTATTGCTTTAAACAGATTATCAATCCAGCAACATTACGTATCCCACATCTGAAAATGGCTACAGTACTGACACTTCCTGCATCAAGCCTTCCCTCTGCAAGTATTTGGCAGCCATACAAAGAGTTTTCCCAGCTGCTGTTGTGAAATTTCAAAATGCCCTATAGGAGAAATCATTGTCTCACCTCCATAATCAGTAAGTTTTGCTGCTATTTGGTTTAATTAAATAATTTGCTCTCTTTGCACCATTATCTTCTTAATTGAAACCCCTTTTTAAAGATGTGTACAGGTAGGATTTCCTTTATAGTTCTGACAAAGCTAGAGATAAACGATTGTTCCAAAAAGCATTTGGCAAATGTCTGATAGCCCTACAAGGTGAACGAGTGATTAGAAACAAACTAATTGGACTAGAATTACCAACTGAAATGCCATATGTCTCTCCAAAACAATGAAGCTGCACTTTACATGTCTGTTGAGACATAAAATGCACAAATTTACTTTGTTACAGTCAATATATGGGAACTTTGGTTATGGTTAAAAAAAGTGAAACTAAACTAAACAAAAAACTGTTTTTGCGTGGTCACAGTGACATTGACCTTAGACCAACATAAATGAATCATCCTTATAGTTAACATTTTTTGACAAATGTGAATACATTTTCTGAAGCAGTTCAAAAGAAGAGTTCTTGAGGACACAACACATAAGAAATTTATGCCGCTACCATTGTAAAAATGCTAAAACTCAGAGTTATTATTTTATATATTTTAATAAAGCCCTGACCCTAAGCTGAAAAAGCAAAGAGGAGATGGATGGATAGATGGATGGGTGGATGGCTATGCATGACACAGGACTAACTTGTAAGCAATGAGAACCTGAAGGCAGCTGTAGCTCAGAAAATAAATCTGTAGACCCAACAAGAAATACTACAACAAATTAGACAATACAGAATACATTTGGCAATAAACTGATAAAATATATTATTATTTATATATTATATATATATTTTTTTTACATAATATCGATACAAAGTAAGCTAGAATGATCAGTTTCTTCACATTCTCTTTAATAAATATATAGTTTGGTACATTAACCATGGTAAACACCAAAGAGTGTGAAAAAAACACCACAAAGGAACAGAGCAAAAAAAAAAAAAGTCACTTTGTGCATGATGTATATGCAGTATGTGTAATGGGTGTTGATGGATCACTAGCTTAATACTACACCAGAGGCAACAGTGGCCTTACAATATCCCCAATGAATAAATGTTAACCTGTATCTTAAAGAACACCCCCATTGTTTGTCTTCTCTCTCTAGCCCAAGCCTACAATTGATTGGCCCTGTATTGAATGCTCAAACACTGCATGCAACGATTGATCACTCCCAATTACATGTGCAATGGATGTTTCCTTTTATACCTAGGCCCTGAATATCTTGCGGTTACAGAAACTATTAGAAAAGAGGAAACTGAAAGGTTCTACCTCAAAAATGAAGCGATAACAGAAACCAGAACTAAACCAAATATTTCATATTAATTTGGAATTTGATTTAGGTGTCATTTTTATCATCTTTCTCTTCTTCTGCCTCCCTCTTTCTTCTTACTTTCTCTCTTTCTGTTTTCCATTCTGTTGTTGGCTTGACCTATGATCTGCACCCCTGACCCTTGACCCTGAGACATCTGATCAGTCACCACTCTAGGGGGACAAAATTAATAGAAGCGTTGCTTGTTAATTGCATGAGGGGCCAGCTAAGAGATTCATCACCTCAGTCATTGCCATTGCTTTACTTTGACCCCCCCACCCTCCCCTTTCCTTGGTTTCCCAGAGGGCATTTGGGGGCAGGACCAGCTGTGCTTTTCCTATAACCCTCTGTGTGTTTGCTGTGTAATTATTCAGCATCAGCCTTTATTAATCAAGTCGATGCACTTACGTTTTAAATGGAAATTGCGGGGATTAATACAAGCATTCATTTTGTCCAGGAAATCTTGATGGCTTTAGCCCACTAATCGAATTGGAATAAAGAGGCCACGGCAATGGGAGGGACTTGATTGAATTAAGGGAGAAAAGCACACATTATACTGTATCCACCAGCAGGGTCCTGACTGCTAACATATACACACACAAACACAAAGGTCGCGGAGCATTGTCCACTATGACACTTTGATGAGTCGTAAGTGCATGATGCATAGAAGTATAATTTGGTCATAACAGGACTGATGACTCTGCAGATGAATGCACCGATTACTGGGTTGAAGTATAATTTCTCTGTACCTATTTTTTGGCTTATGCACACTTATGGAATGAAACAAGTACAATCTGTATGTGCACACACACTCTCATGTGTATATGTGTTGCCACTAATGGAGCAAGTGTCTGCAGAACCTTGCATATCACGCATGCACACACAGAAAAAAAATCACCATATTCATGTCCCCATTCAGATTCATAAATAAATACCCCCCCGCTTCCCTGTATTATATATGTGCTCAGTCTTTCTGTCATTAGTTTACATTCAGTTCATCTGTCTCTCTCCCTCTCTCTCTCACTTTGTTGCTGCTCTCAGGTCAGCACACACTGCTGAGATGCTGACCATGATTCCAATTATCCACTCGCTTCACTGCTGGATACATGGCATCCACCCTGCACAGGGCAATACAGCTGCAACACAAAATGTTCACACACACAGAGGCACTTCACAAATACATTAATGTGTACAAATAATAAAGTGACATGTGCAGATAATAGTAATACCTCTTATACACTGGGATTGCACTCAAGTAAAGCATTTAAATTCTAAAACGATAGCTTCACATATATGTTCAGCCAAATTGATTGGAACAGCAGAACTCTGCAGGGCTACAACTTAACAAACTGTCACAGCTTTAGTGTCAAATCCCCTTTCCCCTTTACAAATCCACCTTTTCTTTCCCTCTTTACCATTCCACCTCTCCATCATGCCTCCTTTAACCATGTCCTCAGTCCCTGCAACTCAGATTGACAGACAGATTAGATTGGACACAGTTGATGGCGGTGGAAGCAATCAGATCTGGTGTTTGGCAGAGGTTTTGTTTGTGTAAAATGACACAGAGGCCTTGGTCCGCCTGGCCCCCCTCGCGCTCTCCCTCTCTCCATAAGAGATGCCATTGGCACAATCTTGCAGGGCGATTACTATCAGGCCTGGTGGAGGTGTTCCAGCATGTCATTTGTCTGTCATTTGTTTGTCAGCAGACGACAGCTCCGTGTCTCTCCAGTGTATTTGAGTAGGTGTATGTGTGCGCAGTGGTGAAAATGCACATTGTTGTATATTTCCTCTCCTCTTCCCTCCCTCCAGCACCTCTCCTTCAGGTATCGTCTCCTCTATTTGATATGGCAGTGACATTTTTTGACAGCATGTAGATAGATAAGATTTGTTGCGCCCATGAGCCATCTAGGGATTAGAAATTCACACTCCTTTTGGCAGACACTGTCTAGATAGCTTTCTCTTGGCAATGTAAGATTCAACCAAACATCTCTTGTGTACCGCTCCTTAGTTTTGCATTGACTGTGACAGGAAAAAAAAGCCACACACCACTTGTGCTGCTCTAAAAAAGCACAGGCAATTCCAATCACGTGGTCAGGAGAGGATATTCTCCGTTGTTATAGGAGCTGTACGTTTTCTCTGAGCAATACTTTGAACCCACATGCTCATTAGTAAATTATATGTTTGGCACATTACTGAGCTCTTGAAACTCATTCAAGGCGTATTGTAAGCACTCGACTGTGGTAAAATTCTCTAAAATTCTTGCCTCCTACAGCCTACTCCAGTTCCAACATCATGTCATATCTTAATGATTACTCAGTGTGAAAGTTCACGCTGACCCAAAACAGAACATCTTAATGCCATAAAACCAAAGTAATTGAGATAGAATTACACTAACTGACCCTAAGAAACACTAAACATCTGTTCAGCCTTATTAAAACATACAAATGGGCAGCAGTGTTTTCTCTGCCCATCCCTACTGTATGAAGGTTTCAGGGTCTTTCTATTCTTAGTGTATTGGCCAATGAGCAGTTATCTCATAGCCTCTGTCAAATCAATCATGTCAGATTTGTTTAGATCCTGGCCCAGAGAGGGCTTGTGTGTTTATGTGAGCAGACTATCGCAGCGAGGGATGAGGGATGCGCAGCAGAGAATCATGGCATTCACATATCCACAGAGAGGAGCTTATCAGCCGTGTTTGGCCCAAGTCTTTGATGCTGCTCAAGTACAAATGTGGCTATTGAGTGTAGAGAAAGAAAGGGAATCATGTGTCAGCTGTATTTTCACAACTGTCTTTTTTTAGAAGAAGAAGAAGAAAACCAGCAATCCCTTTCCCCCCCTTTTTGTTTCCCTGTTGACCATGTATAAAATATTCTGAACAAAATGTGATCATGTAGCTCTTGTCTCTAACATATTATCTCATGCATATTAAAAACAGCCTAGCTTTACTTCTCTTGGCTCTGGCACAGCTCAGCTTCAGATCTTGTTTCTTTTTTTTCTCAAGGGGCTAGTTAACCCCCACATGATCTGGCATTCCAACAGACTCTTCACTCTCCTCCTCATATTCCTCAATGACCGCCATCTCTGTAGCAGCCCTGAAACATTACCAAAAACCCCAGCGTCACTTGGCCTGATTTATTGTATCATTAATGTCAGGCTATCAGTGGACATGAGCGCATGAGACAACAGACGAGCCGCCCCCAAAACAAATAGTTTTGATTAAAGTCAAGGACATTCTGTACAGCTTTTCCGTAGAAAGGCATTCATCACATTTGATGTTGACCCTCCCTCCCTGCCTTACTCTCTTCCTCTGCCTGTCTGCCTGTTCGGTGGGGGGGCTGGAGGTGATTGTAAAGGCTGCAAAAACCTAAGGGCTGAGCTAACATAGATACTGACAGCTTATGTGAGAGGGGTTATACAAATCAGTGTGTAATACAAAGTTGGAACAGCACTGAGTGGATTAATTGAATACTAAAGGGATTACAGTATAGAGGTTTAGGCGGACAAACAGTGGGTCACAGACAGAGAGCTTGATTTTTCCATGCCTCTTTGGAATCAGGTACTCGACCAAATAACCGTTATTCACTACATCTTGCAGTAGCAGTCTATCTTATTTTATGTCCTGTGATGACAAAACTCCTACATTATCAACTGTCCCCAGAGATCAACACGTGTATGTTGCTTGTTACGCACACACTTCAATATTTAGTGTTTGGCTTGTCAGCAGATACGCAGCCCATGCCAAGTCTTTAATATGATGCTTGGAGAGTTATAAGTAATAAGAGGATAACAGAAATTGAAATGCAGACATCGTTTACAGTTCCCTAAACCAAACATCTGTTAAAATGACAGGAGAAGGGTCGATGTGAAGAGGATTCCAGAGAGGATGGGAAAAGCACTTCATTGCTTCTATCAACTTTTATCTCCCACCAAAAAGCTTCCAGTTTGTGTAAACAGATCCCAGAGAGTCTGCATAGCCTTTCCTCTTTCCTGCCTCTTTGGCCTGGCCACCCAGCCCGTAGTCCAGCCCACAGGACTTGACAATAACTCCAGAGGTCAAGGTTTAAGAGGAAAGTTTAAGATGAAATCATGAGAATTGAAAAAGTCCACAAACAAATTAGTTAAAGAGGGGAGAAGAAAACAAAGCTGGCGTGTAACACGGAGCCCAAACAGACATCGCAGCCTTAGCTGAATCTGAGCCGAATTACATCTGTGCCTTCCCTTATCTAATAAAAAGAGGGACTTAAGTTGTATTATTTTAATATGTGAGTATGTTACTCTAAGCCTGGCTGTTTTTAAGTGTCATTTTGTCACGGCTTGGGAGAAAAAAAAAAAGTGTGATTTTAATCAGGGCAGCTTTAGGTGCTTTCCTGTGCTCCAGATGTTCTGGCCCCTGCCTGAGAAAGCTTTTTTTTTTCATTTTTCTTTTATTTCTTTCCGTCTACTGGAGACATAAGTGGAGGGTTATTGTGCTCTTCTCAAGGTCTCTCTTAAATGTCTCTCCCACTCAAATATTTGGACAGTCACAAGAGAGGAGAAATGTATCAGGTGCACCTCAGAGGAAAAAAATTCTGGTCGTAGGTGGGCATGAAGATTTACAGCAATATTTTGGACATAAAGGTATGTCAGTAAAATGCATCCAGACACAAATGCGCAGAAAAAGCATTAACAAGAAAGACGATCTGGCAGGATAGATCAGACAGGGAATGGTTGCTTCCCTGCATAGCATCATGACATCATTAGCACGTTAGTGTGTGTGTATATATATATATATATATATATATATATATATATATGGTCTATTTTAACAGAAGTACTGAATGGTTAATATGAGTTTACAAAAAGGCACCACTGTTCAGAGGCCTCCTTCTACGAAAGTGCGCATGAATGTGTACATTTGGGTCAGACCCGATTTAACCAGCCCCACATGTGACACTCATAGAGGGTCTGATTTCCTCACCCTGCTGAGACCCATACACCCCTGGTTCTCATTGACTTTGGTTTCATGCTCGCGGGGCAAACACAAAATGGCAAAAGAAAAAAGGAAACAGTTAAAAAAAAGCCGAGAAAAAAAAGAAATAAAATGAAACGGAGGATAATACAAAAAAAAATTCAAGCCATGTGCTTCTCGTGCCAGTAAACACCAAGCGGCCCTGGACTGAAAAAAGAGGCATCTCAGGGTTTTAATCGTGCAAGTGATGCGTGTCTGTAAATGCTGCTACCTCTGTGAAGAACTGGAGACTAGAGCATTTAGGAGGATACGTTGACTCCACGAGAAAATAATGAGTCCCAGTGGTCCTACGCAAGTTCACAGTGGTAAAAAAATATTGCAGCAAACTCTTGTCTTTGGATGAAAACAGGTTTGAAAAAGTCCTTCAACAAACAATTTTGTCTGAAATGCAGACATCGTTTACAGTTGGTAAGTATACTGTAAGGACAGAGTAAACACGGACGACACATTAATACCGCATTCCCCTGAAAATCATCCATTCACTTAGATTGGGCTGTATGTACTCGGATCTTAAGTGAAGGACTTGGCTGTGATTCTGTCAGAAATGTGTACTAGCCACTAGCCACCAAAGCAGTGGCATAAATCTTGAGATCAGCCTGTATTGATAGGGCCTTGGCTACCGATTTGGTAACACGTGTGCATATCCATTTCCCTGACAGAGACTGATTGCACATGACTGGGGAGGTAATAGAATTGTCTTTAAGGGGCCGGACACCATTTATTACAAGCAGAAGGTAGGCTACACCTGCAGTGCATCCCATTACTCTAAATATCACTCCTCCTTTTGTCAAGCCCTTCGTCCTTTCTTTCATGAATTATGGCATGGTATAAGTGATCAAAACTTGTGTATCATATGTACATGTCAAGTATGTAAGAACAAAATAACGTCTAATGGATGATATTACATCAAAGTAGGTAAAATCAATCAATGTATTCACACTGTACAAAGGTTATTTTTTTATCTTCATAATTACATGTTAAATGAGCTGATAATTAACTGTATTATGCTAACCCTAACCCTAACCCTGCAAATAAATAACTTATAAGCCCCTCAATCATATTTCAGATTTAGGCAGCTTTTTAGGGCCAATAACAAGTGACATAAAAAAAAGACCACAAGTGAAGAGTTTTTCCAACTTCAACAAGCACGTAGCACTTATTTCATACAGCCATGTATCTGCTTTCTTCTACACCTCATATAGAGTCAGTCTATGACCGAGAAAGTACGTTTCAGTGGATGTTTTTTTTTTTCTTCTTTTGACTGAACGCATAGGAGATGGCAGAAATGCTTTAAAACAGGTGTTAAAGCACATTTTCAACAAAGCGTAAACCGTGTTATTGTTTGGAATATGCTCTGCAAGACTCACAACTGCCCTACTGAGATAAGCCAAATACCTGAAATTTAATGACTACTTGTTGAATAAAAGCTTCTTTTATTTAAAACTCTTCATCCATTGAGTTTTCATCATTAATACAGATATGCAGTGTGTCCCAGTTCTCCCCTTCTCTCATCAGCCTTTCTTTTCTCTCCTCTGTTCTTCCCTTCCCTTATCTCCTCAAAGTTCCTTACTGGGAGGAAAGCAGCCACAACAAAGTCTTAGGAAGTACCCCGGGGAACTTATTATGTCAAGAGAACTAACAACACAGGGTTTCCTTCATTCTGTCTACCTGTTGGACTGCCTGCCATTGATCTAGCAGGCAGGTGTCAATATAGGAAAAAGTTCACAATATTCGTCTTAGAGCACATGCACGCAAGTTTGACACATCTTCTAATTTCTATGGAGTTTTTTAGTGTGATGTAGGTAATATTTCTTCCCTAATGAGTAACGAAATTAGCTTCATTTCAGCAGTGCTGTGAAAATATTAACGTTAGGGAGATAAGCAAATTCTCAAAGCCACCGAAAGGAGGCTAAATTAAATCTGCAATTGTGGGTTTATTTGAAGCTTCACTCATACAGTGTTTATTGTGTGTAGTGAACAGGAAGGGTAAAATAATGTTGCAAAATAGTGGCATTTTTTTCTGTAGAATTTAAAAAAAACAACTGCCACAGACATATTGTAACAATGATTATAATAATTTCTGTGCCCTTTGTCCCTCCAAAGGGCTAAATATGTATGTAATAAACCCAACAGTTAAAAGGCAAAGAATAATTCATGGGAGACATTACTAGTGAATGCGGTTACCTCCAATGCTTAGAAAGTGAAGTTTTCCACATTAAAAATGCAAATCCAGGTAGCATGTCGTATTTTATTCCTTGCTCCACTTGGTGCAGCTCCATGATTACACTGCTGATCGTCCCATATTTTCCTTAAATCAACATCTTACAGCATATTAGCCAAAGCCTTGGGGGACAAAAGTGCCATTCAACAGCCTGTGCATTTTGTAATGCATACATAGCTCTTTGAATACATATATATTATTTGACTTTGCTCAAGTCTTATAATGGTGATGAGCTCTATGAAAAGTAGTCCCTTTTTTGCCATTCTAAGGAGTACTATTTTAAGAGTCTGTTGTCTGCAGTAAATAATTGGAGCAAAGCCTTTCTCAATGCTATATTTAAGTCTACCTGTCATCTATAAATGGAAACTAATTTGAAACTAGTGAGAAGCAAGTTCGTTTAAGAAATGTTCACACTGGCAAATAAATCTCAAGCTCGGCAGCACGAGCTGTGATCTGAATGCGGCTCTGCTCATTTACACTACAGCCTGTGCAGCTCTGCAGCACTGTATTCTGCACATGTTGAAAAGAACATAATACTGTCGTGAAACCACTGGGGGAGTTAGACAGAGACAACAGTCAACCACAAATGTCTACTTGTGCACACACATATACACACACTGTACAACAATGACTGCCCCTGGGCCATCTACTTCTTAATGAAGCTTTGTCTTTAAGGGGGCTTGGAGGACACGAGGTCAGGCAAGGTCAGTCTGAGACGAGGTCAGCCTACTCATCAGAGTTGTGTAAGGAAGTCTGGAGCCAATGTCAGTCCAAATCATATCTTCAAGACACAGACAGGAAAGAAACAATGACTATGTGTGTGTTTTGTTTTGTTTTACTAAACTGTACGCAACTGTTTTTTTACAGTTTGTGTTATCTGAGCAGTGATGTGCTCTCTAACAGTTCTCTCTACTTGTCATATTTCACTTCTACCTGTCTGCCTCTTTTCCCTGACAGTCACATGTTAATGCTTTAATCCAACAGCTCGTGACATGTTAAAAACAGGAAAGGAAACGGGAGCTTAATCGCTCGCTAGTAGCGACAAATACCTGTCCGTCTCACCCAACAGGGAGGGGAGACAGGAGAGTCAAACACATGGTTGAACATACAAATACGCCCACAGACACCCAAACACATACACATTCTCCTAATTACCCAGGTCACTGGCTCAGTGCAAAAGCCTGCACCGCCCTCCTATTTTCTCTTCTCTGTGCTAACAGTAAGGATGTGGATGTGCCCTGAAAAAACACGAACTTTGTGTTCCTGTCCTGTCTCGTTTGGCTACCAGGGGCCCACAGGAATCCCTATTCTGGGAGTGTCATTCAGCAAGGGTAGCAAGGGGAGAAAAACTTATTTGGAGAAGTTCCCAACGCTGCTCTGTGTTGCATTGCGCGATTGGGCCAGTCAGTGTTCTCTGGCTTCAATAATTGTGATTTATGCTCTAGCCTTCGGGAGAGTGTGTGTGTGTTGCTGAGCCCTTGCGCCACATCGACGACTGACATATTTCATGCACACTGAGCGACCTGATGCGTCCACAGTACACTGACGGTCTGGTCCCCCCCCCATTCATCTGGAGCTGTCTCAAACGCACACTAACTCAACACGGACACGTGACTCTGCATTTCCCAATATTAAAAGCAAAGTGAGATATCAAACAGTTCTTCGAGCAACAAGCACACCTCTAAGAACAAGAAGGAGATGGAAGCTTGTATAGATATATAGAAGTACACCACAAAAAGGAAACTAGGGCATCAGATGCCCCTGTTCTTTAATACAGGGAGTGGTGACACTGTTTCCTTGTGTTGATTTTGTCCTTGCTGCAGGATGCCTTGGATAAGAGTGTGGTATTCTCATAGGAGGACAATTTTAGCTAGTTTAAACCTATGGGCCTTGAGTGGAACAATGAATCTAATGACCAGGAGGATGGAAATAGGGAGCGACGTGGACAAATAGCAGAATATATTTGGAGTTTTTAAAATCCACTGCGATTTATTTTGCATGGAACTTGATACCCCTCGTTTAGGAAGGTCAGCGATGAACAAATTAGACACTGCACAGCTGAAACAAAACACTCAATGATAAAGTGCATTGCGGTGAAAAAGTCTTTGCCCCCTTCCTGATTCCTGAATATTCAACAAATATTCTTTGTTGAATATTTGCCACACTTGAATGTTTCAGATCATCAAGCAAATTTGAATATTAGATAAAGGGACCTGGCTAAATGCAACATTTAGTTTTTAATTGATTATTTCGATGATTAAAGGAAAGCAATAACTACCTGGCCCTATGTGAAATGAGGCCCTATGTAGATGAACAACCACTTCTAACAAAAAAGAACCAAAATGTTCGTCTCACATTTGACTTTTGGGTGGTGGTTTGATGGTCTGAGTCTGTTTTGCTGCTTCAGGACCTGGGCGACATACTGTAACTGATGTAACCATGGATTCTGCTCTTTACCAGAAAACTACTGAAGGAGACTGTCCCACCATCAGTTCATGCTCTGAAGGTTAGGCTCATTTGGGCTATGCAGCATAACCATGATCCAAAACATACTAGGGAGTCCACCTCTGAATGATTAAAAAACATCTAGACTGAAATCAATCAGAACTTTCCCATCTTATGCTGTCTTGTTAATTAATGTTTATACTCAGTGCTGTCTAGTCTAAGCCATTGTGTTTATAGAGTACAGGTTGTTCTTTTAATAAATAAAAAAAGAATAATATGAAATGTGCAATGTTAAACAATGCTTAAGAGTCTTCCAGTTTTAATGTGGAGGGCAGATTTTGTTTATTCAGTGGGCTACGCGTACTAATTTGGAAAACACAGACACAGAGAACCTTCACTTTTATCCATATGCCAGGTTGACAGAACATGCACCTGAATCAAATGAGGGGGATTATGCATTTTATCTACCTGCAGTACATAAGAAAACAGGCCAAAAGACACATGACACACATGGCAGGTGAGAAGAGTAAGGCTGATTGATCCCTTCTTCATCTCTCACACGGTGTTTTCCTCCGACAACATTCAAACTTGTACAAAGCTCCATCTCTTCACTTTGCATAAAGAGCTTTAGGAGAAATCAAGGGACGAGCAAAAGGTTTTAGGATAGCGACACCAACTATGTATGCAAGCACAGCTGCACACAGACACAAGCAAATGCAAACAGCGTGCAGCATACCCCCGCATTCCCCTTTGTAGCTCAGATCAAATACAGAATCAAAAACAGACATTAATTTAATTGCTGTCTCTCAGATCACAAAAAGTAAGGCCAAAAAAAAAAAAAAAAAAAGGAACAAAAAAGCCAAATTGAGTCTGAGTCCAAGGTCAGTGTGTGTAGCTGTCTGAACAAAAGTCGGAGATCTCCCAGAAAAAAAATCTATCAAGTTAGGGAGAAGGCGCCCTTGTCCCGACTCCTGCAGAGTTGCTGGAAAGATGGTTTCCTGTAAAAAGTTTATCTGAGGGTATGGAAGATTAACGAGGGTGTTTTCATTGGCTGCTCTCTAGTCGTCTTGCAGTACTTAGAGGTGATAAGATCAGAATATTTATTGAGCCTCTTCTTCAGGTCATTTGCTATGTAAATTTTATGAGCTTGATGTTGCCTTTGTTTCGCGGTCATGTGTTATTCCTGCTGAACCCTGGAGCAGGGGGAGGAAAGAGGATTTGTATACTTAGTATGCAGTGTCTTCAAATTAGTAACCCATGCATAATTATTTATACCATGAAAGGGGGGGGGGGGGTTGCAGTGGAACAACTAATTTTACTTGCTGCCTGTGAAAATTAAAATCTATTATTTTTCAATCAGATCTGCCTCTTGTTTTTACACCTTGCTTCATTTGTTTGGAATAATGTATCATCATGAGACAAAAGTGTTCACTTATTGATTTCTCAGGGAAAAAGAGAAGCTATGGGCTGTTTTTAGGCTCAAACAAAATCTGTATTCAAACTGGATTAGCATGGGCCACTGATGAGATTAACCATGCATTTGCTGCAGTTATCACTACAGAAATGCAACTCTATGGAAAATACCCCCCCCCCCCCCCCCCACACACACACACACACACATTTTGTTAACTATGTAATAGTTCTGTAGAAGCAGAAGTAAATTGTTCCAATCACAAAGAAAAGATAATAAAGTTAGCTGGTTATTTTAAACAAAGTCGCTATTTCCCACCTGTTCCTACCACTGTCAAGTTCAGTAATTGATTGAGGGGAATGGATTGAAGCCCATCAAGCTCTGGCGGACTCTATGATCATAAATCAAATGGGGAGGGTCAAGACATCAGGGCAGGTCTAGCAGCAGAAGCCAAAGCACTGCAACTATGACCTCATCTCAGCTTCCCATGAAATATCTATAAAACACAAACATTTACCCACAGATAAGACGGTATGATGATGTGAACTCAGACGCATATGGATAACTATTAGAACGATGAAACTCTCTCAGTGAAATCTCCTACCATGACATCTGTGGGTTATTCATGTGAAATTACATAAATCTTTCAAACTGTTTTAAATCACTCTCACCCTCCCTCTCTTTCTCTCTCTTTCTCTGCAAGCACTCACCATTAATGCCTATATCAACGGCAGGAGCCAATTGTTAAAGAGGGGTTCTAAGTGCACAGCCCAATCGATATTGATAATGTTGAAAATGTGGTAGGAAAGAGAGCAGGAGTGGTGGAGAAAGAGGGGAAAAAAGGAGAGGAGGGGGGGGGACATAAATCTGCACACAGTGAATAGGGGAGAGCAGCTGCGGTGGCCTCTGAGTTGTCCCCTTCACCTCTTTGGAAACATCATCAGCACTAATCAGGGCCCTGCTAAAGAAAATGGTCCCGCTTGATTTACACTTCCTACCCTCTGCTGTGTAACAGAGAGAGAGAGGGAGAGAGAGAAAAGGAAGAAAAAAAAACACAAAAAGAGAGAAAAACCATGAGAAGTGACTAAGAAGGACAGGTTGGGCAAATGAAAGGGGGGAAAAAAACCACGAGGTGGTGAGCAATAATAATAGCCAACATAAATGCACAGAGCCACATTCTTTCAAGGTCAACCTCAGGTGAAGCAAAAGGTTGTATAAAGGTCATACTGCATTAGGGTCATGTAGGTCTCAATGAGAGTCAATAACACCTCCCAGTCTGCTGTAGACGTGTGGGGGTTGCCTCTGCTCTCACATCAATTCGCTAGGCAGGGACCACGGCAATAAAAGAGATGGAGAGAGACTTAGCCGGAGAGAGAGGGTGAGAAAAAAGAAAATGTACAGGCAGATTGTGAAACAGCTCGCCTTTCAACTACTAACTGCTTTTCATGTAAATGTCTGGGACTGACACTTCTTACACATCCCCACCCAGCCCTCCCCGCCTCGCCCACCAACCCCTACGCGCACACACATACACACACAGACACACACACACACACACACACCCTCTCCTACTTCAGTATACTTTCTCTGTCAGCAGAAGAATAAAAGAGAGGGGAAGGCGAGGGAAGGGCCAGGAGAAGAGAGAGTGAGACGGGAGTGAAGGAGAAGTAGGGGAAGAAAAACAGAGAAACAGAAGAAATCAAGTCTCTTGCCGGGGTTGGCGAAAGGTCAGTCCTGACAGGCTCGGAGGTTAAACTGCCGAGTTAAAATACTGTTCATTATCCTCCACAGCCTCTTCCCAAATTCCCCTCTTTTGTGTCACAGTCAGTGCCCAGCATCAATGTTCCCCCACCCCAGGATTTATTAGACATTGTTGAACAGCGAGAAAGGGGACCTTTTCTGTACAATAGTAGCAGTGATCCTATGGCAAGGACAATACCGCTGCCAACACAATTACAGAGCCTGGCTTGAGTTATAAGGGTTGCAGGACTGACACTGCAGTGTGTACGTGTGTGTCTCTTTTTGTGTGTTTTTACTGTATGATGATAAAACAAAAACAACCAGCAGGTATTATATAAAAGCTACAATTTGTTTATGTTGACCCGATTCACTTAAAAATAAGCATACTGAGAAAAAAAACATTCATACAAAAACAATTTACAAACATTTCTCTGTATTTAAAATAACCTTATTCCAGCACAGGAAATTTAATTAGTAGACACGGAGAGAACAAAGCAGGGGAATATCCATAACATGAATTAGGCTGAATCCCATCATTCATTACTCACCAGAGAGCAATGAGATGTGACACATGGCAACAGAACCCTGCCTGAACCGGACAAATTAAAAACACTAGTAATTAGCGCTATGCAAAACATGTTGTAAGTTTATTACCTGATTTATGTGGCTTCCTGTTTATAAGGGCACAGCGAGCCAGCTATTCGTCTTCCACCTAGCATGCTTAAGATTCAGAATGGGTTTAAATGATTTATTAAATGAATAAACAAATAAATCACCACACACCTAATTTCCCTAATGATATTAGAAATGACTGACTGTACAAATTGTGCAAAATATAAGCTACTATTAACCTAAAGCACCTCTCATTTTAGGGGTTCAAAACGTCCATCCATTTTCATTTGTGCAAAAACAAAAACAAAAACATGATTAATAAAGATCTGACTCTTGACATGGATTCCACAAATAAAACACTCCACACTCTCTTTGCTTAATAAAGGAGGGTCAAACACTTTGCGTTGTCAGCAATATTTCACAGTCACCCCATCGAAGATGCTCTGTCATCCTAGGCAGAGAGAAACTGACCCCCCAGTAAAGCAAGGCCCACACTCTTACCCCAACTCCAAACTTTGTACATGTTCTACTTCCTTCACAGCGCTCTGTTGGGTGTCACCCAATCACTGTGTGAACTGTATATTTCTATTTTAAGAGACATACTGTTTTCATCTTTTGCCCCTCTATTCCCAAAGGGAATGAGTAGAATATAAAAGCCAGACTTTAAATAACAAGGAAGCGCCATCAGTTCCCCTGCTAGTCCGCACATTAGCCCCGTCTGTGAGTGAGAATCCGACACCTACTAAAATGCCTCAGCTCTTTGGGCGTATAAGAGCATAAATAATTCAAAATTAATCCCCGCTGAGGGGGACTATAGGAATCATAAATTATCTGAGAGTAGTCCCTAATACAATCCCGGGATTGGAACACCTATGGTAACAAGTCTCATTATTGTGACAGTGTGGCTGGTATTGTTTTCACCCTGTGAGTCTGTCTGTCTGTCTGTCTGTCTGTCTCTGGGTGTCATCACGGGCAAAATGAAGACCTCGAGAAACCCAGCATAGCAGCCGCTACTGCGGTTTTGAGGACTTTGGTAGGTGGTTGCATATCTGTCTCTCTGCCTGCATGGCTGACACATTTTGTCAGTGTGACAGCACTGCAACGAGGCACGATGAAACTTTACAGAAGTGTAGTTAGCATCAAAACAGAGGCTGAAAGAGAAGATGGTTGAAGTCCAGCATCTGAGTAATGTGCATGTATGTGCTTGGATAGTCGTGGAGTTTTGGACAAAGAAATTTTACCTAAATTCACTTAATAGGAGTGCCCAAAAATTAGACTGATAATGTCCTTAGTTTGTCAAATGGCTTGGATGGTATATTTGTTTGTTTTTTTATCTTGATGTGAATGTGTGTGTGTCCTAGAGGTACCTACTGTAGCAGCAATTAACACAGAGCTTGTGTTGAGTGCTTTGGCAGTCGTTTATATGTTTGTCTGTCGGTGAGGAAATTTTATCAATGTGACAACATATAGCGCAAGATACGGTGACAAAACTTTACAGGTGTATATTGACATCAAAATGAAAGTCTGAGCATTGCTGTTGTGGTTGATGTAATCCATTCTTTTTAGTTTAAAATGTTAGTATAAGTTCATTAATTTAAAAAAGTGGAAACATGGACACACAGTTGTTTTGTTGACATTTACAACAAGTTTTTTTTAAAAGGTTTGCTCATCACTCTGTGGCAACTGCAGACTGCCCAGGGGACAGTGATGGATGGCAGGCCGACAACTGTTAATCAACCCCAGCAGGGATGGAAATACTAATGTCAGGTAATTGAGAACATAAAAGCGAGCATTATCACATAAAAGAAGGTACATTTAGACCTCCTAACACCTGGACACTGAGACATGAAAAGAAGATGTTTAAAGCTGAATGTCAACTAAACCTAGACTACAATGCCAGAGACCAATAAAGTTCAAAAATAAATAAATACTTTCAGACAAGTGCAGCCATGGATACAACTATCATCCCTGAATTAAAGAGATGGCAATGAATCACCTTGTTTATATTTCTAGTATGAAAGACTGGAAAGACTAACACAACTGCGAGCAGAGAGGAAAATGCCAGTCTAAAGCATATCAAAGCTATATTAGATGTGTCTACTCTTGTGCAGAAGGAAGATGTGAGAACACAAACTGATCCTCAATAAAAAGGACTACTGTAACAGGTAAAAGAGAGTGGCATTCGGCGAGGGGAGGGGAAAAAATATCCGCTTTGGAAAGTGTTTGGAAATATACATATCAAAGGAAAGACATGGAGATTTCCTTTCCCTGTGCATCCTATCCATGTACCCCCCGCACCCCCGACTCTGCAAGTGAGATGAGGGGGTCTATTGCAAATTCTCAGGTAAGAGAGCCAGAAACCTACTTATGATGCTCTGCTGGTTATAATCCATAGGTTCTATCAGCAGATTACTAGAAATAAAATGTTGGGAGAGACGTAAAACAGGACTCAGAATGCCAAATGAGACAATGCTGCTTTTCAGTCTATACTTCACTTTCATGTACATAATTAGCAGCTTGTGTTCAGCTCGTGTAAAGACAAAAAAATATATATAAATGTGAAGGGGGAACAGAAATCTTCTTAGCAGGATACAGCTATAAGTAATTTATGTTGCAATATATCCCAACGCTGTATACGATAAGATGCATGATTGCGGTGGAGTTCATGTGGAAATTTTCATTGAAAATATATTACCACATGTAATAGCTTAATCTCTCTAACTCGCCCAGTATGACTTTCCACCCTCTTTAGCGCCACTGGATATGTGTAGGGCAATTCATTCGTCACACGGCTTTACCCATTAGAGGCGGACTGCTAAATGCTTCACCTTTTGATTTTGAGGAGGAGTACAGGATTTGTCTGGGGAAAAGGGAAGGTGCTTTATTGCTCCAAATTTCATCACAATAAAGGCTTATAGGGAAGGTGGCATAATCGTTGCCCTATAAATGTCTCTGTGTAGATTACATGCTTCTTGCCTAGCTAATCCTCATAATTGATGAACTTCTATGCTGACGATTTTTTATATTATTTTGTAATTTGTTTATTAATTAAGATAACACTTATTTTGGGACCTCAACCAAGTAAACACGATTATGTGCTCTGCGGGGTAAGTGTTCAGTGCACTGACGTTCCCAAAGCAGCAAGCTGGCTGGCTGGCAGGCTGCTGCTGCCAGGGAATGTCTAATAGTCTTCCACTGAGAAGTTTAATTCATTTGCCATAAAGCTAAAAATAAACACAGTCACACTTAATTGGGCTCTGAATGTGAGCATTATTGAGTTGTTGAAAAAAGCAAGACCACAAATTATAACGAAGGACTCAACATTTAAACAGCCGAAACGCTGCGTAGGGCATATGCATTTCAATTTTGTGAGTATTAGTTATTACAACAGAAGAATAGGAGAGGGATGTATAAATACTGCACAAAAATAGTGAGAAACAAAATAATTTTCAAATGATGTGCAGTATTTTCTGGAAAAAAAAAACGTACATTTTACAAAACTGATTATTTTATAGGTTTTGCGCTCTCGGAAGCTCGCTATCACGAGTTATCGCCTTTGAGAAAAAAGCATTTATGTATCATCCAAGTTTATGATGCGCAGTGACTTTGAGGCAGGGCCGTTAGGATAAGAGAGAGGGGAAAATCAAAAAAGATTTCCATAAAAAAGTGGAATAAATAAGTGCCTGAGTTACAACAATTTGGATTTACATACATTATCCAGCTCTATCTCTTTGGGATATTTTACAGTCTTGATATGTGAGGGGGAGAGGAGAGATAAACTGAATATGACCTATGCTCTGCAGGCTCAGCCAGAAAGAGCAAATGCCTGTAAGAATACTCAAGGAGCAGAAAGAAAGGGATGAGAGGATGAGGACAAAAAGCCAGGGGAGAGAAGAAAAATGACACTAAAAGGCAGTCACGATCTGATTGATGCTCTGCTGTATTTGAAGATCAGTGGCAGCCTTGTGGTGGCAAGCACAGAGGTCAGAGAGTGTGCGTGTGTGCGTGTTTGTGTGAGTGAGTGATTGAGTGAGGGGTGTGTGTCCACGCTCGCTATAAGGGCGCGTGGCTTTCTTTGTCGGTTTCACCGTGCATGCGTGTGCAGGAACGTGTGTCCGGAGTCGCTCTACCAGCCTCCCTTTCCCTCTCTCTCTCTCTTTGCCTGTCTCTCTGTTGCTCCATTGTAGAAGAGAAATCTCAGTCGCTGGGTGGCTGGGGGAAATCAGATGTGAGCAGAGAATAACATGCTCAATTTGGCCTGGGAGTGGAGCCACGGCCAGAAGAGAGGGGAGCACCGTGATGTATCGAGCCGTTTGCCAGCCGGATGGGGTACACAGTGGCGGCCCTCTCTCTGCCTGTCAGCAAATACACATTTTTCACTCAGCAGGAGTAGTAGGAGCCCTGTGTATGTCTGCATGTGTGCATTTGCGAGGTCGGTGGAGGGGAGAGCGTGCATGTTTTGGAACAGGAGAGGATTTTATTGGGGGGAGCAGGGTTAGGCAAGTTGTGTTTAATTTACATTTGGTGTAACTGTAAAATACTAATGTCAGTGCATAGAACGTGTTTGCATATATAGATATAAGCCTGTGTGAGTCACATTTGGCAGATGTGAACTGGCACAATGGAACAAAGAGCTCTAACAGTAAGTACTATAACTCTGGGTTTTTGGTTTTAGGTCATTGTGGCTGACACTAATTTGAGGGGAGGAAAAAAATGTGATATTGGTATTTTGTTTAATATTTTTTCCACAAAAATATACACCTATGCATTAAGCTTGTTAGGGTTCAACAGAAAATAGGAAACTATTGGGTCACTGTTCATTAACTTTCCAGCAATATATTTCCCCCGACTAGCCCCCTCAACACCGTCTGCTCATCTACAATGTATACTCTGCTACTTGTGCTGCAGGCAGAATGCAGCAGAGTATATACTGGTGGTTCTCTAGCGTCAACGTGTGCATTTTTGAGACTGTGTGTGTTGTCCTGAGTTTCTGTGGTGCAGGGATTCAGCACCCTGTGCTCGTGACCCACACACTCAGCAGATTTAACTTTGTTTGCCCTCATCAAAATCAGAGGACACACAGCTGTGACCAGCAAGAGGAAAACATGGAGCTCTTCCAAATGCGCCTCGTTGCTTTCTAACCTCCAGACTCACACTTCAGTTAACCCGCAGTGTGTTTAAAGAAGAATAGTGAGCATGTGCCCCTTTTGAAAACCTACAACTGTAATTGCTACTTGTAATTGCAAGAGAAACCTCAAATTTATAAAGAAAAAAAAATACACTAAATATTATTACCCTCGCAACTCCCTTTCTAAGCACAGAGGGTTTCATAAGACGCCTGAGAACCTGGTATTGCCATCACATATTGGCAGCAAACAAGTCAGCCTGAAGGTCTCGGAGCAACACATTCACACACATATACACAGACGCGCAAGCCTCCACACTAAAGACCTCTTTTCAGCTTGCGTCGAGGGAAGTGGGCTGGGGAGGCCCTTTGATGTGGGAACACTGAGGTCAGAGAAAACAGTCTGTGCAGCGCTAAATTCCATCCCCCACAACAGTTCCTTTTTCACTTCTCCTGCTACTGGTTCTGGTTTGAGAAGCATATCTTCAAAACAAGTTTAAAAAAGAATTTAGCCCACTTTAAATATGTAGGAGTACAGAATGGATAAATGCCACGTTTCAGGCTGTAGCTGCCACAATCTCTTTTAACAGTCTGCAGCCTGTGTTGCATTTCAGATTTTTTTCCCCCCCTTATACGTTTATTGGCCTTTTGTTTCTGGAACCTAGGGAAAAGGTAAAATGTCTAACCAGCACATAAACTAATCTCAAATGTCATGTCTTATTAGAAGCAAATGGAAGGAAACGTTTGGCTCGCTCACCCCGCCAAGTCAATGAATTTGTCAAAATTTTATGATAATTCATTCAATTACTCTATAGACATTTAAATGATGTGGCGAGTGAGGGAGGAGGTGATGAGGGTCAGCTAAAGAGAGTGGAGAGGGGGGGAGGAAAAGAGGGAGGGGGAGGAAAAGAGGGATTGGGGAATAATCCTGCTCTTGATATTACACTCCCTCCAGAGGCCTTTTAAGAGCTCCTATCACAGTGTGAGGCCTCCGAAACTTCTCTCCCCCTGCTCACCAACTCAGCAGCCAGTCCACCCCCGTCTTCACAGACACCTCTGTTCACAACTATCTGTGCAAACAAGGCCATTGCTAAACCCACATACTTAAAAGCCCAACAGATGCATGCGCATTAGAAAATTATGTTTTCAATATCACATCTGAAAGGGTTTTTACATTGATTTACCTGGATGTATAACCATATAAAAAGACCTTTGGACTACTTTTACATTTTTCTCTTCATGCCCCAGTGTGCACATTCGCAAACACAAACACTACTGCTTTCATTTCTTGGAGAATGGCAAAAAGGCCGCCGCTCATCTCGACCCTTGACCTCTGGTCCCGCTGCCTGTGCTAGAAGAGGGAGAGACGTAAGTATGGAGGGGTGACAAAAGGCGTCAATGTTGTGGGGCCATGAGAACAGCTCCCTCTGTAAGACCGGCTCAGGCTGCATCATGGGTAAGCTCCCCCTCTAGTGTTCACTGGCCTCTCATGTGCCTACTGCTACTCAAAGAGCAAGTTTTAATTTACTGTCCGAACGGGCTGCTCATTTAAACGCAGATATAGACTGTACATTTAATAGAGATAGTGATTATGCATAGCAGGTGCCTACGTGTTGCTCCCTTGCGAATCACTTAAACTGTGGCCAACTAAAGTGCAGCATAAAAACACAACACATTCAAAGTCAGGGTAGATATGTGCCAAACAGAACGCCTGTATGTATTTGTTTACTTCAAAGCTGGTCTTTACCCATGATTCAATCACAATAATCAGAAATAAAATACATGCTTGTTTTTTTTTCTCGTGCAAAACAAAACATATTAAGGCATTTTACAACACTCAAAGGTACAATCATATTTGCTTGCATGGTGGCATTGCCTCGGCGTCTTCTTTCTCTAGCAGGACTGGCTTTTCCTTTGAGTGGAGTCAAAGCATCTGTTCGCCATTGGCTCAAAACCAAGCACGGTGTGTCCCATTCACATCTAAACTATGCTAGTGCCTCCTATTCTAGCTTAGCCACGCCTGAGGGCATGCTAATTACCTTCTCTCTCCCTCTAAATTACCCATCTTTCAGTGGGACTCTGACGCATTTGAGGCCAACGTTGCTAGCAGACAGAGAGGACAGAGTGAATGATAGAGAGGGAGAAAGAGGGAGGAGCAAAGTGTGAAAATAGAAACAAACCAATAATCTTTTACATTCCCTCCTAAACGAAAGCCACTCTGTCCCTAATGTAGACAAGTCATTTTGTACAAGCCGTTAAAGCCCACTGGGCCAGGCGAGCATGCAGTGCAGGGCCGCCCGTTTCAAAGATCTTTTGCAATCAGTTACACAATGGACCCCCTCATTTTATGCTGCTACATCATAAAAGTGCTCCTTTTGTTACATTTCCATCCTTAAAAGGGTCTTAATCCCCATCCTTTCAGGGCAGTCTATGGCAAATTCCTCAGGGACATCCCATTCGCTGCAAGGGCTGGAGTGACCCACTCAGAAAACAGCATGCAGGGCTTTGAGCTTTTCTTCTGCTGCCACTCTCCAGAGAACATTAAATCGTACTTTTCATCCCCCTCACCATAGGGGGAAGCCCCTTAATGATGACAGAGAAAGAGAAATTCCTCCACTCAGTCCTATGACACCATTCTGCTGTCAAGCAGGCGCCTCGGCGGACAGAGAATCAAACATGGCTTCCTGCAGGTGGAGCGTCAGTGAAGGTCACGGTACAGTCCAAAGAGGAGAGAAGAAGGGAAGGAGGGAGGGATAGGGAGAGAAAAAGAGACAGAGGTAGCACGTCAGAGGGAGACCAGCTTTCCCTTTGCAAATTAAGTCATCTGCTGAAAAAGGTCTTAAAAATAGCCTTCACTCCATCTGTCATGTTATTTAACTGGTTGTTGCACAGTTTCTGTTCATATATATACATTTTATGGGGTATCAGGAAATTAATGTAGGTCTAGGGGTCAGAATGAATGCGGTAACTTTGTTAACACTGTTAATGTATAACTGTTATACATTAACAGAGTATGCATACATAAATGTACATTTTCTAACGTCATACGTTTTCTAAGGGCATATATGAAGGCCACTTGCAAAAGTGATAATTATTCTAAGTGTATCACAAAAACAGCAATGAGCTGTTTAATATCAGAACAAGTGTCCGTGCTAATTGGTTAACTATCTTACTTACATTTAAAAATAAGGCATATTTGATGTCAGTGACCAAATGTTAGACAACAGGGGTTGCACATCTCCTTCTTGTGTTTGTCATTTGCTATCTGAAAATAACTACACAGATTTCCTGCCAGACATATGTATTTATCATCGATTAACAGCAGTCAGCAGCCATATACACGTCCATGAGAGACTGATTGTCACTACTTCACATTAGGCCAAATTACTTTGAGTATGAGTAGGTAGCTTTGACGTGACTACAGTAAAAGACGCTTTTGTTATGTCTAAATAATGTCTAATTTAGCTAAAACTGTTGTGGTGTTTTTTTTTGTATTTATTTTGTTTCACTTTATGTGTCTATTGAAGTTTGTAATTGCTTAAATGTAGCCACCAATTACAGATAGGGAGTTTGGTCAGACTGAGACCCTGCTGTAAAATCCTCACACTTCTCATAACAAATAATAAATAAACTTCCAAGAGCAAAATTTGCTGTTGTTCTTATTACTTGTAAGATAGAAATCGGTCTCACTTACAGTAATGAATTTAAGGCAATGCCTAATTACTTCAGTGCTCTTTGCTTGCATATTATTACCTTTCTAGCATCAAACATTTACTTGACTAAGGTATTGATACTTTAATGACACTCAGGTTCATACATTTTGATTGTTTATGTGTTTTATTTTTTATTCACTTATTTTTTTTCTTTTCCTGTGCTTAACTGATGTATGGATTTATATGTGTTGTTGCTATTAATGTATTATTACTGCATTATTACTGTATGATTGTACTGCCATCCTTCGTGGCCAGGACCCTGTTGTATAAGAGATTTTTACTTTCAAGAGTTTTATTTTTTTTTATTAGAAGTTAAATAAAAAATAATAATACATGCCAAACTTAATAATATATGCATTTCAACACATAAAATATCAAAATGTCACTGAAATGCTAAAATATGATGATAAAAAAATTAAGCATTTAATGGTAAATACTGGCACAACAAAGCCATGCATGTTTTTGTTTTAATCATTAGCTTTGTGGCATCTATGTCTGTGTTACTTTCCTTATTGTACAGACGGGTCAGTCGGTTGAGGGAGTAATGCTGTGGGATTTGAGCAGGTGAAGATGTCACTGATAGTTTCTAGCATGAGATGAACACAGAGACCTCAACAGTCTATAATCCTCTAGCTACAAGTCTTACCCCCCTGTAATGGCTTTTCAAGCTACTCAGCTTTGGCCAACACAAAAGTCATGAAAATGCACACCTGGAGGTGAAAAGACAGCTCAAGCATCCAGTTCTGTCACGTGGCTCTTTGGAGTGCATTTTCACCTTGTGTCTGGCAATAATTTTCAAATTATTTGCCACACATGGAGCGCATGTTTCACAGTTTGCATTGATGTATATGGAGCATGTTGCCTGGCAGAATTCAGAGAAAACCAAAATACGGGAGACGCCATCAAAAGCAATAATTACATGCAGAGTCGGGGAGGGGCTACAACGAGCCAATAATCAAAACCAGCACTTACCCTAGAATCTGATTAAACTGCTAATGACCTGTCACTCAAAAGCAAGGCAGATGTTTATAGATGCCCAGTACCAACCGCACAGCTCATCAGTCAGAGTCAGAACCTTGGCAGCCATGTCATATACCACACCCACTCACTTAGCATTGCCACTGCACAACACCGGGGAAAACTACTTTCCGGTTACTGATGGTGGATGCTGAGTTGTCGCCATGTGCTTTCACACAATCAGAGGAGAGGGCAGCGGTGTGTTATACATTTATTAGTTTTTTTCCATTCTCACTGTCTTGCTTTGGCCACATTGCAACACCTCTGCCACCTTGACCGAGCCACTGCCCCTTCTCTTTTCCCATTTGTGATGTGGAAGCAGCCATTTTCTTGTGGTGACTCCCTCAGCTTTCACCCTGACGCGTGACACTCATGACAAATTGGGTGTGGAAGTGAAGGTGATGGGCTGTGAAAGCAATGCCCCTGCCCCCGCTATACACATGAACACATATACACGAAGGCTACTAGAAGTACAAATACAAAAAATATCAGTCGTGTGTGTGTGTTCACCATCTTGCACACAATACCTTTAGACACTCAGCCCCGCTATGAGGCAAAGCACAAAGGTTATGTTGCAAACGGGGTGATGACCTGGATGTATAACACACAAAGAAAACAGGAAATGGAAATCTTGACTTCCTTCACCTCCAGCTTTCACTCCAACATGTGTTTTTCTCCCACCTCATCTATGCAGTTGCAATACAGGACCTTGGGGTATTTACAAATTTGCTCATCGTTTTCAATTTTAAGAAAAAGAAAAGAAAAAGAAAATTTTCTTCCATATTTATGGTTTGTTAGAGTTAATGTTGAACAGATACATTTTTGCATTTCCAATGAAAAATGCCAACAACCTTTCTCCGATTACTTATTATTTTAAAATATTTATAAACCAATTAAATTCTTCACATCGACCACATTTATTGTGAAAAATTGAGTAATTTTGACCAGGGGAAAAATTATTGTACTGAATTGTATAGCAATTATCATAACATTACACTAATTCCCTTAGAAGTATTTAAATTATATGGTTGGTTGATTGCATGATGAATTAAAGAGCCATTTTTCATACTAAGAACCTAATCCAACAGTAATCAGGATGGGGGCTCTAAGGCACATTCAAGACCAGACAGGCCGGAACCAGCCTAAGCTAATACAGTAGTCATATCATTATCATCATCATCACCTCCAGGGACTTAATCTAACCTGTAGCCTTAGTCTGATCCACAAGTGCTTAAGGAACAAATCATTACATTAGCGCCATAATAATGCCAGAAGATGTCACAATGTGATTTTAGACAACTCAATTTTCTACAATCTCCTTAAGTTGTTTTAATTAAGTCTGCTGGAGTTTCAGTCTTGCAGTTAACAGTTGCCCATGAGTTTGATACTCTGATTCAAATAAAGGAACGGGTTGAAACACAAAATTAATAAGCAATAACAAAACCATGTGGTTTACCTTTTTATGTTAAAGAGCAGCATCGTGAACCGTGATGTGCATGATAAAAATATTCCTCGTGTGGTTCAAATACGGAGAACGAAACACAGATGTGGAGAACACAACATACAAACGAGAAAACAGTTTCAAAGAACTGCAAAATGTGCGGATGCTGCATATGCGTCGTCTTTAACTGATGTAAAGGAATCACTGAGTGCACATAAACAGTTTTGTTGTGTGGTGCAAAATAGCAGAGGTTAAACAAATATATGCACTTCCACATTTACTTCCTTCAAGACGAGGGACTCACTGTCTCTGTCATCAACAAACACATACAGTATTCTAAACAAATGACAAATGAAAGTACAGAAGTACTAATTAGGACATCTTCACAAAATAAACTGAAGAAGAAACAGGAAGTGTGCAGAATTTTACGTGGTAGCCGGCTATATAGGGAGTGCAGAATTATTAGGCAAATGAGTATTTTGTCCACATCATCCTTTTCATGCATGTTGTCCTACTCCAAGCTGTATAGGCTCGAAAGCCTACTACCAATTAAGCATATTAGGTGATGTGCATCTCTGTAATGAGAAGGGGTGTGGTCTAATGACATCAACACCCTATATCAGGTGTGCATAATTATTAGGCAACATCCTTTCCTTTGGCAAAATGGGTCAAAAGAAGGACTTGACAGGCTCAGAAAAGTCAAAAATAGTGAGATATCTTGCAGAGGGATGCAGCAGTCTCTAAATTGCAAAGCTTCTGAAGCGTGATCATCGAACAATCAAGCGTTTCATTCAAAATAGTCAACAGGGTCGCAAGAAGCGTGTGGAAAAACCAAGGCGCAAAATAACTGCCCATGAACTGAGAAAAGTCAAGCGTGCAGCTGCCAAGATGTCACTTGCCACCAGTTTGGCCATATTTCAGAGCTGCAACATCACTGGAGTGCCCAAAAGCACAAGGTGTGCAATACTCAGAGACATGGCCAAGGTAAGAAAGGCTGAAAGACGACCACCACTGAACAAGACACACAAGCTGAAATGTCAAGACTGGGCCAAGAAATATCTCAAGACTGGTTTTTCTAAGGTTTTATGGACTGATGAAATGAGAGTGAGTCTTGATGGGCCAGATGGATGGGCCCGTGGCTGGATTGGTAAAGGGCAGAGAGCTCCAGTCCGACTCAGACGCCAGCAAGGTGGAGGTGGAGTACTGGTTTGGGCTGGTATCATCAAAGATGAGCTTGTGGGGCCTTTTCGGGTTGAGAATGGAGTCAAGCTCAACTCCCAGTCCTACTGCCAGTTTCTGGAAGACACCTTCTTCAAGCAGTGGTACAGGAAGACGTCTGCATCCTTCAAGAAAAACATGATTTTCATGCAGGACAATGCTCCATCACACGCGTCCAAGTACTCCACAGTGTGGCTGGCAAGAAAGGGTATAAAAGAAGAAAAACTAATGACATGGCCTCCTTGTTCACCTGATCTGAACCCCATTGAGAACCTGTGGTCCATCATCAAATGTGAGATTTACAAGGAGGGAAAACAGTACACCTCTCTGAACAGTGTCTGGGAGGCTGTGGTTGCTGCTGCACGCAATGTTGATGGTGAACAGATCAAAACACTGACAGAATCCATGGATGGCAGGCTTTTGAGTGTCCTTGCAAAGAAAGGTGGCTATATTGGTCGCTGATTTGTTTTTGTTTTGTTTTTGAATGTCAGAAATGTATATTTGTGAATGTGGAGATGTTATATTGGTTTCACTGGTAAAAATAAATAATTTAAATGGGTATATATTTGTTTTTTGTTAAGTTGCCTAATAATTATGCACAGTAATAGTCACCTGCACACACAGATATCCCCCTAAAATAGCTAAAACTAAAAACAAACTAAAAACTACTTCCAAAAACATTCAGCTTTGATATTAATGAGTTTTTTGGGTTCATTGTTGTTCAATAATAAAATTATTCCTCAAAAATACAACTTGCCTAATAATTCTGCACTCCCTGTATACCAAGTACTCCATGACCATAACTCAAGACCTTGCACCTGGGGTTTATGAGCTCTTTAACATTTTTTCTTCATGTGGAGGCCAAAAAACAGACAAATAACAGTTTACGGATTCCAAAATGTGTTAAAAAAAAAGGCATAATCAAACACAGACGCACACAAGCGGGAATACCGAAGCATTACCATCAGTCTGTCTGGTTAACCAGAATACTTAAAAGCTGAGCTTGAAAAGGCTACTGATAATATGATTAAAACATTGCTGAGCTCAACAGTAATTACTCTCCTGAACACAGTATATCCTGATGATATGACAATTTTACAGTTAGAGTATTTTTCGACATTGTTAACAAAGCCATCACCTGGCAAAGACTTCAATACATATTAATGAAAGGAGATGGAGTTATTATTAGATTACTGAGGTGAATGTGATTAGCAAGAACTATAGCTTTGCTTCCTGAAAACATAATTGTACTGCACGTTAAGCTAGAGGCTCACATTATCAAAGTTGTATCAGGTAACTGACAAGGCTTTTATAATTAGGCATGGTATTCTTTGAGAGAAAAGAGAAGAAATCTCAGCCACACAATGCACAGCAGGGTATATATTCACTTACAACCCCTACAGGCACCAGAGAACAGGCTTGTTGCCTTTGATCCTTCCATCCAGTTGTTTATAGAGGTTGTAGAGGTCCCAGAACCCTTTTGTATTAGGAATAACTTCAACTGTACAGCTGAGATGCTGGTAAGAGAAAGTGGTAGCAAAATATTCAGCATGCCTGGCTTTTAATCACCGGAAACTTGTCCATTAAAATCTAAACAGTACATCAGAATAACTAAAAAATTAACCAAATAAAATATTTTTTAAAGTAAAAATGTGCATAAATTTTCAATACACGTTTTCATAACCCAAGCTAAACCGAAAAACAAAAACAGAAGCAACTTCTCTTAATCTGTGTCATCCCCTCGGTGTCGTTGATACCGCCCATTCCAAAGTGCCTCTAATCCATGTTTACACATACTGTATATTTTCCTCTAAGACACTGGCCATCACTAAGCTATAGGCCCCGTCTGTGCACGGTGGCTATTATGCACACATCAGGCGAGGGCTTTTTGTGCCATTGTGTTCAGTGACAGACTGAATGAGAGGGACCGTTTCTCAGTACCAGGATGTGTGGGAGACACCTGCTGGGCCGGGCTGCACCGGCCTGCTCTGGTCCACCATTAAAACGTGTAGCGCTAGGGGCTCTTTTGTTAGCCAGGAGCTCTTGGTGGTGACATGTTTGAAGTGTCACAAGTGTCAGTCTTTATTAGATCCAGAGTGATATTAGGGGATGGAAGAGTACGGTTAGCCAAGGATAGGGAAAGATGGATTGAGCCAGACAGACGGATAGAGCTTCCCTCTTTACCCATTTTCCCTTTATGGCTAAATTCACAAAATTAACAACCAACTAGAATTACAATGTCAACACCAAGCAATACTTTGGTTAGAGGTACGTATTACTTTTACAAAGTTTTAAATACAGTGCCAGTAAATATGAAAACGTATAAAGTATATATTGTATGCTGCTCCTGCTGCTCCTAGTACAATTCATCAGATAATCTTCTAGGTTAATGAAGCATCTCCTTACTATTGTTTTCATTAGCATACTTTCTCACTGATTCGCAACACTTTCGCTGTGTGCGAGTGTGCTCCCGTGTCTGCGAGCACTTCCAAAATAACTGGAGAATACAGGAGAGATAATTTATGGGGCTGCTGCAGTACAAATACGGAGGTTGCTGCTGGAAGCATACATCGATTGACATCTGCTCAAATGTTCATTGACAAAAGGAGAAACACTGAGAGAAAGAGTACGAGGGAGAGAGAAGGGTCCTGAGAGGGGGAGAAAAAAAATCCATAATTGCTCTCATCGCCATATGATTTTCTGCAGGCAATTTTCAGGGAGCACACACTGACCTTTGCCTACTTAATTCCTGTGCAGTAAAGAAACAGAGAGATGATCACTGGGGCACATAATTACACACTCATCGATACACGGATCTATGGGATAGACTATGAATGCAACACGGGGATGAAAGGACAATACACATTACCCTTGCAACCCGCACAAACGAGCGTGTACTCTGACCTACATGCACACGGAAGAAAACACATGCCCACACACATATTATCATTGCACTGGCGTATATTTCTATCTGGATGCAAAGTCAATGTGAAATGCATGGTGGGTAATGATGATGTGAAGGTTTGAGGCTGCGAGCTGGATGGAGGACCCCATATGGCTCTCTCCCTCCGTGTCATTACCTTGTTACGCCTCTGACTTCCATTCAGAGAGAGAGAGAGAGAGAGAGAGAAAGACAGAAGGCAAGAGAGAGCGAGGATCACCCAAGACCATGCTACAACTGAAATTGTCTGGGGTCAACAGTGCCATAATTACTTTAAAATGTCAGACTGCAATAAAATACAACAGTTCATCTGGCAGAAAGCAAATTAGCTTTGACCATGCCGTAATTACCCTTTCCTGCAGAACCATTAGAAGAGATCAAATCTTCACATTCTCTGTTTGAGGAAAGGCCATCAGAGTACACTCCACCTGACAAGGATGCACATTTGCCATTTTGCAGGGGTAATTAATTGTCCTTATAATAGAAATTTTATATTGGACTTTGAAATGGAAAAAAGTGTAATAACCTGCCAGTTTTATCTTAACCATTTGATGACAACCCTTGCCTCTTGCACTCTCATCATTCCTTCTTCCTTTTCTTTTACTTTAGCAGCTGACTGATAAGCATGTTTAAATACTCTGAGGATTTCCTGCTCCAGTAACTCCATCTAAAGAGGAAACACATAATATATTGACATTGATCTGCATTTAAAAATAAGGCGGGATGTCAGAATCAAGATGAACAGTTTTCAGCTTTAAAAACATCGTGAAAGGATGTATAACAGACACCAAGGCTTTAAACACCTGTTCCTGTATATCAAACACACAAAATCTGTCAATTTACCAGAAAGTTGCAATGCAGGTGTTTTCACGTTTCTTCAAGGAGTGCAAGTTAAAATCTTCTGTCGTTTAAAGGTTTTCCTGTCACACTGCATTTCCTTCTAGTTTTGCACCATGTGTATAGGATACAAAGACAGTGAAGGAATTTGAATATAGAAAATCATCGCTTAATTAGAAAAACACTATTTTTTCAAATTATTTAATGTAAAAAGAGTCAACTTATACACCTTGACAGCTTAAATACTTTTTTGGTAATAAAATGGCAAAAAATGAATACACATAATGGCTGTTATGTATTGTTATGTCATGTAATCACTGTTATGTATGATGGCATCCCCAGAGCCAGTTTTGAACCAGTAAAAACCCGAGCGTACATTTTATTAACATGTTGCATTGTTATTTGTAACAAACGCTGTTTGACATAGTGGGCTTCTTGTTTTCTCGCATGCCATATTAACCTTCACAGCATCCACAGCCCATAATCTTCTCTACGTAGTGTGTAGCGATACTAAATTTATTAATAATATTGTAGATAGCTCAAGTGCTGGTGGATTTTCATCAACCTTCGTGTACTTCATGTTGTGTTAACTGAACATGATTTAAGTGTAGGCTATATGTATTTTAACTTGAAATTTCAGTCAGCTAGTTTGTGCTCTAATGCCACTGTCTTGAACTTCAGTTGGTGATGGCAGTCTTTGTTCTGCTGTGAAATCTCACTGACTTCAGTCTAGCAGTGCATGGACCAAATCTTCTAGCTCATAGCAGAATTCCCAGAGAGCAATACAAGGACTGTTGTCACAAGGCACAGAGAGTAGAGTAGGAGTGCTGTACTCTGCAAAAGTCTTGAGTCACCTCAAATTTCTTTATATTGTGCTGGGAAAGTAAATAGTAATACAGTACATAGTTTGTACAGTTCTAATGAGCTTGAAAGTCATTATGTAGCATGGCCAGCTTAAAATCTCTTGGGCAAGCTTTCTTAACATTTTTTTAAGTATTCTTCAAGAATACTTCTCCAGGCATCTTGAAGGATGTTCAAAGCTCTTCTTTGGATGGTGGCAGCCTTTTGTTCTTCTTTATCCTTTCATAAGGACTGGACCCAATGCAATTTGCATACCGCCATAACCGCTCAACGGACGACGCCATCTCCACTGCACTCCATCTTGCCCTGACACACTTGGACAAGAAGGACTCACACGTCCGAATGCTGTACATAGATTTCAGCTCAGCATTTAACACGATCATCCCCCAACAACTGATCGGAAAGCTGAGCCTGTTGGGCCTGAACACCTCCCTCTGCAACTGGATCCTGGACTTTCTGACCGGAAGGCCTCAGTCAGTACGGATCGGGAACTGCACCTCCAGCACCACCACACTGAGCACTGGGGCCCCACAAGGCTGTGTGCTCAGTCCTCTGCTGTTCACACTGCTGACTCATGACTGTGTAGCAACACACAGTTCAAATCACATCATTAAATTCGCTGATGACACGACCGTGGTGGGTCTCATTAGCAAGAACGACGAGTCAGCGTACAGAGAGGAAGTGCAGAGACTAACGGACTGGTGTAAGGACAACAACCTGTCTCTGAATGTTGACAAGACAAAAGAGATGGTTGTTGACTTTAGGAGGACACGAGGCGACCACTCACCGCTGAGCATCAACGGCTCCTCTGTGGAGATCGTTGACAGCACCAAATTCCTGGGCGTACACCTGGAGAAGGACCTCGGCTGGTCCCTCAACACCAGCTCCCTGCACAAGAAAGCCCAACAGCGTCTCTTCTTTCTGAGAAGACTGAGAAAGGCCCGGCTTCCACCACCGATCCTGACCACCTTCTATAGAGGAACTATTGAGAGCATCCTGAGCGGCTGCATCACTGTCTGGTTTGGGAGCTGTGCCATATCAGACCGCAAGACCCTACAGCGGATAGTGGGAACAGCAGAGAAGATCATCGGGGTCTCTCTACCCTCTATTGAGGACATCTACACCACACGCTGCATTCGCAAAGCCACCAGCATTGTGGCTGATCGGACACACCCCTCTCACACACTCTTTACACTCCTGCCATCTGGAAAAAGGTACCGAAGCATTCGGGCACGCACATCCAGACTGTGCAACAGCTTTTTTCCACAAGCCATCCGTCTCCTCAGCAAAAAGGGACTGACTGATAAACACGCACACACACACATACACTAACATTATCACTCAGCTTAACTCAAATACCTCAAAACATTGAGACTGGACTGACTAACCAACACAAGCGCAAACACACTGACCTACACCACCAAACCATCGCACACACCAACCTGTAAATGCTCTTTTGCACAATATTATTACTAGATATATTATATTTTTTTTTTTTTTTTTGCACTAACTTGTCTTGTAGCACCTTGGTTCCTGGAGGAACGTTGTTTCGCCTCACTATGTATTTTTAAACTGTATATGGTTGAAGTGACAATAAAGTTGAACTTGAACTTGAACTTGAACTTGAAAAGACCCGTTGCCACTGATTTCAGTGCAGTTCTTCTGTAATTTGGCATAACTCAGTCTTTTCTCCCTGCTTCGCTTTCTTTTCGCTTCCCTTTCCAACCATCCTCCAGAGAGAGACTATTTGTGATGAAGCAAATCGTAGATGCATCAACTAAACAGCCAGATAGGAACACGACTTTCAGATACTCCTCATCTCCTACAGTTTTTTAGGCCTGACAATTGTCCAATTTCCTTAATTTCTTAAGGACACACTGCTCACCGTGCTAAGATAAGTCAGGTTTTCTGCTAACAGGTCTTTGGGAATGACCTCGTAAGAGCAAAAATACTATTTTATTCCTGCCAAATTGCATTAACTTGGGCATTTTTCATAGATTCAGCTAAAGAAATGTGAACAAATGTGTTTTGTGACAAGTTCCTAATAATACAGTTTATTATTAGTTGGTAAGTGTAGAAACAATACTGGTTCCTCCCTTGAGTTGTGTGCCTTTTGACTGACTTATAAGTCAGAGCTAAGTTAGTGGCTTAAGAAACATAACTAAAAACAAAATTGAAAAAATGAAAATGGTCCAGTTACAAGGACTGGATTGAAAACGGATAAAAAGCAGCCCACATCTAAAGAAAAAACTTCAAAAAAATGTGGAGAAATATTGCTCAAGACCACTTTTTAAAAAATCCCAGAAAATCTGGCTCCTTGAGAGCAAATGAAAAGAGGGATGGCTAAAGAAAATCCCATCAGCAACCTGGCAAGTGAACCGCTTTTAGGAAATCATGAGATAGGACAGAATAGTACTAACGGGTACTCAGCGACTAAAAAAATCATCATAAGCAGTAGGTTTGGACAGCTATTTTCCTATTACTAACTACGCAAAAGCTGGAGATGAAAAAAGTGTCAAAGCAGCAAAGATACAAATGACCACTTCTGGTCAGAACTTTGAAAATAAAATCAGAGCGAAAGCGATGCATGGGCTTTTATTTTGACTGATAAAGTGTGCATCCTGGCAACCATGATCCACAACTAATCATGTGATCTGAGGAATTCAATTTATCAAGGGGAGAACTGTGATTCATATTCCACATCAGGATTCTACCCATCAAAAAAGTCATAATATGATCTTCTGGCAAGATCACCCACCCCTACGCTACCACTGTTGCACTATGCTGCTGTTGAACCTGAATCTAAGCTCAAGAGCATTGTAACCTTATCTAATTAGCTGTGGGCCCAGTCTGTCAGCCAGTGTTGCTGGGTTGGCAGCCACCACCATGATTAGTCATATTGAATTATACTTTCAGGGCATGTACGACACCTTCCACATCAACACAATACATAGACTCACATGCTATGTGTGCGCTACACATAGCCAAAGACATACTGTAGCCACAAAGACACAAACAAACTCACACACTGATGAAAACAAGTACACATATATGAATGCACATGCATGCACGCACACACACAGACAAAAAAAAAAGAAAGAAAAAAGCGCACACACTTAGTTTCTGTTTTGGAACAGGGTGATGCGGATGTGCGTAAACAGGATTAGGAGAGACGGTTCCACTGTCACACAGACCTCCAGATTGTAATTCTCATGCCTCTCTGACAGCTTGGCACAGCACTAAGTCACCTAACGTTTGCTTTGACATGAAATCCAGACCTGGGCACAGATGAGGTTATCAGTGGGGGGAGATGAGTGGGTGGAAACGCGTCTAGTCCTATTGGGAGGACTGTTTATTGCCTGGGCTTGGTTGACTGAGGGGACTGAGGGGGCAGGAGGAGAATGGCATAGGGCACAGAAAATATCCACCGTAACTGCCGTAAGCATACCTACTCCGAGGGCTCAGGTCCTCATACAAGTGTGAAACCTACCTAAAAGTAGCTGAAAGATTACAATCCTCTTCATTAAATTTATCTCCTGCGACATAAACTTTTAATATGCTCACCAGCAGTGTGTATGGGACTTCCAGGGCAGCTTAAATGACTGCAACCTGTAATTACTGTTCCAGCACTTGATTAGAATAATCTGATTGCAATTATTCAGTGACTTTAAAATACAAGCCTCGAGCTACAGAACAATAATTCAAGGGCAGTGATTGGGAACGTGTTTCTTTTTTGGCTGTAAAATGACGTTTTAATCGACAGAGTGAAAGAGGTTCCCTGCTAAGGAGCCAGCTCCCTCAATTAAAGGCCATTTATGCAGTGAGGGGGAAGACGTTGTGCTGCGATGTGGAGTTAATCACCAGGCAGACACTTAGAGTTCTCACGGATCAGGAAACTAACCCCTCTAACGGGTAAACAGGCAGAAACGCAGCACAGCGGCAAAGCCATAAAAACACACACACATAAATGCACACGTGCATACCAATATTCAGGCTACCAGTTACTGTACTATGTTGTTTGATTCCTTAATTAATTAAAATAACATAAACATGCCTAATGCTTACAGGTCCAGTTTGTCATGATTACTTGATTAAAAGACACAATCTCAAAATAAAAACTGACATAAGAAAGACGTGTTAATTATCTTCTATATTCTCCAGCAACAAACCTAGACTATTAATAGCATTTAACAGACAACTCTAATGTATCACGTCACTCTAAGAAATCTGTGGTGGATTAATTAAAAAAGTAATACAACTTGAGGGAGAAGTATTGCCCAGCTGGCACTGATTCCATGGTCAAAGTGAAGGACAAACATCGTGACTGTAATCTTTTTCTAGGCCTCTAATTTGCATGACTTTATTTCCTTGTTCTGATTTACCTAAGGAGAGGCGACTTCTGTCCCTGCCTTACAAGCTGACCCACACTGGGTGATTAACAGAGCTGATTAGCCCTTCAACACAAGACACACACACGCACACACACACACAGAAATTAAGTTGTACTTTAACAGAGCGTGCGGGGACAGTGGGGTTAAAAAATTATGTTAAAAAATATGAGAGGCCAGTGTGACTACAAGGTAGTATGAGACTTACAATACATCTAAAAGATTCATATTTATGACTCTTTTTTTTGACACTTTGTTTTAATATATAGAAAGCAGGTGCTTACACATCTGGAAAGAAAATGGTGGCACAAAATTGATTGTCTATTCTATTTTTTAAAAGCTTAATTGTTGCCATCCTGTTTCATAATTGACTGTACATGTTAACAAAATGTGCAACCAAGAACGCATTAATCAGTATTACTCTGCATTAACCTTAGTAAGTGGCACAATAAGAGACATGCCCTCTCTAATCAGCCTCATTGTGTTATATCACCTCCACTCTAACTATATCACCCAGAGTTCAAAGACCTCACCATACATGTTAATGCTGAAACCATCTTTAATCAGTGGCATTGGTCTTTGTTAGATCGTGGAGGTCTACGTCGTAATGAAAACGGCAGCTAGCTCTGATAGCAGTCTAATTGGGAGATAATGAGCCAATAACATCAATAGCTAATGACACACCGAGTCTAAGTCACCCCCCCCCTCAGGCCACACAGAGGCTCATTCAGCACTGATGGAGTGCATGGCAGGGTAGTCTGACAGAGCTAGACCAAGCTCTGTACAAACAGACTGTCTTGATGGCTTCATTAGGCTTCTGCAAGGCGGCGAATGAGACTTTAAGATGGTTCGCTGAAGGGAACAGATATGTGATATGTAGTGCACTGTCTTATAATTACACTCCAGGTGAAAAATAGGCCTGCTACATTTTGTTTTATTGCAAAAAGAGAAAATGTGGACTTCTTTTTCAAATAAAGTGGCACTGATGATTTTTTGCCATTTGCAGATATGAAAATTACGTGTAGTTTGTTTGTGAGTGAACGAGTGGTGGTGGTGGGGTTGACAGTTTAAGCGCCGTAAGAGTGTGTGGGCGTGGGCACCAGTAAGTGGGTTGAAGGGGGCTGAACTTTTGTCAGTTCTCAACAATGAACTAGGTAACAGTAAACAAGCTTGATGATGCATAATCACATTAAGAGAGACACCAAGCATGGAGGAGCGACCCTGCTAATCCACGCTGTGCTAGCTCTGTAACCTGCACGTAATCCCAGAGTGAGGGATCGAGGTTCAGAAGAAGAGAGAGCAAAAAAAGGGGAGAGGGGGACCAAAAGAGGCTTTGGAATTGAATTACTGTACTTACCAGCTTTAGGCCAATTAGCCAGGTGCTTCACATTTCTGCTGCGTTATAGTAGTTGTTTCCCCCCCCCAGTTTAATGGTATAGCATTGTGTTATGGCAATATCTAATCTTAGGGTCAATTTTGTAGGCAGTTATCTATACCCTAGAGGCAAATGACAGCAGTGAGAGAAACCACTTGTCCAGGTGAAGTACAGAGATGAGGACCTAGTCACAGGACAAATACAGTCCAAGGAAAACACATACATTTAAAAGCCAAGTAAATTAAGTAAGACACAAGGAACACAAGTGATGAATACTAAGCAATTTAAATGGCTTTGTACATACACGAACTGACAAAATGACAATGAAAAGACAGAAAAGAGTTGAATGATAACAAAGGAAGTAAAACCAACTAAAAGGAAAGACTACAACAAAGACGCCAGACTGCAGAGCAGAGTGGACCATCAGGTCTGGTGTGGTGACTGTAATACACCCTGACAGACAGAGAAAGTTTCATGATTCCTGGCTTTTGGCTTTGTTTGACTCTATTATTATTATCATTATTACAGAAGGTTGGTCATTTCTCATTTTTTTACATCCCTAGTTTCTCTGTTTTTGTGTGGAGTCAGGTTTTTGTTTATTTTCTGCTTTGATTTCAATTATGTTGTTGTACCAGAGTCCTCTTCTATCTGGTTGTTAGGCCTACAGTCTTTACCCAGTCCAGTTATTGCCTTGATTAGTTTCAGCAGCATCTTGTTATCCTCCTGTGTCCGCTTCCCCCCGATTTGCCCCCAGTGTGCATAAATAGCCTCAGTTTCCTCAGTGGTGTTCCTGTTTGTCCTCCTTGTATGCACCTTGTCTTTTGAGAGATTCTTTTGGGTCCTTCTCCTTGCAATTATGACAGAAACACATCAGAAAACACAAAAACATAACGCCTTGGTGATACTTGGAAACACACAGTGGTTTACATGTTACACAAACGTAAAAAAAACCACTCTGTTTTGTGACACTATACAAAAATCCTCTTCATTCAATTAATTGCTACACATGGTTCCACATTAATTATGTAAGAGAGCATTACCTGCTGACCTTTTTCACCTACTCTTCAGTCGCCAACAGTGGATGAGTCACACTTATCCTGTCTGTAGTCTAGGTAACACAGTACTTTAATAGGATACAGATAGGTACAGGTTGGGTTTTTTGTTAAATGTGAATAAATATGTAGTAACTCAAGAAATTTTATGAATTAATTAATTAAATTTAACATTGCTGTGGTTCCTTCAAGTGTATGCGTGATCAAATAAAAAGTTGTCATATTTGCTATGTTTGGGATTTCCAACATTTTCTTGTACTGGTGATAGAAATCACTACATTGAACATTATCTGGATGGAATTCTATTTCTTTTTGAGAAATGTTTGTTACTTCAGGTTAATCTAGATAGAATTTTAGGATTGGTGTTAGGTCTGCTATGACCTTGATCTTGTGTCATGGTAGAAAACAAACAAACAAACAAAAAAAAAAACAGGGGGAATGCATTCTGTTGACCAAAGAAGGGCTTTTTCAATTACAAACAAGTTAGCACAAAACAAAATCACCAACAGATGTGGTGATCTGTGTATATACTAATGAGGATGTGAACAGCTGTATCTAAAAATGTGCCCAGGGGTGCTGATGCTTTAGAATACTGTGTAAGCAGCGAGAAAGTGTCTGGATGAATGAAATTAGTAAGATTTTTTCAAGTGATGTTGAACTGCATGAATCAAAACAAAGTGCTGGTGAGAAAAATAATTAGCATCCTCCATAAGAAGACATTAATTATAGATATGGAACATATAGAACAGATAAACAAGCCAGAGAGACCTCATCTGGCTATCCTGTATAATGCTTGCCTTGGTCAAAGATGAAAGTAAGGTAATGTGCATATTTCATATCTGAATCATTTTTGCAAATTTTTCCCCAAAAAATAAATGAAAAGTAAATAAAAATAAAAACGAAAGTGGACTTTAAAAGCATACAGTGGAAAATTATTATCATTATTTCCAGAGTATAATAATTTTTGATGAATATGAATTAGCTACCAGGAATCACACTTTAGCTTTTTGCCCCTTGAAAGTCTACTAGGACTAACCCCTGAGGCTTGTTTCTGAACTGTTTTTTAATTGATATATACTGAGGCATCAAAGCTTGTCATTAAGGATGCAGGAGAGGTCATCAAATGTTTTGCTTTTTGTGTGTGTGTGTGTGTGTGTGGGGGGGGGGGGGGGGGGTGTTAAAGCTACTCTTGAAGAGCTAGAATTTTGGTGATTCAATGTAAAGCATGCTTCACCACAGTCAACGTATGTGTTTACTTATCTTATGATATCATCTCTTATGTTAAAGATGTGGAAATAGAAGAGATTATCTTCAAAAATGTCATTGAGAATAGTTTGATAATTACAAAATCAGAGGTTAATAATCGTGGTGAATAATCTAGAGTTTATTTAAATATTTTTATTTCATTTTAAGTTTCCTTTTAGTTTCTGCTGAATTTAGTCTGTGATCTTTCAATGAAAATCAAAACCCCAAAGCTAGGTAGAGCCATAGACCATGTGACATGGTCTATAGATCATTTAAAACAGCAGAGTGATGAATAAATGATCGAAGCCGGTTTAACAACAAAAACAAATGTAGGTTTCCTTTGAAAAGCTTACTTTGCAGAACACATTCAGAAGGTGTTAAATGAGGAAAAATGTCTTTGTCTCACGCAGTAACATGTTGAACTTGTATGCATATTATAAGCTGCGCTCTCTTCACTTTACTTTCAAAAGTTTGCTGAGCAAACTTTTTCTGCCAACTCCTATACAGCTGAGGGAAATTCATCATTATCAGCTAGTGGATCAAAAATGGGGAGGGGGGTGAAAATGACAGATACAGCAAAAGTAAAGAAAGGGAAGGTGGGTGGAGACGAAGTGGGGACTGAGGATACAGGGAGATTGGAGGCAGACAATGAGCAATGGAGGAGAGTGTTACTGTGTGTGTATGTGTGGGTGTAGTAAGTGTGTGTGTCAGAGAGGGAGAGAAACGGGAAGAGGTCCTTGAAGTAGACCCTGAGAGTCGGGAACCAGCTGGACTCTGAGTACTTCCTGCTGATTCTGCCTGCCCTTCCGATCCCGTAATTCCTTACCTTATTTCTACAAACTTTCTTTGTCCTGACACTTTCTCTCTTTTTTCACCGTGTCTCTGTTACACAGTGTGTATCTATGTATCAGCTATCTTTCGTCTTCTATCTTTGCACCCCATGTACTAACTTAATGTCGCTTTGTGAAGAGGGCAAAATGGCACATCTAAGATCACTGTACTAAAAGAGCTATCAGAAACTGTTGCATGTTTTTGAACTCTCCATCTCATGGTGATACTGTGATTGTGGTTTCAGTGCAGTTTGAAAAAAAAAAATACATATGCATAGATAAAAATAAGGTTATATTTTTACACCCATTCTTGAAACTGCAGTCTCATTTCTTGAGAGAGGCAGCAGCCCAACAGCACTCTAGCCCTGAAACATCGTTGTATGGTGCAGGAAAAAAGAGAAGAAAAGAAAAACTAAACTAAACAATGTTAAAGAAATATCACTTCAGTGACTATCAAAGTAGCTCAGATGCTCTCAAGTAACTATGAAACATTACTGGCTAATGCACATGTTTATGTGGCGTGTATAGGAAAGAGGATGCACAAGATTTAAGGACACACCAGGCTTTAACATGTGTCTTTGGCAATCTGATCACTCAGATTTGAAGATTTGTGCTGTGTGTATGCAAATGTGTCCTAGAACAATCTGAACAATTATTTAAAATGAAATAAAAAACACAAAATAACTGAAATATACAAACCAGAGCTTGTATATAGCTGTTTTTTGTTTTGGCACTGATCACTTTCATTAGTTATCCAAACAACTCAAAGATCAAAATTTCTGTCGTTGACGTTTTTGTGTGAATGGTAAATTAAGAAAAAAAATTCAACTGTATAATATCTGTACATCTTGTCACACTGTTGTCATGAACACTGCTCTGTTCGTCTGACAGAGAGCAAAACATACAATGGCAGGCTAAAACAAAACAATGGACAGATGACACAGCTGTGTCATGCGTCATATTTAATTGCTTTAAAACGGCAGCTCTGAAACAAGGATGTCTTATTTCGTTAAATGCCCGTGTCCTCGACTTGTCTCACCTCATCTGTCTTCTTTGTCTCACTAGCATCTCAGGTGTGAGGGTGGAAGGTCTGAAGTGTTCTTTGTTCTTTTAATTTCTGGAAGAATAGGTACAGTAAGTGCATCGCTGCATCTGTATAGTCAAGAGATGTGATTGCTTATTTGCAAATAAATGAATAAAAAGAGTGTGGAAGGGAAACTGGATCACAAGAAAAAATTTACCCTGAAAATTAAACTGCAATATTTAAGTCAAAAAAAGTTTAGTCCTTGTGTTTATGATGTCTTTCTATTCAGTTGCAAAATTACTGCTCAGGCTGCTGTTTATGATAGCAAAACTGCTTTTAAGAACTTGGACCCTATCCTACTGTACAGCCTCATGTAACAAGGTGTAACCATCCACACGCACACAGCACATACACAAAATGAAACCTTGCAAACACACGCTAACACAGCTCAGTTTGACCTCTTTGTGGCAGCAGCTAATGTGTTACAACTATTCTCTGGCCCATGGCCCCAATTTGCTATGCTTGACCACACTGGCTTCCAGCTAGTGTATTATTCCCATAATTTAGCAAAACGCCACAAAAGCTAAGACATCATACCCACTTAGCCGTTGTTAAGGCTTATTGTTTTCAAAAAAATGTGTTTCACAACGAGACATTACTTGGCTGTGGGCTTCAGGGGACTCCCTCGCAAAAAACAAAATCATCATCTAGAGCTAAATGATTTTGATAGAAGCAGCAGATGTGATCAGTGGAATTGCAATGAATAATGACAGATAAATGGCGTGTTTACAGACTGGTCTCGTCCACCCACAATAAGAGGGGTGTAATCAAATCACAACAGTTTTTTGAGAAATGCTCCTTAAAGGCCATTTCTGTCTCAATCCAAAAACAATCACACCCTGATGTAGCTGCTAAGATGCATGCAAGCCCTGAATGTTACTGGCTTTGAACGGTCCAACTAACATTTTCAGAGTCACTTTGTGCACAAATGTATAGTGAATTTTGTCGCAAAATGATTTTTCAATGTTTTTTTGTTTTTTTTTACCTTAAACCATGCTCGGTTTCTAGAACATGTCAGAGAGAGCACAAAGAACATTTTTCAACACTGAAAAATTCCAGTGTACATATTTCACATGGTTTCTTTTTAAAAAAAAAAATCTCCTTGAAATAATGTGAAAGCTAAAAGTCTGGAAAACATTATTACAATATTACAGATGCTGTTTGGATTCAATTAGTAAATAATAATATTCTCTTTATTTAAGATAGATATTGGATGTATTCCTGTTTGACTTTTTATAATAACAGAAAAAATAGTATAACAAAAAAGAAAACTGAGGTGAAGTGTCAGTGGAATAATAAAAAACACACGACTTGAAGAAGAAAGACAGAAAGAACAGAAGGAGCAAAAGAGAGGAAGGCAGGGTCTTGAATTAATGCCAATCACTTCAAGGGACTATAACCTGACCACTGAATTCTTTGAAACCTCAGACACACAGATAGAAGGAAGCAGTTCTGGTGAAGCAGCGAAAGAGTCTGGGAGGTAAGAAGGAATTAAACTGATGAAGCAGTGAATGTGAAGTTATGAGGGGAAAAACCGGTGGGGTGGAGTTATAGCGTCCACACCCAAATGACCTGTTTCCAAATAATTATGAAAGAAGAAGAAGAAGAAAAAAATAGAGCAAGTCCCCAAGAACAAGACCAATTTTCACACTCTAGTGCACAAAGAGAAGTACCGACTCTAAGATGAGAGGGTTGGCTGTATTATACTGGCCCACTTAAATCTTAATGTGTTATTTGACTTGGCAAAGAACTTGGTATGTCCCATTGAGTAGCGGGGAATCTTACCAGGGTTTGCCAAGTCCGCTGCAGCCGTACTGAAAAGCTTTTGCCTTGGCTAGCCTGCAACCTTACAGGGTGGTTCCACCCTGTGGAAGAGTGGAAAAGGGTGTCGGGTTGGGATGATGAAATATAAACACTAATGGTTACAGTACAGCCTTTAATTTTAAAACTATCATCGCGAGCACTTACAAAATGAGTACAAACAAACTTGGGGTTTCTTTTTTAGGAGAGAGGAAAGCGTGAAACTACACACGTACCAGAAGTCCAAGTGACAGGGGTTCACATTGGCCTGCTATAATAAAGGAAAAGGTATAATGTGACTTGAAGTAACGTAAATGCTTTTTTGGTTTTCCTTATAAATGATGGAAAATGAAAGCTGCAAGAACAATTTTGCGGTATACAGTGTACGCTGCTGTGAAACGAAAATAATGCAAATTTATTAGGCGAGTGGGAAAATCCAATAAAAACTCTCAGTGATTGGCTTAAGACAGAAAACTTATTATTCCACTTTTCTAAGACAATAAATCAGGAGTTATTATAGGGACTTGTCAAATGTAATGACTTATTTTGAACTCAAAAGCTATATATTCAACACGAAGCGTTGAAGTTGGACAGAGCTATTGCCGTATTTGGCTTATAGACGCACAAACAATAAACTGCTTCGGCTAAATAAAACACGGCTTTACATTTGTGAGGCATGCTCCAATTGAAAATCCAATAGACGACGTTTCACTTTGCAAAGTGCGGCTTACAAAACTCCTCTGTTCCCCGCTAACCCACATTTCATCGCAGCTTTCCATGAAATAAAAAAGCGGGATCATGTGTTGTTTCGTTTACGGCGTAGTTCAGCGTGAGGTCAGAAGGACCTAAAACACTCACTGTACGGCCCACAATTAGACTTGACATTCTGTGTTAATAGCTCGATTTGACTAGAGTGTTTTCCGAGGATTCATGCCACTATGTTTGAGAGGTCCAGACGCATGGGAGGACAACCCTAAAAAAAGAGCCATCCGTGGCTGCCAACATGATAAACCTGTAGGGAGGAGCCCAACATACCCAGCCCCCACAAAATTCATCCTCAAAAGCAAGTATTGCTCTTGCAAACTTACAGGAATTTGAAAGATAGGCCACACCGCACTATCTTCCCAGTGACCTACATTGGAGAAAATAACAGAGAGGTGAACTGTAGAGACAGAGAGAGATGTTGCGAGGAGGACAGGAAGAGAGGATGAGAAATTATGCCAAGATCTGAAGACGCATTTTTTTTGAGAAATGGTGTCTGGCAGCATGCACAGGGTCAAGACCCGCAGCACTAGAGCTCAAGCAGCCATCTTGGCAGTCAGTCCTTTTTGGGGTTGGTGGGGGCGAGTTTGTGCGGGGGGGGGGGGGGGGGGGGGGGGGGTTTCAAGGTACATAAGTCTGCTGGGACTCACCATTTCCTCTTTCTCACTGCTGTAATAAAGAAGCTTCTATTTTTCTTTCATACAGTTTATCTTTGATCGGTAATTTATTACTCAGTTGACAAGAAATGTAAACATCCACATAATTTGGAGCAGAAATCATTACTTCCTGTAGTTATATTTACTATGAGGACAACGATACTCAGAAGGGGATTAGTAATCAAGGCATCTGATGGTGTAAGCTGTTCCCCCACGGGGACAGTGACTTTCTCTCTCTTCCTTCCTGTTCTTGTGAATATCTCAACCTTGGATTCAGTCATTTCCAATAAACAAGAGAATTCAAATAATCATTGTGACATATTTCACTCGCTCCCTTTGTCTCCTTTTCTCACTCTCACATGATCGCACACAGCGCACTCCTCCCTCTACAGGGCCTCCTACATGGGAAAAGTAGACGGGGCATGAAAGGTACACAGTGTTGATCCAGACGATAAGCTGACCAACTGGGTTCATTTATCAAGGAAAATCAGTGCTCAAATGTGATCCTGGTGTGGGATGCAAAGCCTTATGACAACTCCATCCCATCCACAGCTCTGGGCTTGTTGTCGTAGTTGCCTTGCAGAAACCCCTGAAGTGTTATTACAGACCTTCTCTGCCATAAAACAGAACATTAGTTAAAACAAATATTTAAATCTAGGTAAGAAGGACACAAGGGAGACAGTCTGAATGATGTATGCCAGATTAAACTATGCCTAGAAAGACGGAGAAATGACCTTAACCGTCTTTATGCTGCAAAACCCGGTTATATGTGATATATTAAGAAAACCGCAGGCAGATTAGAGACACAGATACAGTAAGTAAAACTCATCTGGTATGACTTTCTGTGCAAACTGAAACCCAATACATACATATCAGATCTGAATACTGTGCAGCGATAATAGCTGAATATTCATTTTAGAGCGAGCGGAAGACAAACATTCCTGTCCTTAATGACATCTCTTGGGAGGAAGTTCATTACACAAGGTTGTTACGCAACAAAACTCTGTCACTTTGAGAGGTCAAAGGAGGTTCACATTGCTAACATTAGCGCAAAACCCAGTGGCAACTAGGTTAGTGACACTCCCTGCATAAAAGAGGATCTTTAAAAGAACTGGGATACAAGTAACATCAGTTCTCCAGGTAGACATGATAAGACTTCACTTCTGTGACCTACTTTGTGTGAGACTGCAAAAAGAACATCATATAAAAGGTATGGATATTGTCTAGCTCATAAAACCAGACATTAGCAGTGGAAACCTTTTGAGTATAACCAGTTCACTAGGGGTGTCACACAATATTCTAAATCCGAGTGTGTATCCAAATATTCTTAAAATAAGCAGACATTTGATTTGGATCTTATGCATGCTTAAATGGTTTACTTCTGTGTTAGCTTTCCTGAACAATTAATTAAATGTCATTTTTGGCCAATCCTGACAACATAACCATCAACCACGTGTTGCTTTTTTGTACCCTGAGTACTAAACCTCAGGCATTTTTGAACAATCCCACAGTGGTGTTTGAAGCACCAGCAGGGCCTCGGAGCAAGATACTTGTCTAAGATGATGTTGATCTACAAAATACCTGGGCAGAAAACATTGCTCTTTGGAAAAGAGGTTAAATAGCCTTTTCAGACTTCTACTCCCTTTGAAACTGTGCCCTTGTTTTTCCTTTGGAAGCAACATTAAAAATAAGTCTGTTGTCATTATTTAGGGTACCCGAATGTAGGCAAGGTAGCAGTCAGTTTACCTGCGATGTGTTTATCAGACGTCTTTTTAAGTTGTTCACATATTCTAACAATGTGAATTAAAGCAATAAAATTTAAAGAATTCAACCAAAGAACCATAACTTTTCAAATGTCTAATTTTCATGATTTTGTTTTATATCACTATTGAGTGTTAATAAATAATTATCAGGATGGTGTAAACAGAGATGGCCAACGCGTTACTGTAATCTGATTACTTTTTTCAAGTAACGAGTAAAGTAAGGGATTACTATTGCAAAAACGGTAATTAGATTACCATTACTTTCCCGTAGGAACGCTGCGTTACTGCGTTACTAAAACCGTGATTTTTTGCGAGAATGTCTCACGACAGTGATGTAAGCGAGTGCGCCGTTAGTGACAACAGCTGTGTGCAGATCAACAATGGATCACATATCGAGTGTGGGAGAGAGTATGAGCGTGCAGCGTTTAAAGCGTGGAAGTACTGGCCTTACTTTGAGTTTGATTCCATAAAAAGTGACAAAAACATTAGTGTCCGTTGTGCGTGGGAAGAAAACTTCTTTTTACAGCGAAAAAACCCCTAAACTTCCAAGCAAGCACCGAGTGCGCTATGACGTAATGGGAAATTCACAGAGAAACTCGCGGATTCTTCCATTGACCGCGGCACACCTGCACCAGGGTAAACCTCCGCCTACCGCAGTCCTGCTTTACAGGTGTAAATAGAGCAACAGGACCGCTGAGTCTTTGACTTTATTTATTTTCTGCTGTGTTTTACTTGCATCTATTTGAAAGACTGAGTGTAAACACAAAAAATATTTTATGTGCTGGAATGTGCAGAAAATAGGTTTAAATGTTAAACTAATTTATTCAAGTCAGAGAATGTTGCATATAGTTTAATTTTTGCTTGATGCATAAAGTTAAAAGATTAAAACTGATAAAACAAGTTAAAAAAAAGAGACTTTTCCATTTGATTACATTTTGTATGATGGATTATGCAGAAAAAGTAGAATTGGGCTGAAAGATCTATCGCTTTATCACCTATTCAGGTTGTAAATCATGTTTTTAAAAAGTAACTAAGTAACTAAGTAACTAAGTAATTAATTACTTTTGAAAATAAGTAATCAGTAAAGTAACGGGATTACTTTTTTGGGGAAGTAATCAGTAATTAATCAGTTACTGATTACTTTTTTCAAGTAACTTGACCAACACTGGGTGTAAAATGTAAAGGGCAGTATATGGCAACATTGTTACTTTACAGAACATCCAATGTGTCCTCTTTTTCTTCTTCTTCGTTATTATTACTATCATCATCTTGCTCTGTTCATCGGTCCATCCCTTGAACCTAGAGCTACCATGAGGATGTGATGGTTCACATCCTGTCACTATATGGAGTGTCAAGGAGAACAATCTTCAAGCTTTTCTTTTATTAATTTCTTAACCATAAACCTTTTTATGGGAAATTTTATTGGCACAGTGCTCCATCTTTTTCTTGACTGAAAGAAAAAAAGAGCAACTATCATCACTAATACTGTTGTAGTTCATGTCCCACATTTTCTCAATTATATTTCTTTGTCTTTATATTTAGTAAGTTTTTCCGATAACTTTCAGAGAGACATTTCTTTCAGTTGGGACAGCAGTGAGCACATAAGTCCCCCGTTGTCCTTCTCTACTAAATCACACTAGCCTCATCGCGTTCACTTATCGCTGATGCGTTCATAACATTACTATGTGTCTTGGATGTTGCAAATATTTGCATACTGCCCAACAGAGGTATGCTGCAGCTTTGTTGTGCCTTGTATGTATTCTGTTTTGATTAATTCTGATCGCCCACAGAGTAGATGGTGTAGTGTCTCTTCTTAGTGTTGAGCAGCAATAGTAATAATAATAATAATAACAATAACAATAAGAAGGTAAAGAAGAAGAGTTTGGTGAGTCTGTATGGAATAATATACAGCAACAATGAGCAGGGAATTCTGATAGTCGTTGAATCATCCCACATAGAAACAGCCAGGTGTACATGTCCTCATGGAAGGTGAGGTTGACTGTAAGTGCACGTGCGCGCGCACGTGTGTGTGTGTGTGTGTGTGTGTGTGTGTGAAAACATTGTAGATGCAGTTGCTCACTGTTCTGTGCACAGATGGATGATTGATGTCCATGCAGGCCTACATTTTTGAGTGGATTGGAGTCACAGCACATGAGCAAACACAAGATGGGAGACAGTGGAACTCTTCACTACAAAGACTAGCAAGAGTCTCTGTACCACAAACACACACTGCAGAAACTCAAACTCACACACCACACCCATAGATCCACTTCCCCACCTCCACTGCTTGAAGATCTACCTGCCAGCTGCTGCCAGTCGCAGGGAAAGATGGGCTTTGTTGGTTTTGTGAAGCCCACCGACAAGACCCCCCTGGAGACTGCAGGTCTCCAGCAGCACAAGCCTCAGCCTTATCCACTCCGCCGCACAGGCAATCTGTTTTCTATATTACCAGCCTGTATCACTGTACTATGCACTATAGAACAGCAATTGAGCAGGAAATTAAGTTAGGGGATCGGTATTTGGCGGAGGAGAACGAGCTGGTGTGGTCTTCTCTCTCCACATACAAGGATCATTAAATATCACATGAGTTTTTTGATAAATTCTCCTCTATCTGCTGTTCCCATCAACTTACTCCCCTCTTCCCCCTCTCTCTTTTTCTCTGTCTCTTTTCTTTCTTCTTCAATTTCCCTATCATCATCTACCAGTTTCTCTCTCATCTAGCTGTATTTGTAGAGTGTATGAACCAAAACATCCTAATGGATGTTTAAACAGCTTGAGATGTGTCAGCCTGGGAACTACCTCCCTGTGACAGGGAGCTCTGGCAGGGAATTGAAACCATTACAAGGGGAAAATAGGGGACATATTTCTTTCTTGTCCTTTTTGTTTATTTCTCTTCCTCTCTCAGGATCCTTTTCTGTCATCCTCCTCGCTTCTCTGTCTATTTTCTCACATTATTTCTCTGTACAAACAAACGGAGGACCGACTCGAAGCATTTGTGGATTCCAAATTGGAGCAGTCTTTTTTTTTACTTTGATTACTTTCCTCCCCTTGTTTCCATATGTACTCTCCCACCTGAGTCTTAAATGAGTGACCGTGTGATTCTGTGTAAGCATAAGTAGTGAGTGAGGGAAAGAAGGACAAAGTGAGCGCAAGCTAGGTCAGTGCGCTACTGTTCATAATAGTAATACTTACACTGGAGCACTGCCAGCACACATACAAAAACCATCTCAGCGCTCTGATGTGAAGCAGTGGTTTTATTTTTATTTTTTAGCACAAAAAGGACTTTTTTGTTTCTTTTATTAACTTCTTAATCATAAACCTCATTATCAAACTAATAATTAACTTATATTTCAGATTACTTTTAGGTTAATTTTGGGTATTCAAATGCCCCAGATCTCTAATATTAATGAAATGTATATTCATAGAAGACATTGATTCCATTATCTCCTCTTCACACTTTAGGGAAAATCCTTATTTGGTAAGATAGAGTGGACCTGAATGGACTACATTTATACGATTTCCTAAAGCTTTCGAGCAAATATTTAACTATCACACAAATTTGCCTAAAAATATTTTCTTCTGAACTGCTTAATATCTAATGAGGCCTTACAAAATAAAGACGTTTTTATAGTCGTGACTCATGGAAGCAGTTATCCCCTGTCGCTGATTGACATGTTGAGTTTCTTCTTCAGAGCAATGTTTTTGCCTGAAACTGAAAGCAGACACTGCTTTTATTACATCCATCCAGACAGACAGACAGCAGACACAGAAGCTCACTCACAAGGACAATGAGCTCTCCTGCAACAATTTAAGGTCAATCAGTAGCGCTGACAGCTAAATTAACAAGTGCTACAGGCACCATTACATTAGACCCCTGATTGTGTAACAATAAATATATCAATACTCTGTGTCACAGATAAACTAATATCTACAAATAAGCAAATCAAATGGAAAAAAAATATATTACTCTGGAGATAGGTTTACAACCACCACTGGCTACACAGAACATACAGGTTACTCAAGACCTGTGTATCGGTCAGGTTAGTAGGAGGCAGTCGGAGAGATAAGGTGCCAAACAGGTCTAAATCCCTCCTGAAGCTGACTTGATGGACAGACAGGCCACCATTAACAATGCGGTAGCTTGTGAGAGCAGCAGCTGATGGAAAGATACCCTGGCATTTGCTGTGTTAAGAAGTGGCCCTTAAAGATTTCACACTTCCAATTTCTTTGAATTATCTGCCATCTCCAGCCTGTCACTCAGCCTGACAATCTCAGATTTTTGCTCACTGAGGCAACGGCCTGGTTATTGACAAAGCAATCCACAGTGATACAGCAAAACCTGATAAAACATTAGTCAAACGACACAACGTACAAATCTAGACGCACCTCACACTCGGAAAGATGCTCACACTCTTTGTTTTCCCTTTTTCAGCTGAGCACAGCTTTAGTACAATAAGAAGTAAGGATTGTCCAGAATTATATTTAAGAGTGTGACCAATAAAGAGTGGCACAGATACAAAGAAATCCAGATATTGAAATATATCATCTAATATCCTTGATATACGTATATATGGTGAATATGATTAATAGGAAAGGAAAATGATCAGGTTGTAGGTATATCTGCAGTGAAGACAATAGTGCATGGCTCTTCAACACAGTCACAGATGAAGTGACACAAGCATTAACTCACTTTGGTCTGTATCATCCTGTGCATTTTTTTTTGTGATATTGATACACCAGTGATGCCAACATATCAGGTTTATCTTTGCCTTTTGTGTAAAAGCATGAATCTGCGATTTGCTGTCACATGAAACTTGGTTGAACATCCATTATACATCACAATTAGAAGCATTATAGCTGACACAGCAGAAAGGATTCGCTATAGTCCACTTATGAAGCAGTGATGACAGCCAATGCTGTTACAAGACAGAACAGACCGCTTATCAGATCTTTGCTGGTTTTGATTCGCTCGCTGATTCAGACAGGCCATGATAGAAATATCACAACATCCCCATTACCCTCAGCATTCAGTACATAGTGCACAGCCTGTGCTTTCTATGAATTATTAAAAGCAGACAGATTATGCTGCAAGGCTGCACGGCTGCTAGTCTAGAGGCAGGTTACAGATGCTGCTGAGTAAAACAGTAACATCAGAAGTGCGTTTGTTCTTTTTTTAAAGAAGGGGCTTTGTTCTCTTCTTTGTCAGATTAGGGGGGCTTCGATAGGTTTCAGCGTATGGGTTTAAAAAGAAAAGGAGGGGGAAATAGTTGGTGGGGTTTGGACAAGTTGTATGCTTGTGGACATTTGTGAGTGTGTATGGCACAAGATGAAGAGGGGGTGAAGGGCATAGTGTCAGGGCTTGTCTGACATGTGGCCTGGTGGGCTGGCTGGATGGTTGGTTTGCTGTCTAGATGGCTGGTTGGGTACAGCCCAGCTCAAGCCTGGCAACTCTCTCTCTCTCTCGCTCTCTCTCTCCCTGGAGTGACGGGCTGAGACATTAAGACAGGCATTTTAATTAACTGTGCCACTCTTCCACCTGCTGCCCTCAATATGCTCCGGCCCTGGCAAGCTGTTTCTCATACCACTGACTCCCTTGCACTCCTTTTGTTCCATCTTCCCCATCTCTCTACTTTTTGACTTACTCCTCTTCTTTCTCTCACTTTCTTTCCAATTTTCAAATCTGACCCCTCATTACTTCGACTTTTCTCTCCCCCAAAGCCTTCTTTCCTATTCGTTGTGTATCCCTCTGCTGTTTGACCCTAATAAATGAAAACTCATACCAATAGATAAGGCGATTCCATCAGGCTCAAATGACAGAGTTAGCCAATTTCTTTTTCTTTCTTTCTTTTTTTAACTTGGAGAGAATTAATTCCTACATGTGTCCTGTTCTACTGGCCCTCTAACTACCCCCTCCCAACCACTGAACACAGATACACGAACACACACTCGCGCACACACACACATTGTACACACTCATGCTCTTCAAATCTATCTGGTAATTCAGTTCTGCCCGACACTCATCAGGCTATTCATTAAGGCCTGATTGGAGATGGATATTTCTTTTTCCTCCTGACAGAATGGAACTAGGGATCAAGCTGGGGACATTACAGGATTTGGAAGAGGGACTGCAACACACAGCCATGTGAGTGTGTGTCTTTTTTACTTGGTCAATCAGTGTGAATGTGAGCTCATAAATGTTTGTATTAATATGTGTAAATGTATGCCTGGCGGTTTAAGAATCTCATTTGGTGCCGTGACTCCTATAGTTTAATCATTTAGATCATAAATTGAGAATTAATTCAAACAGAACGGAGCAACAAATGATCCACTTTTAGCACTCTACTTAAATTGTATTACACTTTTAATGGGGTTAATAATAGACGGCATTACCAACACAGGAAAACGGCACTACAAAGTGTTGTATTAAAAGGATTAATGTTCTCCCTTCAGAATTGAAGCCAGGTCTTGGAGATACAGCTAAAACTAACAAATGGCCCAACTCAGGCTCCATGATGGGGCCTCAGTTGCAGTCATACTACAGTAAGAAGACAGCAACTGGGGCCAATATATCAGCCTGGCAGACACGGCGCATTCATCTGCCGTGTGGGGAGAAGTGACTTTGAAGTTCTCCGCGGTGAGGTGAAAGAGCAGCTGTGGCCTCAACCTCTGTGTTTATGTAGCCGCTCAAGCCCTGGGAGAGCTCTTAATGAACGATGTGGATAAATGGACACCACGGCTAAAAGCACACACTCAAATGTCTGTGTGCGGGCTAAGACACTAAGGCACTGATTTATTAGCCAAACATCGGTATTGGCCAGTATTCTCCATGATGATCGCTATCAGCTTATCTGAAAATGAGTTCATGCTCACCAGAGGCTGTTTGTCTGTTGTTTCCCACTACGTTAGCAGTATTACACATGGGATCGAGTATCAAAAAGTTGTACACATTTGAACTTATGAAGTTGTGATGAAAGGCTGAAAGGCAGTTGCGTATTTATAATGAAGAGTTCTAGGTCTCAGTGGCACAAAATGGGAAATAAATAATGAAAATGTGCAACAAAAGACTCGTATAAGCATTGCTTGAGGTCAGATCGTTATTTAAATTTGTATCAGAACTGCATGTAGAATTTCAGCGTATCCCTTATAATGTCATAGAGGTCATCCACACTGTTAACTTATATGTCCACATGTGCTTTGAACTGAAATATGCATCAACAGCTGGCAGGTGATGGTATGTTTGTAATAGCCTTCAAACATAAGCAGAGACAAACCTGTTAGAAGAAGGCTGTGCCAACATCCACCAGCAATGTCTTTCACTGGCGAATCTGGTAGCGTCACTTCCTCTGGGGACAGGATGTTTCCCTTTGTGCTTCCACATGACCGTCCACATCCCCACTGAAACAATTTCCCATCACCTGCATGATCAGTTAATAAATTGAGTTTAAGTAGTAAACAATTACACTTCCAATTTAAGCCAATAAATATTTGTGGTAAATTATTAATGAAATGAATACAGTTTCAGCGATGATTTGTAAGTTCCCCCCCAAAAGTCCAAACTTTTGAATACTCAGGTCCTTTTATCTTATACAACAGATATGAGATACCAAGTGATAGAACATGTACTGAACCCTGTACGGTTCCTCCATTAAAAGCAAAGCACCCCACCGGAGGGGCCTCCAACCCCCTGCAGCTCATTTTGCATCTCTCTGCAGCACGCATCTCGGAGCATGTTGTCCTTGTTGTGCGGCTGCTGTGTGGGGGTCTCTAGAGATAAATTATGGATGCAACGCAAAAGCTGTAAAATTTGTTGTATCTTCTATTATCTTCATGTTAAAGGCCACAAAAGCTCTTCAGTGAAGTCAGCCATTAAGAAATGACAGGTATTGCTATCAGGCTTCTTTATAGGCTATTACCTGCAATGACAGCAGCTGCTGCTGCACCACTGTACGGCCTATCACATTATTTGCAGCTAAAGTCAGCTACTGTGTCATTTTGCCTCATTTTCTTGACAGTGCTATCATAAATCCATTGGGCTGCAGGGGAAACTGTCGACTACCCCGATTATCTTCATAGCCTGAATGAATTCTGAAATGTATGTAACAGGCAATGACTGCTATGGATCAGGAGCCAGGGCCATATTCTCACTAACTCTCTCCCTCGCTCCCACCACCACCCCAGCCCCCTCCTTCTGTGTAACGCTCTCAGGTGATGTGCTGATGGAGGGCTCGAGTACTTTGACTAAAAGAAGCCAACTCTGAACTGCAATGACAGCTGATGACAACAATGTTAGCCACCCCTTCTTAAAGGTGTTTTCTGCTTGAGCATTTTACTTCCCCTTGCCCAAAGGGAGGGAAAAAGACAAATAAAATTGAAAAATATCACACAAATCTAAATTCTAAGTAGTCGCCAATAGGATCCTTCTATGCATTTTGATGGACAAACTAGGGTCCAGTTCACACATGAAAAATTCAGTCCATTTTTTCAAAACTTAAATATTTTCAATCCTTATTTATTCATTTAAAACATTACTGTGATTAAATGTCATGTAACCCAAGCAGACATACACAGTGCATTACAGTACCTGTCAGTGCAAGATTATGGTTTGCCCCACAGGTGACCTTCGACACATGGTCCACACGCTCCACAAAGCGGGGAACAACTGCATTTTCATTAGAACCGCTGCCAATTTGTCCATAATCATTTTGGCTGTAGGGTGAAAAGCATAAACACGTAATTAGGAATATAATTAATTACCTGCAGGCATCATCTCTTTTATCACATTTTAAACTCCGTAGAACACAATTTCAAAGCATGGAAATATCGTACATCTTTCGATTTCTATAGGGTAAAAAAAAAAAATTAATGAAAGCATAGCAGCAAGCAGGTTCCACTGGGGACTGTGCAACATATGTGTTGCCTCCCATTTCTATGGATCCTCTTTGTGACAATAACAAGACATAGCCCTATCAGAAGTGAAACACCTCACTAACTAATTAGACTCTCAGGCTGCAGTCTGACAAAATAAAAAAGAGAAAAGTGCTTGAAGGGAGACTTGCTCTCCCGCAATTTGCATCTGCCACTTTTTACTGCATCTGTTCCAAGTGCCATTCAACGTTCTCTTCCTCCTTTTGTTGGAAAGTGTTGAGCCCCAACTATTTAAGCTCACCTCCTACCTACCCGGAGCTTTGTTCCTGCTCCTTTGCAGACCAGTAATGAGCCAACCGCCACAAAACTGCTAGGAAATTAATGACTCATTACGGACGGGGCCTAGACCGCTCCACAGCCTCTTGCCTCTTTTCCCCCGCTCCACCCACATGCCCACATGTAATCCTCTGTCTCTCCCCCCTTTTCTCTCTCTTTCCCTCATCCCTTCAACCCATACAGAAAGACCCCAACACCTCCCTATCAATTAGAGCCTATTACAGGGCTCCCATGCTAGCAGGGTAAAGAAAGACGGCCTTCACAGCTCAAGAGTGTGTGCAGGAGAGATTGGGAGAGTTGAATGAGGAGCCTTAAGGTGCTCCTTTCACACCCTTGCCCTTATCCATTATGCCAGCGTGTAAAGCCCCCTTGGAGAAACGTGTAGCCCCAAAAAGACTTGGGGATGAAAATAAGTCAAGGGAGGAATTCTTGGTCACACCTTTTCCCTTTTCCGTCTCCTTCAGTGTCAAATTATATCATAACTAGTCCTCAAGCAAAGCAACATGGTCACTGTGCTCCTCCTTTAAATGGAGTGTTAGAAAAAGATGGTAAGCTCTGAATGGCACGTATTAATCATACCATCTGTGTCTGTATTGATAGACAGACCAGCTGAGACAGATATTTAGCAGATGAAGCAAATGGCGGACAAGCACGTACACATGAAAATTCATGTGGTTATTGATTTCTTTTAGTTTCACTCTTTCAGTGCATTCCACTAGGTAATAACTACTTATTCGTGGGATTGTTGGTCTTTGTTCAGAGGGACTAAAAAATATGATTCTACTTCTCTAGCATTTTTGAATATCTTTTCTCTTTTTCTGCACGATAGAATATGTATCAGCTTTTCATTCAAGCATTCTGTGCTCACTGGTTTTTTGAAGCTAAGGTGCATTTCAAGGCAATCCCTCTGAGAGTGAATGGGTGAGATCACATGGGCTTGAGGTGGTTTAGAATGGCAAATCCTGCTGAAAGTGTCATCTCCAGTCGGAGGCATCAATTTGGTGTGTGAAACAGAGGCCCAGGAGAGCCCGATAGCCTGCGAGATTCCTGAAAGGAGCAAAGGGGCCTGGGGATCAGCTCATACACACCTGGATTAGACAGGAATTTCACAAAGCGCCTCGAATACATGAAGGAAAAGTGTAAAAGGAGGAAAAGTGGAAGAAACACGATAGACAACTTGGGATAAAGTGCAGAGAGAATTTGAAAGGAAAGCCACTTATTTAATATCACTTTTACAGTATATGGTGACCCTCTGTATTTTATACAGTAAATTAATTTCTTTGTTTTACAGAAATTAGTGAAAACAACATAAAAAAATTATATATACATATATATGTATATACACACACACACACACACACACACACACACATATATATACATACATATATATATATATATACATACATACACACACACACACACACACACGTATATATATATATATATATATATATATATATATATATATATATATATATATATATATATATATATATATATATATATATATATATTTGAAGAAGAAAATCCAAGATCAAACATTAACATGCACTTCTAAAGCCAACTGAGTGAAAAGAGACAACTTTTTGTCCTCTTTGACTTTGACACTATTGTATACAATAGTTATTTATCATCATATGAAGAATACACAGAAAAAGGAGTTGATCAATGACCTCCATCTGGGGACGACTGTCAAAGCTCATAAATATGTTTAATAGGGAGATATTAAAACATTGACATGCACAAATTAAACCTAAATTACTGGTAGCACTATTTCTGGCCAAACATTTCGGTAACTGTAAAGCGGTGCACATAGGCAGCAGTATTATCTCTAATATAAAGCCTCAATTAGCTTAAGTGAGAGCAAAATGGCTGATAATTATTGCACCAGCTCATTAGACTTGTTCTGACACTAAAACCACTTAAATCACCACACAGACATAAACACCAGCACAGAGGCAAACGCACACATGCAGATGTTAGCGTTTATTCCCATCGTAATGAGGCAGATACTGTGCAGGTTGGGTTTTTACATGTTTAGTGGAAAAACTAAACACTTCAAACTTGACTTAATAGGGTCTCACCATTACATAAGCTAATTAGAAATCGGTACATGGATGGCAATTTTACTAAACGATAATAAAAAGTAAAAACAAATGGCAAAGGAGCGTCAGGGCGTGTGCTGTTGTGCACTTCAGGTTTAGTTACAGACATTTTTTTAACTTCATAAGCGAGACCAAGTTAGAGCAAAGAATTTTTAGTCTTGAGCAAATACAATGTGATCATTTAGAAGTCAATAACAAAGTCACTCAAGTCAAAAGACATATTATGGAAATATGATCTATAAAATAGCGACGAACACAAAGGCAAGGTATTTGCTGTACCAGCAATAGATCTTGGCTAATAATGATGCAGGCTCCTATAGAATAAAATCCTTGGGGCCAGTCATGAAAGTTTAAGATTCAATGCGGTAAAATACAATGTGCTGTAAAATATTAATGTGTGTGGTAAAATTATGCTGGGGGTAATATTTTAGATTGCCTCTGTCTGTAAAAAAGACATATCTGTATTTATTTACAAGCAGGGATAGTGGATGGGGGGCTTTGTTTGAAGCCATGTTTATGAATATTGACTCTGGCTCCTTGGTAAGTGGCTATAAATCTGCAAGAGGATCTTTGTAAAGTTCCCTTGGAGGACATAACTTCAGGTCTAACCGTCTCCTTCCTTCACTTGACTTTTAAACATTTGGATATAGCCTGGCCAACTACATTTAGAGCTGCTTCTAAATTATGAAAGCTTCCACTTTGATAGTCCAAGTGCTAACCAATCAAAGTTGATAAATTGCGGCAATAGATTTATCTAGGACAGAAACACAGGTGCGTTTGGCCCTTGATCTGGAGTGTTTATGAGTTTGGGAATTAAAAAAATAAAAAATGGATCTCTGCATATCTAGCTATGTTCCAAACACTGACTTAGATGCCTTTAAAGCTTTGAGATTCCCACCATCTACCCACACTTCCTGAAATATACTTACGCCAGATACTGACATGTATGCATGTATCATCTGACTTTACAGCCAGATCTTTCAGTGCTAGTCTCTGATGAAAAGTGTGAACAACTTGAAGAGCGTGACCTGTGCTGATAGGAGGAGCATTACTCCTGTGATCAAAAAGATCATACAAGTAAAGATCATACATCACGTCGCTCATATCACCCGAGGCTATTGAGACCAGCTGGAAAAGTTCTATAGGTCCGCACTGTAAGAACCTTTTGCAAATGACTCATTTACACCTTCGTTTTTCTTCTTTACCTCATGTTTGACATGTTTATCTATTTATTTTCTTTCAAAGTTCCAAAGTTCAGATCACAGAGGTGATTGCATTAGCAATATTGCAGCCGCTGGCTGGCCTGGAGATGATGGACACAGAGGTCCGTATCCTCCGGCTACCATGATTACATAGGAGCAAGGATTAAGAGAACTGATTTCTTTCCCGGTTGAGTTCAAAGGGCTCAATCAAAGTGTTTCACTGTTGAACCCATGCCCCTTGCTTTCGATGCATAATTAACTGACAAGTGGTGATAAGGTTAAGCCTTGCAAAAAAACAATTTTTGCTTTTATTCTGCCGGGTGATGAATGCAACAACAGTTGATGTCACTGTGCACTAAATAATGACTGGAAAGCTTCATTGATTCAACCATCTAATTCCAAGAAAACAGCTTCGTCCTGCATTAAATTGGAGAAAACTGACATCCCTCTATTAAAGCCCCATTTCTCTCTGTCAGTCGCCTCCATTTCTTTCTCCACTTTTTTTCTCCTCCATTTCCATTTCTTTCTCACTTTGTGCCTCCTGCTTCCACAAGGCTTATCCTCAAGGCCTATCCGTTTATGTAGAACCTCAACTATCTCTCTCTTGCCATTCTGTCCCTGACGCTAGCTGACACTAGGTATCAGTTCACACCCCGAACACACAAAGAGAGGTGCTAAACAAGGACTTCAGGACATGTCACAGCACACTTAAAGGGCTTCACAGTAATACAGAAGGAGTCCACATGTGACACAGTGAACAGAACACATTCACTCAAGAGAATGCCGCACAATGCACACAAGCTACATGTTTATTTTGTTTTAGCATAAAACAGTGGTATATTTAATTAATTAGTGTATGACCTAAAAATTTATCATACGTAAGAGAAACAAAATGAGTTTTAAACACAATTAGAAACATGTGGCTGAGTAAATCTGCATTATTAACGTTCCATTTTAGTGAATAACATTTAAATTCTGTATCTAGAGCTTAATGATCATAATTATAAGCCTCTGTTGCTACTTGTGGGTTTTTTTCCACGAGACCACGTGTTTGCAGTTATGCAAGATATAGTGTGCTTCTGAGATCTAATGAAATTAGGCGATGTGCAGTGCCTAATCAGTCTTGATTACCTGTTGAATGTTACAAACAAGCATCCCCTGGCTCTTGAAGATATGAGGGTTGAGGTGTACTAATTACAAGTGAAGCAGAAATGACACACAAGCAGCGGAAGGATATAAAATTGTTAAGAAATATGATACAAAATGTCCCATCGCCTAAACAGACAACCCACTTCTATTTCTTTTGTACATTTCTAAGATTAAGATTCTTTAGTTTCACACCTGATGAGTAAAGCGGTGGGTTTCCTTGAATGTCCAACCCACAAGAAAAGCAATCAATTCTGATTTTTACCATTTTAAAAAAATGTACCTACCCTGAGAGCTGAACACACCCCAAGATACTGTAGAGGATGTTTCCACTGAAGAACCCGAAAAGTTGATGTTCAGGTTGCAATCCAAACGCTTTCGGGTACATTTCTAATCACATGAAAAGATTTCCCCATCTCTACAAAAGCCTAAAGCTTAAAAGCTTTCTAGACATGAACCACTTTTTCCCTAAAGTTAGTGCAATCACCCAATGTATGCATATTTTTTTCCCTCCTCTCACTTCCTGTTTTGTGACTGAAAATAATGTGGAGCCCACACCACTTTAAACCAGTATTTACAGTTACGATCTGCCTGTTGTTTTCCAATGAGCCAAGCAGTGCTTTGCCTTTTAAGAAAAAAAAAATTCATTTAGCTGTAAGGCAGTGTGTGATAAGACAGAACGAAGACTTCCCTCATAACGAGGCGCATGCCAAGTCTGACATAATCCAATCTGGTCCATTTTCATCTGCTTTTGTCTTGTGTTTTTTGCTTCTCTTTTGGACTTTCCTTTGGTTCCAACGATGGCTCAAAAACCTGAAATGACACAATTCGGTCGCACTTGTATGGTGGTAAGGCTGCAATCCAAACGGCTTTTCTGCAGAAAAATCCTTGAAGACCCACACACATTTAAATCTGGCCCTGGGGGCAACAGGCTCTAAACCACTGAGATAAAAAAAAACATCCAGGCCAGAAAGCAAAAATATACATTTTAAGGAAGGGCTTACCATAGCAACAAAAAGGCATGTCAAACTTGTGGAAAGGAGGCATTCTGACTGAGGAGTAAACACAGACCAGTGTGCCTGTAGGAAAGCCTAGGCAAAGCTCTTCGCATATCAAAAGGCCCAGCCTCACACATGTATGCAGCAGAAAGAAAGACAATGGCGGTAATAACACAGGATGCGTTAGGGTCCGGAAAAGACGGTTAAACGGTCATTTGTGTGAAGAGGCATAACGGGGCCTAATAGAGACGGTGCAGTAGGCAGGGTCTTGTAGAAAGAGACAAACAGTGTGTACTTAAAAACAGTATTTCGCCTCTACAAGAAGCATTCCCTCTGTTCAATTAATCTGCAACAAGTCGAAAACATCTACTTATGTGCCAGTTATCACACTAACTTGGACTTTGACATTATTTTCAAAACCTTAACTAATAGATTGAATAGGTTAATTTCCGATTGATTAATACTCATCGACCAGACAATTTATTAGGCACAACCTGCAAGTAATTCTTAATGGCACATATTCAACAAGTTGCTGAACACCTTCCTCAGAGATTTTGGTCCACATTGACATAACAGCATGCTGCTACTCCACCACATCCTAAAGATGCTGTATTGGATTGAGATCTGGAGACTGTGGAGGCCATTTAAGTACAGTGCAAATTCTTACCCTACCACCCAAATTTTACAGCAAAAATCGAGACTCATCAGACCAGGCAACATTTTCCAATCTTCTATTGTCCATTTTTGGTGAGCCTGTGCAAACTGTAGCCTCAGTTTTCTGCTCTCAGCTGACAGAGGTGGGACCTGGTGAAGTCTTCTGCTGCTGTAGCCCATTTGCTTCAAGCCTCGACGTGTTATGCGTTCAGAGATGTATTTTGAGTTACTCTTGCCTTCCTATCAGCTTGGACATTCTCCTCTAACCTCTGGCACTGACACGGTTGATATTTTCTCACTGGATATTTTCTCTTTTTCAGACCACTCTCTGTAAAGCTTAGACATGGTTGTGTAGGAAAACCACCGTAAATCAGAAGCTTTAGAAATGGTCAGACCAGCCCATCTGGGACTATGCCATATTAAAAGTCACTTGAATTACCTTCTGTTCATTCTCTTGAGTCTTTCATTAATAGGCCAAAAATCCTATATCTCAAATCACAAGAAAACAAAATTGTCACAAATATTATATTGATAAGGTCATCCACTCTCTGCCAGGATTTTTGTCCTGGCGATAGAGCCACTGGCAGGAGTAGTGCAGTGAGACAAAACCCAGACACAGACACAGAAGGTGTCCAATTGGGTCAGTTACCTCAAAAATAAATCTTTTGCTGAAAATCTAATTCCATTTTTTACACAGCCAACCCAATTTTTATTCAGGTTACTAGCTGTTTGAACAACTTTAAGGTATGAGGTAAAAAAAAAAAAAACTATGAAAAGAGGGAAACAGGGTTTATAGATGTGGTTGACCAGCTGGATAAAAATCCAAATATTAAAAGCGCAAATCTGCATTCATTCGTATTTGACTGAGGCAGGTGTATACAGATGTTCTTTTGTAGCTATTTTAATAATTTCCTGTCCTTTCTCCAATAATGTCTTTAAGTCCTAATTAAAACATAAGTGAATTAATCTGCAATTTTCTGCAATTCACTTTAATGCACTGGAATACAAAAAGCCTAAATTCAAAATAAACTATAAATTCCTAAATGAATAAAAGCTAAAAACTTCAAATGAGTTAGAATTTTGAACTGCTTCCCTGGTTTCAAACTCATTCATTTTTGTAAATGACATTAGTTGGTTGAAACACGGTCTGTTGCTAACATATGGTTTATAGGCATTACAACATTTTGTTCTCCAGCATTAAATACACAGTACATTATTTAAGAAGACTATAGCCTTTGTTTAGGAGACTTAAAGTCCTGATGGAAGACTAGGCATTTTACTTCAATTCAATTTAATTTAATTTAATTTAAATTACACCAAATCAAAACAACAGTCACTTAAATGCACTTTATGTTGTAAGGCAAAGACCCCACAATAAATAGAGAGAGACAGCAAACCCCAATGATCAGAATATTCAGTATGAGCAAGTACCTGGCGACAACGGGAAGGAAAAACATGGTTTTAACAGGAAGAAAACTCCACCAAAACCATACTCAGGGAGAGGGAGCCAACTGACAGGTTCCATCTTGGGACCCCTCTGTTTAACATTTACATGCTCCCACTGGCACAGATTATAAAGAACAACAAAATAAACTACCACAGCTATGCAGATGACACACAAATATATATCACAATGTCACCAGGAGACCAAGGCCCTGTACAGGCTCTTGGTAAATGCATTGAGGAAATTAATGACTGGTTGTGCCACAATTTTCTCCAGCTAAACAAAAACAAAACTGAGGTAATAGTCTTTGGCGCCAAAGAAAAACGATTACAGGTCACCAGAGAACTTCAATCTATACATCTAAAAACCACAAACCAGGCGAGAAATTTGGGTGTAGTGTTGGATGCAGACCTAAACTTAGAAAACCACATTAAGACAATAACAAAGTCAGCTTACTATCACCTCAAGAATATATCAAGGATAAAAGATCTGATGTCTCAACAGGACCTGGAAAAACTAGTCCATGCATTCATCTTTAGTAGGCTTGATTACTGTAACAGCATCTTTACAGGTCTACCTAAAAAAATCAGTCAGACAACTACAGCTCATTCAGAACTCTGCTGCTCGAGTCCTCACTAAGACCAAAAAAGTGGACCACATCAGTCCAGCTCTGAGGTCTTTACACTGGCTGCCTGTCCGTCAGAGGATAGACTTTAAAGTTCTGATGCTGGTCTATTAAGCTCTGAATGGTTTAGGACCAAAATACATCAGTGACCTCCTGACCCAGTATGAACCTTCCAGATCCCTCAGGTCATCTGGATCCGGTCTTTTATCAGTTCCCAGAGTCAGAACCAGACACGGAGAAGCTGCATTCAGCTTTTATGCTCCTCATATCTGGAACAAACTCCCAGAAAGCCTCAGATCATCTGAAACACTCAGTTTATTTAAATCCAGGTTGAAGACTCACCTGTTCTCAGCTGCATTTGAATAAAGCACCAAATCCACACTTTTAAGCTTAAATTTCAAAACTAACATTTTAACTACTGATTTTATCTACTGTTCTGATTTTATCTGTTTTGATTTTATATACTGTTTTGTTTGTTTGTTTGTTAATTAGTTAGTTTGTTTGTTTGCTTGTTTTAATCAATTGTAAATCATGCTTTTTATTTGTTTTTGTTTCTAATGTCTCTGTAAAGCACTTTGAATCACCTTGTTGTTGAATTGTGCTATACAAATAAACTTGCCTTGCCTTGCCTTGACATGAGAGAACAGAGGACACACTGTGGGGGGGAAAGAAACGTTTTGACAGCTGCATTAAGAAACTTGCAAAAAAGTAAAATTAGCCTTAAATTGAATTGAAATAATCAAAAAGCCTATGGCATAAATTCCAGCAGCTTTTTTTCAAGAAAAAGTTAAACCACAAGTTAAATTTCTTGTTTGATAAGATAAAATAGACTTCATTCATCACAAAGTCTGCAAATTCCTCCGTTACAGAAGTTAAAAAAAATATTAAAAAGTTAAAATATGCACAGGACCCAAGACATGGATGAAAAGAGGAGCTTTAATTTATTTCTGGAATTTATATACAAATGAATTCACAATTTGTCACCTTTCACCACTACAGGTTTTCTTCATAAGTTTCATCAGCTGCAATATACTCAAGATACTAAATATTATGCGCCACATCGACTAAAATATGGTTAAATTTATGGTTGAATTTGAATTCATGGAAACATTTATCAACAGTAGATTCAATATAAACTTTGAACTAGTTCCAAAGCAGCCCAAATATACTACATGAACTGAGTGAGTTATCTCACGGAAAGGTAGGTCATTTTTTTGTGTTAGTATTATTACAACTGTTATTATAATGTCATTTATCTTTTGTATTCATGCATATTTTTTATACTTTTTTTGCGCAACTTCAGGTTATAGATGGAACTGGCAAGAGGAACTCCCCAACATAAATCATTAAAAGAGTAACTACAGACAGGGAAGATGGAACAAAACCACAAAAGTACTGGGTATTTTATGAAACTGTTAAAGAAATACTATCCGGTAAATCTCATACTATTTTGCCTCAAATCAAAGAGAGGGACGAGGAATCCGGCACCCTGCCGCTCTGGGGCATACGGTGGCACCTTCATAGCGAGCCGTCGATATGCAACGAGGATATCTTCAATCTTCAATTACATGTGACGACAGCAAAAACAAATTCAACAGGGAGGTGAAAGAAGGGGAAAAAAGACAGAATGGGATTCACACAAATAAAATCCGTGCCACATTCTCCTTTTCTATTCGCACTCATGCCGTGAATGCTTATATTTCAAGTGTAAACACAATCAGTGCTGTGTAGGAATGATGAAAAGCCGTTACTCTTATTATAGGAGAAAATAACAAGCACTCATGAAGGGATTGATTGTTTTCAAATCGTAGATCTTTGTAAGAGGAGTGTAAAGTAGAGCTAAGTCTCCATTATAGGACGCTGCTGCTACATTGCTTTTGATTTTCTGTCAACATCCCTCTTACCAACTAGGCACTGTATTTACTAAATGCATCGGGGCCAAGAAATGGATTGAAAATATTGTTCGTCTTCTGCAATCCAAATTGTGTCAACCAGTTGGAGGTATTGCAGGTCTTTTATTCCGTGTGTCTCACTCTGCCAATGTTTATAGATACTGTAGGACTCTTCTGAATAGCTGACAGCACAATATGGGTGTAGTTGTTGTAAGAAAACCAAACATAAATTAACCGTGAACCATGCGAGCAGGCAACTTACTCCTGCAAAGCTCTTTTTTCCAATGCAGGGATTATACACAGAAAAGGAGACCTGAACCAAGTGAAAATGGTTCCCCCAAACATGTCCCCATACAAATCAACGCCTGTTTAATAAACCGGCGTGCTTTACAGGTTTTACACCCAAACACTGTTTTATGATGGTAATGATTATTGAAACGTTTTCAACAAATTAAGCACATTAAATACAACTTTGAAAAGGCATAGAGTATGATAATGTTCACATTTGTTTAACACGGCGTTATATTTTAATACCTTGTTTCGTGTTTTCTTGAAGTCACACACTTCATTTAGAGGATTGTAATTCAAGCACAAGCAAGACCAGCATCCAATCCTGTGCTATGTCAATGAATTAGACAGTTACCGCTTAACATTTCATATCCTCAAACATCACCACACGAGTCAAAAACCTAACGATTTGCTCCCAGTAATTAAGTGCATACACTTACCTGCATGCCACACAAACACAAAGCTCGTGCCCTTCTCTGGTTGCCACACTGTCCTACAACAGTGCCTATTATAAGTCAGCTGCTGCCCCCCTCACCCTTCCCCTCTCCCTCAGAGTCATGGCCCTTCTGTCCCCTCTAAGTACCCCAATAAATTCAAATGTAATGCTCCTAAATGAGATCACTTACATGTGCCATTTCTCTTCAACTATATTTATCATCTAACACTTTGGCCTTCATTAACAAATAGCACTCAAGGAGGTGGCAGTGGTGGGTGATTCCTCATCTCTGCTGTGGGGGAAAGCGAGGGAGGGAGAAGGCTGTCACCAAAGGACACCAAGCAAAATGGGGGTGGAGTGGGGGGGGGGGGGGGGGGGGGGTCACACTTCACATTATGACGTAAGCCCAAGTACAAAGTGTTTCACGAGGTCACCTAAATTACTGGCAAGCCAAATTGGAATACTTTGAGTTACATTAACAAAGGCAAGGACGTACCATAACATATTTGTGTGGCATTTAATATTTTGACATTCAAATCCTTTTGCTTGCACGATTTAAAAATATGAAGCACAAAAACCGTTGCAGCCACCCGGGATGCCAAGGATACAAGGATGACTCATCTCTGTTCACCAAAACATGTCACAATCATAATTTTAACCTGAAGCAGTATTGTATTACATGCTCTCTCTCTCTCTCTCTCTCTCTCTCTCTCTCTCTCTCTCTCACACACACACACACACACACACACACACACACACACAGAAAGAGAGAGAGAGCAAATCCCTCCTTCAACTATCAAACAAAACAATACCAAAGTACAGAGGCCACCCACTGCCCAATGAGCATCAGCTAAATAGTTTGGCCATTTACATCGATGCATTTAATTGACTGTCGTCTCCAGCATTGTGCAAGGCAGTGGGGTGCATCTATGGCATTACTCCTGCAATATTACACACAGTGCATTACTTAAGGTTACGCCTACCTATTGTTTAATTTATATCCCAACTATCCTTCCTGTACTGACACTGTCTCCACATCTGCACTGGAAGAGAAAACATTCAGTTTAGCTATTAATTATCACAACAGTGGAAAGATGCACAAAGCAAGGGTAACCCCCTTTTTATTTCCTTTAATAAACATTTTAAAACAGCTTCATTATAATAATGTATTTTGATTAACGATGTTTACCACAGTGCTGGTAGTGAAAATTGCTTTCCCATAAATTAAACCAATAAAAGTTAGTTGATGAATTATTGCCTAAATGTAAAGTGTTACAGTCTAATTCATTCACAGCAGCACTACTCTGTAAAGTATCTACAAAATATACATATTCAAGAAATAATCAACATAATTAATTCATTTCAGGTTCCAACAACTATCTTGATAATATTTTTTTGGTTTTCTTTCATTTTCAAAATATCAATTATGAATAGGAATAACAAAGAAATACTAATGTTAAGAGTTTTTGTAATGCTGCAATATCATATTATCCAGTTACTTTAGAATATGTTAAAGGAACTTAGAATTACATAGTTAAGGTCTCAGAGAATCGGCATACTAATAATTATTCAAGTGAACCACTTGAAGTATACTTAGAGTAAATTAAATGAGCAGATTCAGTTAATCTGCATTATGCTGATACAAAATTAATTTTACATGCATGTGTCTAATATATATACATATAAACCATGCATGCAATTATAATTCAATTCACAAACTTCTTTTTTGGTTTTGTTATGTTTTGCTGATTAAGAAACACTGTTTTGATCTAATACCCTCTATACCACATAAGAGTATATTTAAATCAAGATGAAATATAAATGTTACAACTTGCTGTGAAAAGAAACTATTTTTAAAAAAAAAGTCATTTATGCAGCATCTTCATGGACGTCACAGTAAAGACGCTGAGGGCAAAACAACACAAAGGCGTGTTGAGAGGTTAGAAAAGTGAAAATTGGTTTATGTCAGAGTGCCAATTAAGAAGTCATACTCACAAAGCTCAGACGGCTTAGACTTAAATGGAAAGAAGAAAAAGAATCCACAGGCATAAAACATGTCAGGTAAAATCAAAGAGAAAATATAATTTCCCATGAAGAAATCAATTTGTATTCCTGTAGCTGATGTTTTGGCTTTTTTTTTTTTTTTTTTTTTTAAACCGGGCGACATTATAGAAGGAAATGCATTTTTATCACAGCCACTTTCAGTTCTTTTCTGATAACTACCATGCTGATTTCAAACAGTGCTTTGTGAGCCTCTTGTATTTAACAGAGCAAAAGGCTGTGTACCCTCAAGGTAAATTTACTATCTCTCTCAAAAAAAGCAAAAGCAAAAGCAAAAAAAAAAAAAAAAAAAAGGGAGGAAAAGCTTTGTGGGGCAAGTCAAACATTTTAACATCTCTGTGTTTCATCTAAATCACTGACAACAAAATAGCCTCTAGCGTGAGTGTCTCTCTTTCCCTCAAAGTTAACTATGACATCTGGCATGGGCTCTGAACACCATGACAACAGACACCACGACTATAGACACCACGTCAGCATACAACTGTAGTGCAAGAAAAGAGGCAGTGAAGAAGGGAAGGATAGAAACACAGCTTGCTAATGGGGAGAATGCAATGTAAAGAGATCACTAACTGCCATTATTTACACAACTCCCCATAACAAGTGGATTATGCAGATCCTAGCTATTGTCAAGACAAATGTCATCTTAAGGCTTCCGCTTTTTTTCCACAGTTTCTAAACCTACGAGGAGCATATGGCAGTGACATGAAATGTACAGTAAAATAGAAAATGCACGCTAGGCTAATAACCAATGAAGCCCACTTGATTAACAGTGAATATCAGTATGAATAATTCATTTAAGCGTAAAGTATCAAGAGAAGACGGTACATCAGCCCCTCTGTGTGCCCTGGGGCTATTGTCATGGTGGGCATGATGGGAGGGGACTGTAACGCAAATGTTTTCATCTAAATATCCTAATTCTGTAATTTAATGAAACTCTAATCATGATGAGAGGTTTGAAACACTGTGCTGAGGAAAACTACAGGCGAGGGATGACAGAGTGACAAAAAGAGAGAGAAAAAGCAGGGAGGGGGGAGGGGTGGGGGAAAGTCTTGTTTTTGGTAAAGTGGGGAACACTGTGGCAGGTAATACTCTGGATACTGCCACTCACTTTCGCAATCAGGCAGAAATTATAATTTTAATAGACATTCAATTAGATTCATTATTTCACATTTCTTCCTTGTGTCGGTCAAGACCCCTCTCCATTCAGATTTATCTCCGAAACACATTTTTGTTCATGGGGAAATGATGGATTGACAATGCAAAGGGAAGAGTGAAGTCAATTTTGCCTGATGTCACTGACAGCTTAGCATGTAATTACTGTCACATATGCACAATAGCAGTACCTAGAGAAGAGCAAGGACAATCAATTTAGCTTTCAAGCCTGCAACTTCAGTATTACTACATAACTTTATTTGAAATAGCACGAGTGGAGATGGTTTAAATGTTAATATATATAAATGTATGAGGTGTTGTAGACCATGTCCCCCCCCCCAAAAAAAAAATAAATAAAAAATAAATCTACCTCTATGGCCTCGAATGGATTGTCCAGCAGCACCCTCTTGTGGAGCGTAACTAAAATGCAATCAATATTCAGTATTGCAGCCTCTCTCTCGCTTCTCTTCTCCTCTCTGCATCCTGCTGCAGTACTCCTCCTCCGGCTGCATCTTCCCTCCAGCCTCTTCCTGTCGGAGATGCTCGGCTACTTCCCCTTTTCTTTCACACTGCATCTCCGCCTGAATTTCTCGCTCGGGCTTGGACGCGATCTCAGTGACCTCTTAGTCAAATATTTAGATGGTCGATTTCAACCCCTTTAAGGAACTGCCTCACAACCTCTCGCCATAAAGAAATCGATGGGACGAGTTCAAATGCCAGAGAAAATGTTCAAACATAAACAGGTTCATTGGGAGGCTATGGAGGGGTGGGGGGTATTGGCAGAGGTAGAAGTGCTAGTGGGAGGGGGGGGGGGGGGGGGGGGTTGGCGGCAGCAAAGGGGGAGTCTGATGCTAATGTATGCACAGCCATAGAGTAGCTATGCATATGCATATGGGTAGAAAGGGATTACACACTGGGATGAGCTGAGAAACTGAGAAGGTTTAAAAAGAGGGTGAACACTCGGGACACAATGAGGCAAGGCGGGACAGTTATGTTTACCATGAGAGGAGAGGAGAGGAAAGGAGAGGATTTGGTACATCATGGTAAAAATGGTCTTCGTCTTGTGCTAAACAGAGTGACCTCTAGTCAGGGCCTTGGGGGAAGAGGGTATGGAGGGGGTAGAGTAGTTAGAGCAGCCTACTCTCAGTGTTCCCTTCAGGGAGCAACACTGCACCAAAAAGCATTGGACAAACCAGGGCATTAATATCCTCACACTAACCCCCTGACAATACCGCATTATGTATGTACGCCTCTGTGCATTACACACCTTGAACTAGAAACAATCGCGCCCTTTTCTTTCTTTCCCTTCAGCACTTGAACCACAGCCAAGAAATTCAATGAGCGCATTTTATTATATATTTTTTATTTCATGGGCAAAAAAGAGAAGCGGAAGTGCATACGCTCACAAATACACACACATACACACACATACACACTGCTGAAAACCTTCACTGTGTTCTTTACATAATCAGTTACCTTGTGACACCTACCTTTGCTGCAAATGACTGTTTGCCTTTTATTCAGCTCAGTGTTTTCTCTCTATCTCTCCCTTCCAGCCATGTGTATCATCTCTAATTACAATTCACACCGATTCCAGCCCGCCATGCTAAAACGCAGCCTACAGAATAAAATAAAAAAGCGGCTTGTAAGGTGCAAAGGGGCACATGAAAAACCAAAACCGAGTCTGAAGGGAGAAGGTAAAAAGAAAAAAGAAAAAAAAATCAAAACACAAGTTCTGGGTGTGGGGTAACAGCATCAGCACAGTATTATGATGTTTCTAAATGGGGAGCGTGTCTCTTGACACGGGTCCCTGTCCAGATATCGATTGCTCCTGTGGCTGCAACACTAACAGCAGTGGAGAGCCATTGAACTTAAAAGCAAATAGTCCTTCTCCCCCGCTCAGCGTTCATTCGCAAGCGATCGATACAGGTTGGCCCAGCACGGCTAACACCTCTATCTCGTATAATGGCCTTCCTCCTATAGTTACTGACCAGGAAGCGATGCAGACAGGCAGGAACGGGGTGGGTAAAGTGGAGAAAAGTGAACGTAAAGGCATACGCATGAACTAATTTAAAATTCAAAACAGCTACATAGATATCCAGTTATGTCAGCTAAACTAAAATTGTGGACACAAGAAATTAACTCAAGTCTCAAAGTTCCTACTTAAAAAAGCTTTAAAATTTTTAAATTAAAGGATAGGAAATCTATTTATAAACATCTAAATGTTTAAATACCTCCAACTGTTGTAACGCAAAGATTAGTAGTAGGACTAAGACATTATTATATTTGATAAGCAGCTCGCAGAGCAGTAAAACCACTGGTGCTTGGACTCTCCCTGCCTAGTTTCCTTTAACGGTCTTCCATTTATTTGCCTGCTTAATAGGTAGAGGTGGGCTGGGCGTCTGTTTGATCGCCATTAGCCCTGTATTAGCCACCATGACCCTAATGTTCCCCACTCCATTACTCTGCGGCGGGAGATGGAGGTGGAGATGATGACCCTGGGAAGAGAGTAAGGCCGAGAGGTTCAGCATGGCTGGGCAGAGATCAAGTGTGAACGAGGAGAAACGCCCATCACCCATTCTTGATCACCCTGGAACCTCTTGGGACCTCAAAGGGGATACACCCTGTATTCACCTCGGCCTTGTCCGAAACACAGCAACACATGATATGAAGTACCGTCAACATGTATGACATGTTATCACAATAAAGGTATTATCTTCACATATGTCCAATTTTAAAATGTTCTAATTTCAGCAAGAAATACCTGCTGCTCAAACAACCAGCAAATCATGTTTTATAAATGAATGAATAAATGTTAGTTTTTGGATGTGTTGGTTTGGTTTTTTTTTTGGAAATACCATTTTATGAGCCAGACAATACCAAAGCAAATCCAATCTATTCTCTTTTTCTGGTTGCCATCCCAATACTGTATAGAGATTTTGAAATTAAGTGCTTTTGGACCAGGCAGAGACTGTGCAAAGGTTTCTCCATCCTACTCTATTCTTTTTAAGGGTATTACTGTAAAACAGGCAACTGGATAACGGCAAGGTTCAAAGCAATATGCAAAAAGAATGCAGTTTTTCCAGCTGAAATCATCTGATCCCTTCCATGCCTGAATCAGCTTCAGCTGTAAGCCATCGCTGAGTAGGGACACAAAGGGAAAAAGGAAATGAAAGAAACAGAGGAAAAGAGAGACTGTATGAAAGAAGACAAACGGGGGGGGGGGGATTTGAGGGACTGCGGCACTGTACAAAGCACTTAAAGATGGCAGACGTCAGAAGTCGGTGGCAGTTCTTGGCACCAGGAGTCAGGAGTGTTACAAATCATGTGGTCAAGGCAAAGGACGCTACATGGAATGTATCAGAAGCCTTAAATATGGCGGCTCTGCAACTCAAAATCTCTTGGCTTGTGGATTTCTGCAGTAGCAAGCTACTGTGTAGTAAAGTGCTGACTGCTGACTGAAGGAATTTCACTTCTGGGGATCAGAAGGAGATCCACTGTGACAAAAAGTCCAGGCTCAAGAAGGCTGTGACCAAGAGCAAATTACAGCAGCCTTACAGAAAACATGCTTGTTAGCAAGTGTACGCACTTTTCTAGGTATGCAAAAAGAAAATGACTTCTGAACTTTGGAAACTTTACACTGAACTGTCACATTTATATTTCTATATTTACAGCTACATTCACAGTTACCAAAAAATGTACACACAAGCAAAAAATGTGATGAATAAAAACCCTGACTGAGTGATGTGTCACCCACAAAAAGGAAGGCAATTCCTGAATTTCCAAAGTAAAGCTCCCAAGGTTAAGCCTTCCCAATTCATAACAACATCCTAACTGTTTTAGCCCATTTTAATGGGCGGACGTGTGCTGGTCCTCTATCAGAATTCCATTAACCCAGTATTAGCCACGGTGACCGTAATGGTTCCCACTTCATTACTCTGTCGCTGGGCGAGATGGGATGATAGCCTAGTGTGGAGATGAAGGCCGGGGGGTTCAGCATGGCTGGGCAGAGCTCAAGTGTGAACAGAGGAAACGCCCCTTTGCCCATTCTACAAGTCGCAAATTCCCTCTGAGACCTCGATGCAAGTACCAGCCTACATTCAACACGCCCCTCGTGTGTTGATGCCTCGCACAAAAAGGATCAGCAGTTATGAATAACTCTTTTGCTCCTAACACCTCCCTTCTCATACATCTGAAGACTTCAGCGTATTTTCTTCGGTGTACAACTTAACAGTTCAATGAAAAAGACCAAACTAAAGACAGTGATCCCTTAATATTCAAGTATTTAGATCCACTTATTGAGTCATTGAAAAAACTTTTAAGATGTAAACTACACCCAACATGTGTTTGGGACACTAAAGTTTTCATTACTGACCCCTTTCCCCCATTTTTCTGCAATACCCAGAGTTATTAGGCACAAATGCACTAACTGCAGAGAGAAAATGGCCATAGGGCATTTCTAACAGGCTGCCCTTAGCAAAAATAACCTGTGCGCATTTGGAGAAGTCAGAAACAAGTGACACTGTCCTACAGTTGAACCGAGGAACTGTTCTTACACGTCTCACCTTTCATCCTCTGACCCCATTATTTCTTCTACCATAGAAACCTCACCAAAACAGAACATATTTGATTGCCCTGGCCCTCCAAACTCTCTCCCTCTCATAATGTTATCTTAAGAAATGTGGAAACAATTGAACCTCCATTTGATTTTGGCGCTTGAAATGACTACCACATTGGCGTCCTATGCATTTGTGTGCGTGTGTGTGTTCGGACTCGCCGCCCCCTCCCACCCCAAGAGATTCCACAAAGAGATTCCAGGGCCCGTGTGATCGAGCCTCTCTCATCATGGCAAATTGACCATGTGCACTTGACAGCCAGCTGAGTAATCTCCTGACACGTCGGAGTTAACACAACACTCCACAATCACAGAAAGAAAAACAACTTTGGGGAGGAAAAGTCATAAATAACCTGGCAGAGAAGGAGCTTCACTTTCTACTTGCCCTCTGAACCCGGTTGAGAAAACAGTCAATACGAGAGGAGAGCCACACAATTTTCACTGGCGTTTAGGTGGTTTCATTAGGAGAGGCATTACGTGTAAAAAGAGGCATGGGAAACATTTAAGATGGAAGGAGGACTGATGAATAAAAGCATACAATTAGTGCAAATTCAAGACAATTAAAAAAAAATAAAGAAAGAAATAAAAAAGCCACATCAGCCGTAGCAAAGACAGGCTTTGCTAAGGTGTGAGAATAGCCATGAAAACCTGTGAAAGTGGAGTTAACTGTTGCCGTCACAAACAGAGAGCGTGAGAATAAGAGCAAGAAAGACACAGACCACAAGACCAGAAGAACAAGAAAATTTTGAATGAGTAAGAGAGAAAAATGCCAGAAATTGTCATTCCTCATTGATGGCGTGAGCAGGAAGTGGTTTTGAACCACGGGGATTGTAGGCCATGCTTTCTTAGAAGGGAGGCTTACACTTGTATGACAGCAGACTTTTCATCACACAGTCACACTGAGCCACCACTGGGCTCCAAAATCTGTCACCAGACTAACAGAAATGGCCCTCCAAATTGAAAAAGTCTGCAGCCATCACAGGAGTATAAGGGGTGAGAGAAAGGAGTGTTGAGGGGTGGAAGTTGAAAGCGTGTATGCGTGAGCGTCTCTACCCACAGACATTTCTAAGAGTACGTTTGTCTCTGTGTAACAGAATAGAGGTTGGGAAGAACAGACAGGAGGGGAGGGAGAGAGTGAGAAAGAGGGAGGGCAGCTGAGGGGTTTAGGGGGGAAAATGTGGTCATCAATTGCTGGCAGCGGATCGAGGGAAAAGATTATTGGACGGTAACCCAGCGGCAGATGTCTGATGAGTGTCTATTAACCTGCCTCCTACATCTCGTAGGCCGTGTCGCTGATGAATTCAGACCAGGAGGCCTTGTCCCACCCAATAGGAGGGGTTGGTAATCCCTCTCCAGGAAATACCTGCCAGAGACCCCGAGACCTGATTGGCCGTATCTGCGCTGCTCTGGCACAGTTAACAGGATGGGGATGCAATTGAGGAGATATGAGTCAACCCCTGCAGCTTCCTGTCCATTGCTCCTCTACCATCATATAGTGTCACTCTCCTCTTCCATCCCTCTTTTTGTTTCTCTCGTACCTGTGTGGCTACATCCATTCATTCACCCACTGATGCCCTTATTTGTATTTCTGCTCACCTTTTTTTCAAATTTTCCTGCACTACTACTTGATACTCCTTTAACCCAGCAGACCTGAAAAAGCTAGAATATGACGACAAACTAAACAAACCTAGTCTTGAGAGTGACTGGACAGACAGGGCTATTTGCTCAGTGACATCAATTGGAGGTACAACATCTCTCTGACAAACCGCAGTCACCAGGATTTGGGCCTTGGCTCACCTGAACCTCATATAAAATGGTTTAAATATGGGATTTCCCTGGCTGGTATATGGCACAGTCCCTTTCCCTACTCACCACTGTTTCAACAAATTGCTACATGGACATGGAATACCATCTCTCATCAGCTCCCCACCCACAGACTCCTGCATAGATAAGCCCAAAGTAAAGAATGGGACATGGCATTAATAATTCTCTAGGAAACCTCACCCCATCACTATTGTTCCAGAAAGACATATTTGAACAGGCAGCACCCTTTAAGCCCATGATGTTTATTTTGACTACACACAGTATTAATGTCTATAAAATATGCCAAGAACAGTTGATAAGTGATGAGATATCAACTGACACACTTAGATAAACCTGTTTTGGTCCATTTGGCCTGTTAAAGAGACCATGTCCCAAAAGACCTGATGATATATGAGTTTGGTATCATCTGCCAACAAATCACTTTTATGTCATCGCCTCGACTCAATGTTTGCCTCGCTCTCTTTTTGTCTGAGCAGAACAAAACAGAAACAATTCAGGAGGGAGGCAATTTAAAATAAAAATCATCTCCACCCAACCATCTTAGTGTGCCAGTTAGTTTCAATTAAACCTGTTTAACTAGGAGCTTACTTAGCATGGCCCAGGATGTAGTCAGTGTGGAGGGCAGAGGGGCAGAGGGAGGGGCTACAGGGTGTGAGAGCTCAGGGTCTGTGCTCCACATCTGCTCCTATATTAAAGGCATATGGGCTGGACCACGCCAACCACTTATGAGCATGCACGGACCCCCGTCCAGAGCCCAATCAGTCTTGATGGGGTGATGTAATGGACATACCTTGGCCTCCCTTGTCCTTTCAAGCACAGTGCAGCCATAACGCAATCCTGCACAGAAGGCCAGACAACATGCCAACTCACTGTCAACACCTGCCCGTCAAAAACTGGTGGTATGAAGGCACACATGCAGTGGAAAAGAAGGGATGGCGACGGCAACGGGCTGAGATAAGAAAGGAATATAGAGAGAAGGAGAGAAAGTAAAAGCAAGCGAGACGCAGAGAGGGAAGACAGGCAGCCTGCAGGACCGCTGAGGCCACAGAAGGCTGTAGAGAAAAGATGGGAAAAATTACCCGAAAACGAATAGTGCAAAAGTAAAATCTAAGGAGTATCTACCACCAGAACTCGTGCAACTTGTGTTTGTCTTATAGCATGGAAGGTCAGAGAGGAAATGAGAGACACAAAATATGGGTTGGGATGTGGCTGTATAATAATCCAGAACAGGCCTGCTCCTCTACTCCCCCTGTGGCAGAAAATTAGGAGCCTGTGGTACAAGTTGTCCCTTCCACATTTATCAGTGACACCACCATGCCCAGACTCGCACAATTGTGTTTTCATCTATTCCCACAAACAACCATTCATCTTGGCTGTGGTGTAATGGAGAAGAAGCACGGGGAAGGAAACAGGATCAAGGGATCCCACGCTTTGGTGGACAGATATGGTGGAGAGGAAAGGGTGTTCTGGCTAGACGCCTGACTTAGGTGACTGAGAGTTATCTCAGGTTGGAGGCGGGGGGAGCTTGTGTGCGGTTTGCCTTCTCAGAAGGATAAGGTGTAGTCAACTCTGTGGTGACCCAAGAGTTTGTCACAGGGGATGTAATGAGGTCAGATTACAGGCTAGTCCACAGACTGGCTGCAAAAGGTTGGCCCGTAATCCCACAGTCATTAAAGGAATGCTTTGTTAAAAGTGGATGGAGGAGAGAGAAAAAAGATGGAGAGAATGAAGAAGAGGGGGGAATATAAGAGGTGTGTGGGGGAACTCAATAACACTTGATTCAATATGAAAAGCCTCTTGTTGCCACCCAGGAGAAACCCGGCTAGGAAGGATGTGAGGGAAGCCAGCCGAGAGACTCCTACAACCAGGAACAAGACGTGCCTTGTTCCAGGTTTAAGGAGCAAACAGATTAAGATGAATTGATGCAAGCTTAGTGACTTTAGAGAATGGGGAGAGAGAAAAAAAACGCCCACAGATCAATAAGGCTTAGGAAGCAAGCAACCAAAGACGAATCTCAACTCACATTCAAGAGGATAATACTCAATGAAGGAAACACTCTCAGATCTCACATATATCCCTACTGTTTGGTTTAGACTTAAAAACAAAGTGTACAATAAAAAAAATTAACAAAACCAGGATAGCAGTGGGTGGGTGGGGGGGTGTGGGGGGGGGGGGATTTAAAAACAAAACATTTGAAATTTAACAGAAATGTAAACATTTTATGCAGTCGTAGAGGTAAAAGAAAAATTATGAGTATGGACAAAGAATAAAATTTAAACGATGAAACAAGGCTGAACTATTTATACAGACATTGCTTACACATGTGCATTTTCTTTTAAATTTTCACTTCTGTGGTTTGAAAATGCATGTGTCTGTGCACTGTGTACGCTAGAACACACGAGGGGTTTAAAATAAAACATATGCAGATCACACCAAAAGTCCTATTGCCAACAAGTTAACATACATCCAGTGTCCCACAGTGCACTGTGACAGATCAGTGCCTAAGCCGGCCTGGCGGGGCCTGCGCCCTGATGTTTGCAGAGATCAGAGAGAATGATCTGGGTTAACATGGTAATTATACGGCAAAGCCCTGCTATCTCAGGCTGGATCTGAAACTGTTTTTCTCCTCTCTACTCAGATATTTCAGGCCTCCAGTTAGGAGGAGCGACAGCCGTCTTCCAGAGGTAAAGCCTCAAGAGGTGTTCCATCTTAATGGAGGTAAGCACGTTGTGACTACATTTAATAACAAAAATAAAGATCTGCTTTAAATTATTAAAATTTATAGGCTTGTATGAAAATATTTTTTATATTTTTCATATGCTCTGATTTAATAATAGAAAGGCTCATCAGCGGTCTGGTTGTTGTTGATAACTTGAAAGTTAGATTTCAAACTGGAAATTGTGTGTGATAAAAAGTCACGTGTGAAATTAACTGTAAAATCAACTGCCTGTTAGCTAGGTTTTATGAGATTATCTGGGCATTGTATATAAAATACCACTGTGCACTATTGAAACCATTAAAAGTAGACTAGTATGAAAGTTAGGAAAGGGCTCATTTAAACTCACCATCATTGTTATTCCTTCCAAAGGAAGAAAGAAGAGATAAGTAAACCATTGGCTGAGGTAATTGAAAAGGGTACCAATTATAAGATTTTAACTGCTTTACATATCATTGGAAACAATCACTGTGTTATTTTTGGAGACAGAAACTTTTAAAAAATAAAATATAGCTGACTTTTGACACTACTGAAATTAGCACATGGTTTGCATCTGGTTTGGTGGTAAAACACAACCTGCTCTTGGACTTCAATTATTTTAATGTGGAAAAATAATAATTGCTCTACCTAGAGAGAGAATTATAAAAATATTAACAGTATTTTGCCTGTATTAAGTTTCGACCAACCAAAAAACACAAAACAAAACCTGGTGGTGGTAGCTATGCCCGTGACTGTTATTTCCCAGTATGTTTATGTTTTTTCTGTATTTATTGTAATGTGTATTGTTTCCGTGACCGCAGGTGTGCCCTTTAACCCCAAAGTCATTAGCCTTTGCCAACTAGGTCTCTAAACTGCACTACGCTGGTGCAAAACACGTGCAGAGAAAACGAGAGGCACAGCGAAAGAGAGAGAGCGGGAAGGGGAAGAAGGCTCCTGGGCCAATTACGGCCCCAAGAAAACAAAGGGCTATATTTCAATGATTCCTCCAGCTGTGCTGTTTATGAGCTGTGTGCTTAGTCTCTGTGACCTTCACCTCCACACTTGCCCTCTCTGAGGGAAAACAAGCTAAAATTGCCTGATGCTCAATCTTTCATTTCCCCTTGTTTTTCTCCCCCCTGTATTTTCACTTTTCTTGCTTTTGCAAGTTGCTAAAAACATACTGCTTATTTGATTCAGGATTTTTTATATTTATTAGGTTAGATATTTTATGGCCTAGCAACTTTAGTGCTAACTTGATGGTATGCCATGTCCAACACAGTCTTAAATGTAAAAGTAAGAAAAAATATAGTCTAATCTAAGGCTTAATGGCAAGGTGTGTGTCATATGTAACCTTTATAACTTTGCTTGTCAGACTCCCTCCCTCTCCCACCAGCACACATACGCACATGTGCACAGACCTCATAAGCAGGGTCTGGGTATCAGTCACTGTGGCCCTTTGACAGGTCTAACCTTCCCAAGCGGCAGGCTACAACATCTTCACTGCAGTCCTATTGACCAAAGCAATAAGCCATTCTATATGGTGTATTAAAGTAATTTTCCACATGCTACCTCAGCACGATCCATTGTTCATGCAAGCTGCTGCTGACCATGAAGACAGGAAGAAGGTGGAAGGGGCAAAAAAAAGAAAAAAAAAACCTTCCCCAAGCTACTGGATGAAATTGCAACACTTTGCACAGCAAAACGATAAGTTCTCTGCATAAATGTGTTTTACTTTTTCTTTTTTTTTTATTAAAAACTGTGTGTGTGTGTGTGTGTGTGGGGGGGGGGGGGGGGGGGGGGAGGGTTCTGACTTAAAAGATGCAGTCATTACCACAGTCACTCATGAAGGAATTTTTGGACTGTCAGAGGGAGGTGCCAGCAACACCTAAACGCTTGGAGGCATATGTCCTTACTATTCAAAGAGCATGTTCAAATTATTCCTCTTATATTAGAAAGCAAAAAAAGAAAAAAAAAACGAAAAAGGAGCGGTTCTTTTGTTGGCAAGCACTGGCTGTGTAATATGTTGAGGCCATCTGCGTAGTCCGGTGGCTGCCCTCCCCTGCTCCTCGTGTCAGAGGTGGTGTTGGAATCGCTGTGTACCTCACCCTGGCCTCTGCTGAAATCAGCTCCAGTCCGGGACCATGTGACAAATGATTCCAATCTAGGCTGAGCGCCCTTGACTTGACCCTGACCGCTGTAGACAATAAGGGCAAGCTCAGTCACTGGAAAAGATGTTCTGCGCTAATAAACCCGAGTGCGGACCAGGGTAGCAGTGAGCGGCAGCACGGCTTGGGTGGGAAGGGGGAGGAGGGCATTCGGGGAGAGAGGAAAGGGGGGAGAGTTCAGGTTCTGACCTCTCAGGTGCAGGTTGATAATGAGTCTCCCTGTTTGCTCTGTGAAAATGACCTAAGAGAGATGAAAGGAGCCAGAGCACAACAAAGAGCCCCATTCTTTGCTCCTCTGAAATGGGATCATTCTTGAGGATTGGCTTATGAATGCACTTTCTATTTCATTGGCTTTAAAGGGCACTTAAGCCAAAATACAAACATGTAAAAGTAGTTGGGCTAGATGCTGCCACGCAGCCCCTGAAACCAAGCGTGCACCTCCTCTCGGACCCCACACATGCAAACAAAACAAGCAAACAGACGAATAAAAGTAGATGCTCGCTCGCCCGCATACACATGCATGCAAGGACAAACGCACACATGCCGACAATATCCCAAATCCTGCTTGTGTCTCCCCTTGTCTCCTTAATAAACCCTATAAAATGAGTGTGCTCTTGCCAAGCGTGGTGCCGTAAACATGCCACTCCAGAAAGGTTCTGGGCATCCCGCTAGTTATGCTAATGAAACCCCCACCCTCTTCTGTTTTTCACTCTCTCTCTTATCCTGCTGGCACAGGCTTCACTCTTCCGCAGTACACCACTCCATTGTCATCCCCTGCCCCTGTTCTGCTGGCATCAGACTAGATAATACACAGCAAAACGAAGATCCAAGAACCCTTGTAAAAAAACATGGCAAGAGAATAATATGGTTATTATTTCTTTGAACTCAAAACCAGGCCATTGTTCTTCATTTTTGTGTCCCAATTTGTAGCAAAATATGGTACAAAATATGATTATCTTAAGAATGTGCATGCACGGATGGCTAATTATAATGGTATAAACAACATTTCCAAGGTAAGTGTTAGGAAAGAAACAAGAGAGGGTCATGAAATACTGAACAAAATAACTCTCACTTCTATCTGATAAGCTGTGACAAGCTTTGACACAGCCAGAAAGTAGAGGCAGGACTTCTCGTAGCGCTGATTCTGGTAAAGTGGAGTATATCAGCAGGTTATTTGTCATGGGGACTTTCGGGAACTTAGCGCTTAGAGTAACTTAGAACTTGGAGGCGGAAGTGCTGGGCATGACAGGAACCCCTGAAGTCTGCTGAACTCTGCTGAGTGTCAATCTGGAAACCAGGATTATACCCTCCATCCTCTGGCTCGAAAACACAAAACCCACTTGTCACTGCAGCACAAACTTTTGTTTGTGTGACTCTAAGAGCGAGTAGGTGTGTGAAAATGCACATTTGTCTGTATCTATAAATGTGTGCGTGTGTGTGTGTGCGTTTTCATGCTTCTTCAAGGCCTTGTGTGCATGTGGCTTTCTCAGAGCTGTTGAGTAAGCCAGGCCTCTGACATGTGGATTTGTGGCTTGACTGCAGAGGAGTTTATCACAGATAATTACATAAGAATGTGCTGGAAAAGGAACAAACCACGGACAGTCTGGGCTGGCAGATGCTGAGCCTCGGCCTACACAGTGCCCCGTGCTCCCTGCACTCCAGACTCACACACCAGCCCCCACCGGGCCTCTCTAAGCTTGAAAGGGCAACAGAGAAAACACTGAAATCCTGGAGAGCCCAAATGAGCTTCTCTTTTATTTCTCACCCTACAGCTTCCTTGCTTCTCTTTCCTTCACTATACTTTTCACACATTTAACTTTAACTTCGCAGAACACACAATAGATTTTTTATATATATATATATTGTGTTAAAAATATATGTCTCCAAGTATTAAAAGTGTTAAATAAAAGTAAATATATATATTTTATGGAAGTATGAATAGCCAAAAATAAAGTGCACAAATTGTGCAAACACGCTTGTAGTCTCACCAAGCTTGGAAATTGTGGATTTGCCGAATAAAAACTACTGAAATAGGTTTTGCTGAAGATCCAGCTTTTGCCACCAGCGGTGATCATCCACATTAAATTTGTGTGAGTTTCAAACAGAAGTTGATGTCACCACACAAGTTTGAGGTCTGCACTGAAACCGCAGAGTACACAGCGCCAATGATAAGGAGACTTCAGGGAGTGATTTAAAAAATAGAAGCAGCGCTGAATGCACCCTGGAGGTGAATGAGAAGATGATCTTCAGTTTTCATGGATAAAGTCCCTGAATGACTTTGTAAATGCATACACATTGTTTTTTTGTTATTCAAAATGGATCTTTTGAGGGTGAACATCACCTCTGTTACACAATGCCTTGATCCTGGACCAAGAGAGAGAATTCCAAATTCTGCGAATATTCTCGCTCTGTGATCGTTCCGCCACAAAACTGTGGCAGTGTCGTGCCTTCTATCATCCGGGCTTCTGTAAAGCGCAGAAATGGTCACTTTTTTCTCATGTTATGAACATTCTCAGTGTCAGTGTCTCTGTTGCAGATGGTGCAGTGTGTGTGTGTGTGTGTGTGTGTGTGTGTGTGTGTGTGTGTGTGTGTGTAGGTGGGGGGGGGGGCATCTATGGTGTACTGAATTGGAAATGGAAGTTTATAAGGGCACTGGCAAAAACCTCTCCTCTGCCCTCCCAAGATAATGAAAACAGTGTGGCGAGAAGTAAAATGTGACCACTGCAAAACTGAAACCGCACTGAGGTAGCAAGATGAATAACCTTGCGCACCAGCCAAGTGAATTCTGGGTATCAATGCCTTTTCGATTCACTTACTTTTTGTAATCATCAAGGTCAAAAGGCAATTTCTGCAAGCACATAAATAAATAAAACAGGTTGGCAGCAAATTAAATAGAAAGGGGAACAAAGTCATGCCTCTAGCTAGTAATAGAAAAAACAAGGGTAGAAAATCTCACATGAAAGCTAATTTTAGATAACATCTAGCTTTGCCATTTGACTAATTGGAATACACTTCAGTCTTCATACAGAAATGCCATTAGCACTTAAAACATTTTGTGCTAAAGATTTTTGTTATGCAAAGTATTATTTCCTCATCCATGACAGCATCCAAAAGCTGTTGATAGTGAATGTTGTGGTTTAATCTTTTTTTTAAATTATTTTATCATTATATGGCTTTAAAATAACTCTGATTGTAAAAGTTGTATTTTCTTCAGCTGCACTTTTACTTTGTCCAATAAAGCCAAAATGCCATCCCTTAGTCTATTACTAAAGTTACCAAATGTTACCAGTGGCCCCCTTTTTTTAATCAAAGACAGTGTTAACATAAACATGTTGCATACTGACTATCATGGCTAGCTGTTGTCTAATGCTGCATTTGAGATTACGTGAACAATCAGTTTATAGTTATCTGGTCTGGTGTCCCTCTGTATGCTTTAGTTTGTATTTTAAACTTGTCGTTTTAGCCTTTCTTACATGAAACCTGAGGAGGCCTGTTTTTCAAAGTGACTTTCAGGTTATTTTCTGATGGCACAACTTTTCCACTTAATCCAGGAAAAAAAAGACAAAGAAAAAACTCCTACAGGGTAAATTAGTCTTGCTGTCAAGTCTTAAACTCACAAACCCAAGGAGACAAGACAACTCTCCATGTTTTTAGTTGCTCCTATAAAATATCTACAGGAATCCTTAGTTTTTCTTTCCACCAAATGAGCTAAGATATAAGAGAACTTTATTGACTTGTAATCGTGTGATACTGAGTAGTGTCAGCAACAGCTCAAGGTTATTGTGCGAAATGAGTTCAGGCTCTAAACGGCTCAGCATTGTAAACTAAATCAATACTACCAAATAGTGAGTACTGCCATTTACAGCATGACGCCCGCAGGAATTTCATTCTAGTCATAACTCTCAGCACCCGGCCTTACATAGTAAGCAACAATGGGCCCTTATGAAAAAGTAAACAAGTTGTCGGGGTCGTGCAGTTTATTCCTCAAGGTTGCGTCAAACCCCAACATCCAGCCTCCTACTATAGGGCCAGAGGTCTTGCATTTGTCTGGCTCTTCTGTCAGGGGCAGATCCCTCCTTGCAGTACACTGCTAGCAGAGAGACGGGGGCTTTTATTAAGTGTTGGCAGTAGACAATATGGCCTCCGCCTGTTTCTAGTGCCCCTGATTCTGCTCTCTTGGCACATGATAAGATTCTGAGTCCATTCTGACAAACCATACAGTATATATTGCTTTTGTTCAAGAATCCAGAGCAGTTTCTCAAAAAAAAGAAAAGAAAAAAGGACAGTTTATTACTGTTTAGAAACCTCCTTCCAAGAGCAAAGCAAGCATGCACAAGAAAGAGTAATGATATGTTTTAGGTCAATATTTTATACGATGATGCATTTTGGGAGGCACACCTCTACAAGGCATGTGTGAAACAATGGGTGTCATAACTGCCCCGTGCAGCTTATTAATCTTCCCTCGCCCTATAATCAATCTGTTTCTCCCCTTGCAAACACTGGTTACATTCCTGCGTTACATGAGAGACCATCTTTCACTGTGGCATAAAAGGGTGGCTCCAGGATGCTGATGTCTCTCTCATATGAGGCAGCTAAGACTAACAGTACAAAGCGACTTCCTCGGGATGTTTTTAAATCGATGGCAGCAAGATTAAGCAGGAAAAAGGAAACGGGACATCAACTTTTCTTGTTTGTTTTTTTTCCCCCCACAGCTGATTTGACTAGTCAAATGAAAGCCTAGAAAAAAAAAATCTGTAGATTACTTATTGACTACCCAAATAATAGTTTTCTTTGAAGAACAGATTTCCAAAGCTGTGACACAAAGGTATCTTTCAGCGACTGTAAAACCTAGGCAGGGTTCTTATTAGGATGTCCAATCAAACATATGGTGCCATGCTTACAACTGGGAACCATTTCAGAGGTATGTTGTGAAGTCATACGGTAGTGCTCTGTTAAAATTATTCTATAGAAGACAGCAAGGGGAAGTTGCCACTATTCTTGTCATTCCCCATTGTATAGTCATACTGCAGCAATTATTCAAAATCTTTGATTATCCTCAGAGAAGCGATGCAATCATGGCTGAAAATCAATTTCAGGGACATCAGGAAAAATCAAAAAGCTAGCACAGTGCCAACAGGGCCAAGGGCTTGTGTGAGAGAAGAGAAGGGATTTTTTCTCATCATCGTTTCGGTTTTCCCTTTGCTGAGGGTAATCAGCCAGGAACACCAGAGAGCTTGCTGTTAGTCAGAGCCAGATCCTGATCCTGTTCAGAGCTGCTAGTGATGTAGAGCCAGGTAGCATCCAATTAGCGCTTAGTGTAACTTAATGCAAAGTACTGGCACTCGGCTCACCGAATCCAACTAGTTGTCATAGAATTTCCACGCTTGTTCTGTCAAATTCACGAACATTTGCTGATTTGCTTTGCCTTCTCAAGGCACCATGGAGTTGAAATAAGACGTTTTCATCAATGCTGTGCTGTGTATGGCCATTTTCTGCTAAAACAGATTGGCCTGATTACTGATGAGACAGCAGGCACGTCAGCGACGGCTGCTTGATGCTTATTGACAACTGTGTTGCTTTAGAACCACATTTACTCCTTTTACATATAGAGCAATTTGTAATGGCACAGGTTCCAAAGCTCTTTAATGGATGTAAATCCAATGAAAAAATTTCATGATAAACTAAAAGCATGTACCATTTTAAGTAAAAGAAGCTGGATATAAAAATTCCACACGTCTTTATGTTCAATCTAGGCATGCCCGCTTGTGTTTAATCAGTCTGGACCAAATGCTGGACTTATCTCCAGCAGCTGAGAGCAGATCGAGTCTGATAATGACATATTTAGAGACACAGCATAAAAGGAAAGCCTACCCTGTTCTTTCGTAGCAGACTGATCTGGTTGATGAAAAGCTCAAAAATATGCCAGAGACATTACAAAATAAGGGATAATGTGTAATATCGTATTTGTCCCAGTTAGATGTGTTTCACTTTCTTTTACTTTTTCTTCCCCTTGACTTGTGCTTCTTGGTCTCAGAACATGAGCAGCTGTGATGAGAGCCTCCACAGACTTCACTTTCTAGTAACACTCAGACATTTGAGTTTTGGCTGTGGCATGTGATGTTTTGTAAAGATGGTGGCTTCCTCCCTCTGTCCTCCTACCTGCCAGGGCTCAATGGGCGGATTGCTGCTACTTGTGTAACAGCATTAGCAGAGGTTATTCAGCAAAACAGTGGAAAATCCACTCCATCATGTTTCCTCATCAGGGATGTCTTCTCTCTGACTTCCACCTCTGTTTCAGTGACTCACACAAACATGGAAGATGGATATGTACCATCTCCTCAGGTTCTGCCAAATTCAACAAAAGACAGGCCTGTCAACCATGAAATGGTCTTTACAGAAGTAATATGGACAAATGTGGATTAGTTGGAGGCACTTTTATCTCTAGATAATTTCGTGACCTTTATTTTTTATTCTAGGTTGTAAAAGATTATTCCGAACGCTATCATAACAACTGGTATAAAAGGAAAATGGTGGTCTATTATCCTCCGTAATTCCTTTCTGGACATCTATCATCATGCTCCCCTCCCTCTACCTAGCATTCATCATAGGACACCCCCATGGTTTTCTAATCTACAGCTTTTGTTTTCTTTTTCCTTTTTCTTTTCTTTTTTTTTGTGCTTTTTCTTGGTTATATCTCCTGTGAATTACTTGGCTCGGAAACACACAGGCAAACACACAGACACACACAGGCAAACTGCTGTCTGGCCTCCGAGGTTCAGTGGGAGCATTAAATACAGGTCAGGGTGACAATGAGGTTGTTGCAAGGCCTTGAGGAGGCCTGGGGGACTCTGCTTATTAGTCCCTGGGCATGACTGTTTGTGTTTGGTGAGTACTAGTGTTGGATAGTAAGTTAATAGAGTAGATGCGCGATGAGGACATAAATGGATAAATAAACTAAGCAAAACAGAACAATCCGACGCGATGCACATGTGCACAGATTTCACATCTGGATATTGGATTTCATGCAATGTTCATGTCCTGTCTTGTTCATCTCCCTCAGAAGTCTGTTTTTGGCTCGAGTCATTTCAATGACATCATAGCACAGGACTGATGGGGAATATTTCTGCATGACATTATATTCTTTTTAATAGCTGCAATTTGCTCTTATTATACACTCTTCTTATACACTCTTAAACAGCCTTTATATATAGCTTAAGTTGTAAAAGCACTGTACAACATATGTAATGAATATTTATCCAATTTTAAGGAAAAGTTTTCTCTTACACTGTGATCGATTTAAATTTAGAAGTATTGTTTTTATTTAATCTCACCCTTTCTTTGGTGATTATTTCATTATTTATAATCACAATAAATTAAATTATATGCACTCCAACTTAAATGTACACAATGCACATGCATAACCTTTATTAGTTGAAGCCCAAAATCAGGGAAAAAGATTCAGTTTTCAGTGTAGGCTATGCTGTACTGTACAGTATGTACTATATTCTAATCTATCCACAAGCAGACATGTCTATGCAGCTTCAATCTTTTTCTTTCTTTCTCCATGACAACTTTCATTTCAGTCACATGGGTGTATGCTGTAATAACTCAGTTTTATGTTCAAAATAAAACTGCAATACAGAGGAGAATATTAGTAAATGCTGCAAAGGCGACCCTCAGAGAAATATCCGTTTTCTGCAGTGAATCTTGAGATTGTGTGATGATCTGTTGCAGGTATCTGTTGGTTTCAGAGTCATGCCCTTTACTGTCCCTCCGTTATTTACCCACCAGACATACACAGCTTGATAAATGTTTTGTCTGACCTTCTAAATTTGTTTTCCTTCCTCTTAACTGTGATTTTATTTCCCTTGGACAGGCCAGACACTGTGCGCCTCTCTGTGTGTACGTGCACGTGTGAATGTGTCTGCTCATTTTTTCTTGTTTTTTTAAAGCTTCACCACCCGAAAGATAAAACGTATCTTTTCCTTTTTGAAAAAATTTTTTTTTCCATCAGTTCATCATTAGAACGGGAAAAAAAGAAAACACTGTAAAAGCAAAGGAATTCAAAGCTCTACTGAAAGCGACTGGCCCTCCATCTAGTGTGTGTCTACTTCAATCTGTAAAGGGTTAAAGTCGCCACAGGCCAGAGCAGAGTCAACATCGGCCACGGCTTGGCTGGCCTACCCTGCCAGATCAATATCTGCAAATAATAAATTAGCTCCCCAGAGGGGTCGCACTAAACCCTGAGCAACACTGCCCTGGAAAAGTCCACAATTGGTGTGTGTGAGACTCAATAAGCCAGGTGAATGACTGTGCAGGGGCACATCTTTAGCACTCCATAATAGAAAATTAATGGTGCTCAAATCAGTGCTGAGGGCACCCTGAGGGTTACCTAATAGGCCTAGTTAGAACTGTCATCCCTTCCAGAGTCGCCTAAAATATTACATGCAAACACAGGGAGCCACAATGAGAGGGAAGAATGGGAGTGCATTTATGTCTTATTTGTGGTTAAATCAGCTACAGGTAAAAGGTGAGATAGCACTGAGAAGATAAGAAAGGAAAGAAGTCATGATTTAGCTTGGTATAGCTTACCAAAGAATACTAAAGAGGTCTAATTTTGAATTTGGAAGAGGACAGAATCTAACGCTAGTAAAACTTATACGTGTCACCATCAGCAAGGATAATCATGGCACAAACTGTTAAGTGAAACCTTTTTTTACAGTGCACTGTCATCGCTTAATGCTGTCACTCTTCGTATTAGCCTTTTAGCTGTTTATTAGCACAGACTTGCATACAGCTATTTCAATGGCATATGAACAGCCAGGCCCGGCAAGGTCACTTCTACCAGTTTTGATTTCCCCTTTAAGCTACAACATAATAATAATTAGATATTTAAATTTGCTTCATAAAAGCACAGCTCATCTCATTTTAATAGAAAGATTGACTGATGGCCTGAATAAGCACCAAACCGTTGATGTGTATTTCACGATTTTCTTTGTTTCTGCTGGTTAAACATCAGATATTAGTTATTTCAGTCAGTTGTTGCACAATGTACAATTCACAGCCCTTGATCATACATTTGTCCTGATTATTTATGATAAAAAAACGTTTTTTTTTCCCTTTGTGATTATGCTCATTGTCTTCAGTTTTAATGACAAGCTGTAGGTCAAACAGCTGCTCATGTTACCAGAAAAGAAATAAAAAGGAAGACAATGACAGAAAAATGTGAAACAAAATCATTCCAACTTGCTCAATTCAGGCACTATTAGCCTACCATAAAACCATATACCCTAAAGAAAAATTCATATTGCCATATAAACATGGAAATAAATAACAAGAGAGCTAAGTAATTTAAAGTTTTTCTAATATGGTTCTGAATTTTGATACTGTATAATATTTGCAGTGTTCAAGCATAAGCCAATCTAAGGTCCTGTTTAAAAGCAGATCTATATGCCACACAGGCTTGTAATGAGCCTTAAAAGCACATCTGATCGCTTATTCCAGTTGGTTTATTTCCCCGCCCTTACGGAAAGACTGCTGGATTCAATAAACACACTTCTTATTGATCCTAAGTCACACAGCAACACATGCACCTGTCTCACCCACACCCAGCAAGATTTATTACAACTTTATACGCTTGGAAGAAATGAAAAGGCACAGAAATGTAATCAAGTGCACTCCCGCACACACAGACAGTTTAATTAGCCAATGATTTCTCATCAACGTATCCTCATACACGCACAATTTTTCAAACCCTCATTTATCTATGCAATAATATCAGCTGGATGGAATGTGGGGAGGGGTTTTCCTCCTTATCTCTCCTCCTATCCCCCTTAGATCTGGACTTCGGCAAACTGTCTGCTGCACTGACACCGAACTTACCCACATGCCGCCACACTGCCATCCTCCAGAGCAAACAGAGTGTGTCGCTCTCCGCAGGCCACTTGGGATATTTTCAGAGATGATGGAAGATTCTGGAACAAACACGGTGCCAGCTGGAAAAAAAAATAAAGTTCCCAGTGAGGTGAAGAAACACTCTGAGTATCTCTGGGTTGCTGTTATTGTGTAGTTAAGTAGGTATACTCCATCAGTCTGGCAAACATCCCTAAGACGGGCACAGCTACAGCAGATCCTCTCAGTACAGATGAAGACAGAACAACAGGCACAACAGAGGGAACAAGAAAGAAACAGCATATTCCTTTATGGTGCCGAGCTGTGTAGATCTGATGTTTTTAAGTCCCTCTGTGTATGTCTGTCTGAGTGTGTTCATGCCAGTGCCACACGGAAAAAAAAGAAACAGCCTATGAGAAGAAAAGAAAGCCTGGTTCCTCATCATGCGCTTGTTAGCTTGTCCAATCTATGGCAATCAGCACAGTCCCAGGGGTTGAAAGACATGAGATGCTGGGGAAAGGGAAGCCGAGGCTGAGGAAAAGATCAATACCGCTCTGTGAAACAAGAAGTGCGGGCTATTTACTCTCCATTGATCTGATGATGCAGGAGAAACACCTCACTCGGCTATTAAATTGAGAGTATAAGTCTAGTGTGGAGGGCTTTTTTTCCTTCCTCTCTCTGTCTTTCTGTCTTACTTCACCCCAAGGTCAAGAAAAAAAAAAGCTAAAAACATCCACAAACACACAAAAATGGATTGCTTGGGCCAGGGAAAGTAATTAATCTGCATTAAATCTGTCAAGGGAGCAGACACTAACTACCCGTCTTAAGCGAAGTTTTGCTCAGAGCGACTCATGGCAGCATAGGATGGACTACTGGAGGACACGGTGATAAATATAACTGCTAGCCAGGGGCCTGCAGTGCTTCAGATGAGCTACTTTAAGGCTAGGCTTTGCACACTCATAAGAAGCTAAACTAAAAGAACATAAAATTATGCAGGCCTGGTAGTCTAATTAAACTGATGCATTTTGTGTTCAATGTAAACAATTAGCAGGCAGGGAATATACGATATTCTTTCTTCAGGTTTGGTTTCTACAGCCAATATTTAGCATTAGTAGCATTTTAATGCATTTTCAAGAAATCAACAGTTTTGCATCCTGAAATTTTGCAACTCTTAATTTCTGTGGATGTTAACATAGACTAATAAGACCACTCACTATGCTGGAATAAGAAGTTTCCACATTGAATTCCCAAAGTTTCACTGAAACTATGTGATGTCTGCTCTCTATCTGTGGTCATTTTATCTCAACTCAACAACATATTCTATGTAAATGAACCAAGCTGCTCTAGGTACTTAACTCTGTGGGTCAATAGATGAGCTTCAGAACACTTACGCATGCTTTCTTAAAGGATATTGATTAAAAAAAACAATTAACTCATTACATTGAAACCTGGAGTGCAATTTCTGTTTTGTTTGGTTGGGTTTGGGATTTGTTTTCTTGCTTACTAGCTGTGAAAGGGAATAATTAATAACAAAAGACGTGACAGCAAGAAGTCACAAATAAATAAATAAAAAGTAAAAATAAGGCATTTAAAGTATTTAAAGTCAGAAGCCAAACACTTTGACTTTTCAGAGCATTTTTTTGGTTTTGAAAACAAAAAAAGAAGAAAAAAAAGTTGACCGCAATGATGAAATTATGTTTTACAATTTAACGGTGTGTTATAAAAATACATTTTTGTGGAGAACTGATCGATTTACGACAGATTTTGTCGGTAAAAACCTTTACAAGGTTACAAGTTGGAAGAATTTCCCTAGCATGTGTCCAGTGGCAGAGCTGCTAACGTCCACAAGCTCGGTGTGAAACTCTCTCTCTCCCACCATGCCTTTCTTCGCCTTTCTTCTAACTCCTCAGAGGAGAAGCCTTATTGACTGTGTGGCTGTATTACAACAAGCAGTCTCTAATGACTCCCTGAAGACCTCTCTATCCCTACTGCCCGCCCGCCCGCCCTCCGTCTCCCTCTCTCTCTCTCTGTCTCACTCTGCGTGCCTCTCCTTCTCTGCCTGCTCTTCAGGCTCCAGTTCAGCAGCTAATTAACCCTCTCTAATAGCGTAGATTACATTAGCTTTGAGCAGCTCGCACCCTCCACCGGACCCGCACTGCCACACAATGAACCCAGCCTTGCTTTACAAATCTCCCCCTTCACAAGAGCACAATTATGAATTCAAACAACTTCTTATCCACACTCACTCATCCAGGGACAGAAGCCCTCCTCTGCAACCGCCCCACTCCTCCCATGCCACCCATCGCCCGGGCCTTCACACAGGGAGTAATGAGAGAACTGAAGAGAGGAGACCACACAACAAGATGGCCAAGAGGGGGAGAGGGTTATTGGGAGGGAGGACCCCCTATTGGGGAAATCAGAGAGGTCACTATAGGTGTTTCATTGGCTGAGCTTACAGAAGCCCAATGATAACCCTCCACTTTAACGTTCGTACTGAAAGGAAAATGGAATCTTAATTACCGCGTGCAGCAAGAAAGGGGAATACCAGGACAAAGCGGAGGTGTACGCATTAAGTAGTCAAAGAGAGGGAATTAAGCCCAAAAATGAATGACTTAAGCCAAAGTTTTCCTTCTATACAATGACAAAAAGGCCAGAATGTGTTCTTTCTCTTTTTTAATAAACTTCCCAGTGGTCAAATTTCTTGATCGCTAAGTTAAATCAATCACTTAAGACCCATCATCTCAAAAAATGCACTCCTATTGGTGTGTACTGTACTGCTACACAGTATTTAGTACCCCGCTGTAGGAATGGCACTATGGCTGGTTAGTCATCTTTGATACAATTCAACTGAGCTGTATAACGGTGCTACCACCATTAAACTGCAGGAGTCCAACTACACTTGGAGCGTTAAAAACCAATGGAGTACCTAGGACGAGATAAAGGAACAGTGAATCAATGAAAAATAGGGTCATTTTTTTGAATCGGAATTTTTTTTTCTCTCTCTCGCTGCACTTACAGTGGCGTTTTATGAATGATAATGAGAAGAGGTGTAAGGGTGGTAAAAAAAAAGGGCTAAAAAAGAAATAAAGTATAGAAGAAATGGATGTAATCTGCCCCGTCCAAATGTAAATTGGTACATTTGTAGTGAAAGGACATTCTCATGTTTCTTTGTCCGAACAAGTAATTTTCCCTCCGTCCCTCTTCTATAAGCCTTGCCATAGCAGCATTTTCCACAGCATAGAGCACTCTCTTTTCTATTTCAATAGGACAGCTCATTTGCTAGACTCCGAGCCCAAACTGCTGACTGGGTTTTTCAAGGCTGTGTACTTTGTGTGTGTCTGTGTGGACTAGTGTGCGTGTGCAAAAGCTTGTGCTAAAAGAGAGAGAAAAGCTGCAATGTGAGAGGGAAGGAAAACGGCGAGAAAGAGTGGGAGAGAGAAAACATTGTATCATTAAGCTACTCAGAGATCATTAGATATATAAGGGTTCTGCTATGCAAGGTCAGGTCTGCTGTTTTTCTAGGTCGGCAGAGGAGCAGTAAAACCAGTCTAATCATCCACTTCTCTTTTCTCTCTTCTCCCTGGTGACACTCCCTTCCTCCTCCATGTGTGGATTCCAGCCCAGTTTCACCACACTCCTGTATGTATTTACTAACATTATCAAGGCTCATGAGCCAAGGACACATTAAAGCAAACAACATGCACAAAAAGGCTTTAAGCTAGTTATTGGCCTCGTTACGGGGTAAAGCTCCTTGCGTCCTCATTCGCTTTCAGGATGTACAAGGCTACATGAACAGGTGCAGCATTCTGCCTGACTATCCAATATTTCTCATTAATGCTGTCATTTAAAATAGAGTTTAGCAACTGGCATTGTGCCCCAAGTGATGGGTGTGTTTGTGCTTGCATGTCTCAAAACACCAGCACATGTTACTGAAGACATTTTTCAGCTAAGGTGACAAGGGCATTAACTTTATTGAGAGGTAAACTTGTTTTGTATGTGAGATGCTGACACGTGCTTTAACTTGCGGATACGTATCAGTATTGTTTATAAGTGGACTACTGCACCGCTCGGTAGTTTCAAGTGGAACTGCTGATTTGAAGGTTGGTGGAGTTATGGCAGTTATAAAACTAATATTTTTAGTAACACACACCATGCAACACACTAAAATTCACTCTTTGAATTGCTTTAAGAGTTTTAAATTTATTTTAACAGTGGTGCTTCAGCACACTCTGCTGGTCATCAGTAGTATTATGATCACTGATGTTAGCTATTTGCTAATATACTGGTATCAGCATTTATAACAGGCAATAAAATAAAAAAGGTAAAAGATGGAAGAAACACCCTTCAGTCATTCTATGAGTGTTTATTTTTCCAAGTTGTGTCCACTAGAGGGCACTCTAGTGGACACAATTTCATGCTTTAGCACACCCTGCTGGTGATATGTTGTAATATGATCAAACTGATTTTCAGTAATGTCAGTTCACTTTCATTGTTCATTTTCTTTTGTCACAATAGGCAACACTGCAAACACAACAACCAGCTGATGTAAGGAGAGTCAGGCAGAGAGTAAACGAGTAATTCATGACTTGTTGTAGGAAAAAAACAAGAATATTTTATCTTAGAAATTATAAATAAGAACAAAAACACAAATTTTATGTTTTACGCACCTGAAAATAGAATTTGAAAAAAATTGGCCCATATATCGATTTTGAAATGACCAAATATCGGTATTGGTCCTAATAATCCTATATCCTAAATTGGGGTATTTTCATAGTCTCTCTGTATTAACTCAAATCACTGGTCATCTTACCACATCTAAAACAACATGATTATGATTAAGTGGTGAATGGTCAAAGCGTTGTGGCTGTTCAGAGTATATTTAACTTTACTAACTGGTGAACACAGTAAAACAATTATCTATTTAAAACCATTCTCAAGAATTAGTAGAGACCAAAATTAATTGTGCACATTGAGCTCATATTTACTAGTTACCCGAAACCTCAATCTACAAGTAACTGGTGAACATAGAGACAGGAAGTAAACTGCTTACCATCAAGTATGCAACTTAAAAGTTCATAACATTGCAGAAAAAAAAATGTCACTTCACACGAGACTGAGGTCCTTACAAGTCCACTGAAGGACACCACGCTGCTAGCCCTGGCGGTAGGAGGCATTGCTGTTGGTAATGTGCCCTGTTCATCAAGATAATGATGGATAGCTTTAAAACGGACCCTCAGCTTTATAGAGATGAATGTCCTGCTTGGCCTCTTACTCAGCACTTTGGCCTTTCCCCCACTCACTGTGCGCTTTATCACACAAACAGCCTCACCGGGGCTAAGATGGAGATTAGCGAAGCCTGTCTTTAAAATGGAGCCTACTAAACATTATCAATCAAACAAAAACTGGTTTCTAAAATGCATCCCAATACGCCTTCTATTAGGAGCATCAAAATGGAGCAGTGATAGTTGGCTGTTTTTGCGCTGTTGTGTGTGGGATGAGCTCAGAAGATCGAGTAGAACAGAGAAAAGGACAAGTGTGTGTGACAGAGAAAATGTGTGTTAAGAATGCCTCTCGTTCCCTTGACCGTCTCATTAGGCTAATGTTTTTTTTTATAAGGCACTTCAAATGCCAAGGCATTGGTGGATTTAGTGTAAACTTAAATTCCATTACCTGGCAGGCATTAATTGCTCACTGAGCCCAGAGATCTTTCCCCTGGGGCCTCTATGTTTCCTCTCTGTCATCTGGCTAACTATTCTGTCTAGACTAACTTAGAGCACCATAATCCACCATGGGGATCAATAAACTGCACATAATTCAACTCCAATAATGAGCTTTCACTTCAACACAAGCGCCGGCACACTTCCCAAGGAACCGGCAGGGGCGTAAAATGATAATGTAATTATTAAAAGGACAGACAAAATGAGTAAGCACTTTCACAGAGAGAGGGAGGGTGAGGCCAGCCTCAATTAGACATACTTAAAGCTATCATTGTTATTCGAGACAAAGCTAATCAAGGAGGAGATACAGGGGCATCCATTTCAGCAGGTAATGGAATGACGCTCGCTGACTCTCCCATTTCCCTAGGCTCATGATGTTATAAAGGCCGCCCTGTAGTCACGCGTGAGTGGGCACTCTTTAATGGAGTGCAATGGATGTGGTTTCCTTTTAGAGATGCAGAGGAGGGGGCTAGAGTGTAAGATTCACATTCTAATAGCAACACATAAAACCATATGTGCAAGGGGTCATTTTGAACCTATAGCTTCCACTAGTTACATTTTGTATCTAATGCAGCTATGAAAAGAGCTTCTATGCACCCTGAAACAGTTAAATCTCTATCATGTCATAACACATCAGGCGCCCACACATGCCAGGCATACACACATCAAACTAGCAGCTGCCGTTTGAGACCAGCATGAGAGATTTGGTGTGTGACAAAGTAAGGTTTAACCTGGGGCCTTATCAGTTAACTAGTGTTTCTCCAATTATATGCATCCTTGAACTCCAGTGAAATCAAGAGAAGCTGGTTTGTTTTTTACACCCAACTGCTCCTAATTCATCTGCAGGCTACAGGAGGTCCATGGTGGATAAATTAGGCTTTTACGGAAGAGTTGCTCCTACTGTTTATCTGCTGGTGACATTTGCTGCATGGCCCCAACTGCACCATAATTACCCCACTTATTCACTAAACAGGAATCATGCCTGGCAGGAACCCCCTGCCACAAAGGTTGCAGGACTTAGGGCTATGTGCAGCCTCCAGAGTTCAGTGGCCATGGCGTCATGAAAGGACTCCATTCATTTGAACATCAGCATGGGCTCACTTTAGCATGGCATAGAAGAAGATGGGGGCTAAACTGACTCGCCTGAATAGCCGGAACAAAGAGCATCATGGCTGATGACGATGATGAATTTACATTTGACTGCACATGCTTTTCTAACGCACAGCACACCTTGGCACGCCGTGAATGTCACAGTTCCCATAGTGGACTGGCATTTTCGAGAGGATTCTTCTTGCCCCTGGAGCCAGCATACTGAGAGTTGATAGCTATACATATCCCAGCGAGGTAGACGCCAAGGGACAAAGAAAAGAGTTGAAAATAGACATCTTGATGGTTCTATTAACTGTCATCATTAAAAATGTACTCTGTATTCTCAGTGTCTATTTTGTAAAATGCAATGAAATCCTACATTAGGACATTATCTTATCCCCTGACATTTTAGATTACGATACTCATTGTTCAGAAAACATGGCCAAATACAGCAAAACTAGGGAAATGCCAATTAAAACTAGGAACAGTGCTTTTCCGTTGCTTATTGTGCAGCTCTTCAGCTGCCTAGAGTTCTGCATAGTCTTATCTGTCAAAGATAGTAAGCACAGATGGATGACAAGTGACAAAGGGATATTTGGTTGAGGTTGTGCAGTAATGAGTGTCACGTGACTCCCGCACTCGAATTTCAGACGGCCTCCCCTGATCCTAAAACTGCAATCAACACTGGGCCATCTGCAACGCTGCAAATTAGCATAATTGGTGTACATTACACGCTTATAGAGAGTACATTTTTATCCACAATTCTTTGTCCTTAACAAGATGAGCTCTGGAGATACTGGGAGAGAGAAACTGTTGATTAGACACAGAGAGCTTGAGCAGACAGCGAGGCTTGTCTTCGTGAAAATAGACGAACTGACGATCGGAGTTTGGTGAACGGCCAGGTGTTAGGGCCAGAGTGCAAGTAGGCCAGCATGCAGCAGAGATGAGCACCTTCAACCACACCTGGAACCGGGGCTTAGGTGATCGACAGGCTGGCCATCTTGTCAGACAGCTCGCAGACTGAATGCAGTCAACACTTAGGCCTCTTCCAGCTGCTCTTCCAGAATAAATTGAACTTGATTAGAATTAATCACACTCAACCTCGTGCAATTTGCAAATATCGGGGAAAATATTCAAGGAAATCTGCTTGGAAGATTGCAAGCAGTGAAACAAAAGGAAAACATGACTGTAGCAGCGCAACTTGACTTGACAACGTGCTTTGGCTGACAGAATGTTTTAACTAAAAAGACAGATGGAGACATTCGGTTGCATGAGAAACCAAATTAATTTGATATGTGAACTCTGTACAAATGAGCAAATACTGCAACAAAACATTTGCACTATTGAAGGGTTGGTTATGCATCTCCTGCACAATAAGTTAAATTTTACTTGCTTGGAATGTATTAGCCTTCTAATTTCTCACTTAGCCAAAGCACCAGGTGTTTTCTTACCTGTCACACAATGAATAGACATAGTTCACAAGGGTGACTAGCAACAAACAGGCAGCGTGTCAAAAAGTCCTGTGTAAAGTGTAAGATAACATTTTCATGATAAAGTCACAGCACTCACATTAACAAAACACGTTTATTCTGGACGGTCACCATAAGTTAGTCATCTCCTTCCATGTGTACACCAAGAAAATGTGAAGCATGTAAACTGCCTGAGTTTAAAACTTGCATTTAATTTTCTCTCGTGATGGGTCTATGCCAGGGCATTGTTGCTTGAAGAATAAATTGGGTAATTCAATTAAAGTGCTTTCCAAAGACACATCGTAAGTGATGGAGAATGACTCTAACCCAAGCCTGAACCCCGTGCCCCCGCCCATCGCTCTGCTTGCCTGACAAATGGATGGCGGTGTATAATTGAAACACATTGCTGCCAGCGTAGGTCAATAACATCGCTCTCTCTCCTCACCAGTACCAGATTAACAGACTCTATTTTATCTTCCCTCAGCCTGTCCCAGCTTGACAGAGCGGAAGCGTCAGCTGCTTATCCATAAAAGAGGCCCCTTATCTTGAAAATAAACAAATACATAAAGTGCAACAGCTTGCTGTCTGTCCAAGCAGTTAAGGGCTACTTAGTTTAAGGCAAACATGTGGGCAGTGTTTTGTTTAACACATCATCATATGAGACGAAGCACTGCTGTCACTTCAGAAAACCTGCACAGACCTTCTCAGAACAATGATGATAGCGTGGTTTTCCACTGGGAAGTTCTATACTCTATTCTCAAAAACTAAATAAAATCTTTTTTTTTTTATGTATTTGTCCTTTTGTTAAAACCAATCATGGCATTTTGTTCTGTGTCTGTTTTTTACCCACCATTAAGACCAATGTCATCCAAAGTCATTCACTAGTGTTTTTCAAAAAAGATGTGTCTTTGGATATTTGTTCTGACTGTAAATAATTAACATTTTTGAGAACAATTAAAACACCCTTACTTCTGTAGATGTATAATGCAAAGCCATCACTGTTTATGCGTGATAAACATTGCGGATTAATTAGCCTAAGCACAAGTGTAATATGAAGCTAAAATGGGTGATTATATGTATCTAAGCCACAGCATAACAAATCAACTGGCTTAAATTAATTTGATAAACAAATGGGAAAAGTAGGGTTAAGGTTCAAGGGTAAAAAAAACTCCATTATCTTCTACTTCTCACTCTGTGCTTTCATGTAATTATATGTTAGGTTAGGCAGAGTTAATTGAATCTGGTCCATTGAATTTGTTTACAGTTTAGCCATAAGGATTGGAAGCAATAATTCCTGACATCAGACTAAATGAACAAGTAGCCTCAAAATAAATTCCTATAGGGAGTGTGCGCACCCAGCTTTGTGTGTGGGTTTGAACGGTTGTTTCTCTGCACTTGCGAGTGCTTACTGATGGGAGTATGCATGCGAAAACAAGTCTGCATGCATTTCGTGATGACTTGAAGCTCGTGTTTATGCATGTTCGCACATGGAACACACACAAATTAGCCATTCAATTAAGTCCTTTGTCAGGGCTCTTTGTAGGGGCGGGGCAGAATGCACAGTACAGTAATCCGTGATGCACAACAAGGTGACAGCTCCATTGTCTGTCTGACAGACAGAAATTATTTGCAGGCATGCTCGACCAACAGATTAAACCACTGTTGGGGGACAAGATAAGATGGCAGGCAGCAGTATGGAAGGTACCTCCTCTACCAGCTCAAACAATGCCCTTAATCCATTCCCTTCTCATAATAAGGTTGGCTGACATTACTTTTCAGTATCCCACACACTTATTCTTTTCTCTTTTTTTTCCTCTCACTCATTCGCCCTTTCATCAAGAAGAAGGCTTAAAGCAGAAGAGACTTCATCATGCAAATTAATTTGTGCATTACATTAAGAACCCTAAAGCCAATGTCAAAGAGACTTTCACTGTATCACATGAAGTAGCGTTTTTACCTTTTTTTTTTTCTACATGTCCTATTTGGCTGCCTGTCTGAGAAACTCCTGGCCAGATGAGTTATATGGCAAAAACGCAATTTTGTGTTTAATTCATTGCACGCTGCCTCCTTGTCTGTCAGCTGCAAGGCTTCATCCTTTCTGGCAGCACTGTACTTTTTCATAGCTTTTTATTATTGAATCACAACCTTGATGGGGTAACTTTAAGCTGAATGAAATCACAACTCTATGGATTTACACTGCAGAGGTCTGACCTTAAAATCTGAATTTGACAAATATGTTGGAAACAAAGTGTCTGAAAAGTCCCTGACATCACTGAAAAATGATCACTGAAAAAAATCCATTACCGCCTCAGAGACTAATGTGCGTGTGCTTCTTTTTAACTAAGTTGCTGTTATGTGTACAACACAGTTTCAGTGATTACTTCCTCTGAATTTTAACCAGGTGATGTATTAACACCATAAAATACCAGAAACTTATGGCACAATACAGGTTAAAAGACAGTATGACGGTGCGAGATGGTTAACGCATCAGATACACTTGTAGTCTACATACTGTAAATCCTCCGGCGTCGTTAATAGATTTGTTTAAATAAAAAAAAAATCAATTGTGCACCAGCAGTTTGGTATTTAAGTTTATGGACCACCTCCAGTAAGAAGTGATCATCCACATCCTCAGGTATCCATGCTATGCTGCCAGAAGGTTCCACCAACAGCTGTCTGTTCCAGGGGCAACTGCCTACTTTATATTTGCTTAAGTAAAAATGATTATTGCCAATTAGATGCCCATTAATTGTGCAAGCATGGGATGCTGCCAGCTGTTTACATGGGGGAGAAAAATAGCCCTTCTTATTTCATTTTTCCCTCATACAGAACAGCACAACATCTCACTGCCTGCCGGAAAACGCATGATGTAGTACTTGCATATACTATAAAAGCAAGTGGGTCAGGTACTCTTGTGAAGACATGTATTGAAAGCCCGCAATACTGAAATCAGTACAAAATACAGAACATTAACTCTGAAGAAGAAGAAGGAGTCAAAGCAGTGCTTGAGGCAAAGCTCAAATTCATGAGCCATCACTGGACAAAAACTGACATGTATGGATATGTACATTTAGATTTTAGGACAAACAGGAAGTTGATAGTTGAAGTTGCTGCTGTGTTTTTCACCTGAGGTTTCCTGTATTTAAAGAAATAAAGAAAACAAACCCAAGTCCATATCAGCATGCGCAAACAACTGTGAAAGTAAAATCTAAAATGTTTCTTTAGCGCCTTTGACCTACCTAAGCAGAACTTTATAGCTTTGCGGTGCTGAATTTGTGATGAATGGTTGTCAGCTGCTCTGGCAAGCTGGACAGCTTTAACCTGACCCCACAACAATAGCCCCGGACCCTCAGCTTGTGCCCCAAATCGGCAGAAAGAGCTGAATTTAGTCTTTTCAGTGGTTAGCGACTGACCCGGGCGCAGCCTGCTGAGTCTCAAAGCAGCACACTTTTATTCCCACAAGCCCAGCTATGCTCAGTCTTAGCTTAGGCTCCCAGAAAGAAGCATCTGTTGCAGGTGTCATTAGTTTACCTCTGACCTTTTTCTGAGCCGCCCCTATTAGAGGAATAGCGTGGACGCAACCTGCCTCACCTCTAAAGATGTGCGCTGAGCTAGCTGATGTTGCAATTGTGAGCAGACTAGAGGGATAAATACCATTCAGGCTGCCACGAGAAGCTCCGCAAAGGACTGTAGAAAAGATAAATGAATGCTGAAATCGAGGAAAATTATTCAACCATTTACAACCCCTGCTAGCATATCACTGTTATTCTATTTGTCTTTCACCACTTAAACTGTAAAATCATACAGAGTGCTGCAACCATTTCTCTCTCCGGTTTGTTGCCTCACTTCCACAAAATAACACATCATTGGACAGATAGTATCAATTCTGCCCACGGTAATCCCAGCACCTCTGGTTGTATCACTCATTCCATTTCAGCTAACGGCAACAGCAAACATTACACAGTGCATCAACATTACAGGCGAGAGGCAGCACGGTGGAGAGAAGAGGGGGGAAAAAAGGGCCGTATCCATCATGTTATGATGCCCCTGTTATTGTGACAGATCAAATACAGTGCTCTGTGTGTATGTGTGCGCGTACAGTGTCTGTCTGTGCAAACGGTTGTACCATAGGCTGGACTGATTGGCATTTGTGTGACTAAAGACTGTGTGGGTGAATTTCTGAATCTGAAGAATCTGAAGGTTGCCTGACTTACAGTAGATGGCCTTCTTCATACAGTAGCCAGAGCTGTAGCTAGCACGTTTATTGAAGCTGCTCCAATTAACCTTGCCATGGTTATAACCCTGAAGCCCCACTCACTAAGCTGAAGGGTAGAGGACAAATTTTAAAAGATGGGAAGAATATATTGATAAAGGAAATATTGAAAAGTACACAGAGTGCAGGGAGAGCTTTACAATTTTAATGAATGTGGAGAAGATTGGTGTTTTGATTGCTTTTCTTTTGCCTGGGTGACAAACTGCCTTTTTGTTTTGGCTACTTGGCTCATGTGTTGAATAGCTGTACTCCGTCTCTGCTCTTGGAGACGTGGGCTCGCGGTGTCGGCCTTTGAGAGCAGAAAGAAGATGAAGAGGCAGTGTCAGGTTGCCTTTTAATGGTCAGGAGTGTAGTTAGTTCCACTGACTCAAGCCTCTCCCCTGTGATGCTGGGTCCACTCCACATAACTGGCCATAATTCAACTCATTTGGCAGTTTGAGGTCTCAAAGGTCTAGGGATAAAAAGAGTGGAGAGGCCTAATGGCAGACTGTGGGACCAGCTGAGGGCACTTCTTACAAGATCTCCACAGGAGAACATTTCTGGAACAGACCCTGGAAACCATGAAAATCCATTAGCTACTGAACAGGAGGAACAGCCAGCTCGAGAAGAGAGAGACAACAGAGCATTGTAAGATATAGGTTGTATGCCTGTCAGTCGGATGGAAGCCGTCAGTATTTTTAGCACATCAAATTTGTCAACACATAACACCAGAGGACAAGCCAATAAATAGATTTTTTTTCCTCTTCCCATTCTGATAGATTAGAGTCTATATATATATATAGACACACAACACAAAGACTATCAATGGACACTCTTCAAAAAGGTGTTCAAGCTTTGATATGGCAAAGACAGGCACGAACAAACAAACAGAGGCACACACATGCATATAATAACTGACAACTGCTCATAAACGTACATCTTTCATCTGTTGGTGTTGATTGAGACCGAGGTAGTTCACTAATGTGGTTTAAAATGAAAGCACTTCAGCATCTGTGGTGAACATTACAAGGAAAAATCCACCACCACAGTGAGCCTCTGAGGCTCTGTGGGGTGCTGTGCCTCCAATGGGGTATTAATTGAGATGTTGGAGGAATAAGTGCAATGGGACTGAGATCGGGCACAGTGTGTGCTTGATAGGAGAAAGGATATTTTGGCAAATTCCAGTCTGGGCATGTTTCGGGGGGCCCTTTGAGAGCATCTGTGAAGGAGAGAAGGAAACAGAGAGATTTCTGAATTGGTGTGTGTGCCTGTCTGCATGTGGGTGGGTGGGTGGGTGTATGCATCCGTGTTGATGTGTCTTTGTGTAAATGAAAGAGAGAGCCCTGCTGACCCCGAAGTTGGAGTGTTCTGGCTACACAATTAAATGGTGTTGAAGCATGAGAATGAATAATCAATCTGGTTTATTATCACTGATGTGAAAATTACAATAGTGGTGAAAACGACTAAGAAGGTTGGAATATGTCCTTATTCTCACAAAAGCCTATAATATTATGTGTGAGGTTCATTTGAATCACATTATCGTATACTTTTAATGTGTAGGGGAAAAAAGTTAGGTCATAGACTGTGCTCGCACGCTTGCATAAACATATTATTGTCCAACTGAAATATATTAGTTAGGTATTATACACTCAGCCATACCTCAATTTCCTCATATGCAGAACGCAAGTATCATCTGTCTTTCACATAAAAATGGGAGAATGAAGGATGAAAATATTCAGATTTGACAAAGGGAGAGATTTTTCAGTCCAAGTGGGTGTAATTTTGGGATTAGGATTCGCTGTATCTTGGTTAGGGGACATGTATATGATGTGAAGGTTAATCACAGGCTGTAGTTTTGTAATGCTAGTCGCCACTGCACTGCTGTGCAATCAGCACTGTGAGAAAATAAGTGGGTCACAATGCGAGACCTTGATTAAAATCGCAGTGATTATAGTGCGGCTTCAGCTCTGATTTTGTGGGTTTCCCCCAACATCTGTCCTCGAGAGGAGGAACCCATACGAATGAAAATAGACAATATAGAAGCGCGAGAGCGCCTGCAGTTGCGCTTCATGGGTGCACACACGTGCACGCTCCCACTTCACGCCACACATGTGCACACCTGCTCAAAAACAGCAGCGAAAACTCACACAGAGCTACGTACATCCTGAACAATCTCTCCTCTTTTGTCTATTTTTGTCAAAGAAATGTACAGTGTAAATCATGTATAGCGTGAATCATTTTCCTCGCATAATTACTACTGTTGAGGAATCTATTGAAACACACAATGGAAAACTGCACTGGAAACACTGCTCTAAAGATCTTTGTCTTCGGTGCTAATTATAATCTGCTTTATTTACCAAAGCAAGAAAAAAAAAAACAGATGCAAATTTTTTCAGAGAAATGTTTTGTTTTCGCTCTAAACGCATGACATCAGTAACAAGACCATGATGTTCAAAACTCAACGCTGCATTTAAAGCACAAAGTTTCAAAATCTATACCTGACACATAAGTACGTATTTCTCATGTGAACAGACAAATAGTGGTACTTTTATCATGATAGACACATATATAAATATTCAATTATAAAATACATATATAATATCGATATATATATTTAGTGATAGTAAAATGACTCCATAATTGATGTAGATATTTTTTGTTTGTTTGTTTTGCTTTACCATGCCTGCCAGGAGTCTATCTGGAAAACAAAGTACAGGCTGAAGGAAACAATGCTTGTGCCATTTAACAGCAATGTGAAATCAATATATGTTCTGAAATGGCAGGAAAAAACATCATTGTAAACTAGTTATTGATGTGTTAAAGTAATTTACACTTGCTAGTACAAGACAGATCGTGGCAATATTTATTTAGCTGGCAAGCTGGCGGTGGGAAAACGATACGGCAGCTGCAGCTATCACCAGATGCTGGTGTTACAATGTCCGTCCATCAAACTGTCCCCCTCTACCTCCCTCTTCCCACTCACAACCCTCCTCCTTCATTTTCCCAAATGACTGGCTCCCTCTTTGCGGCAACCTGACAGTCTTAAAACAACTGTATAATTAGAGCTGCATCTGTCATGCAGGTTTATCCCGGCTTTCAGTTCGGGAGTCGCCGCCAGTGGGAAACACTTGAAGTAAAGAAAAACCCAGAGCAAAAGAAAGAACGGACGACACTTTTGCCAATAAACACTGTTGCTCAATCATGATCAAAAAACTTTTGTTTGTTTTTTTTAAATAAGAAAAACTCAACTTCAAGTTTTAGTTGATTTACAGAGTTTTACATACATGCAAGAAGATTACGAAACACCTAAATGCATACATAAGGCAGCATTTGAGCAACGCAATTAGTCAGTACAGTACACCGCCGTGTACTTGCACCTCCCAACAGGGAAAAAGAAAAAGCTAAAGGGTGGTTAAAAGAGAAAATATGCAGCTGTATGGTGAGCGATCCTACTATCAGCTGCTGCAATTAGGAAGCACAATGTAAAATGTCACAGCGGATCTGTATCATCGGCAGCCCTGTCACAGGAAAAGGCCAGGAGGAGTGGAGAAGCGCAGAGTATGGCGAATCCCATCGGCCAAGCCTGTTTTAGTAACGTGAGAGCTGAGATCGTGTAACATTACGGCAGGACAAGTCTGGGACTCTAGTTCAGATGCTGTCGTGTCACCCCATTTCTATTATGAAGGGACAGGGACAGAAAAATATGATTATGTGGCAATATGCATTAGTATTTTACAGTTTAATGAAATCCAAGAGGGCAAAAGAGCACAGAAAGTAGAGATAATTATGCACGCATGAGCATGATAACAACCTATATTTTAAGGATAAGAAGCCAAATTCAAAATCAATGTGTGATACTTTTTAGAATTAATATTTCTGAAAACAATTTAGAAATAAAGCGGTATTAGTGATCTTTCGTATTCAGGTTGATTATATCATTGTACTACATTTAATGATCACAATTTTTTAAAAAGAAGATACAGATGGAATGAGATCAAATACAATGCAATATGCTCTAAACACAAGCATATAAATCTGATTTCCTTCACTGTGCTGACTGAATTACTTTCATGCTCCCACTTTCCATCTATATTAAGAAAATAATGGTGACGAAAGATGTCTTTTAATTTTCAGCTCAGCATCATTTTGACATGTGGAACTGATGAATCTCTACAGGACATAATAAATCATTTGCAGATTTCCTCCCATTTTTGATCAAGTTGGGATGACCAGAGTTATGCCCGGACTCATTACATTTGGGAAACAGATTGAAAGCACGCCTGGGCACGCTCTCTCTTATTGCCATTACGCACCCTGCTCAAGCTTCTGAACAACAGTAGAATTATCACTTCTGCACTCGCACACATAGCCTCCCACCAGCAAATATCTGGTCGCAAAAACATGTGAGAAGTAATCATCGAATTTGTTTGAAAGAAAGCAGACCCCTACTTCTAAACCTTGCCTTTGTCTCTTGTGTAGGTGAGAGGCCGTGATCTCTACATCGGCAAAATTGGCAAAATTATTTAGGGGCAGAATGAGGAATATCTGAAAGCCTTTTATTTTTTGTGCCTCATTGCTTGAGCAACAGTACTATGAAACAAACTCCTGGTGTGGGGGAAACACAGCATAATATAAGCTCCCTCTAGTGGCTTTACAGAAGATTGCAATATATTTCATGTTAAAGGAAAAAGCCATGTTTTTTTTTAGCACTGCTAGAAATGAAATGTTTTTCAAACTTAATTTTGTTTCGAAACATCGCGTAACAAAAGCAGCACAGCAGTAAATATTCCATTTTGACCCTATCGCATATGCAAATGTGATGTACTTAGCAAATAAAAGTGAGCAGGACAGACTTGGGTAAGACACCGTGTGTGTGTTTTAGCGTGCTGTGCAGCTGCCTGGTGAAGGAGTCAGTGAGGGTTCACTCACAGTACCACAGAAACCCTGCAGCTGGGTTTGCCACTAAGGAACGGAGATGCCCAGGGAGAAAGATAAAGAGAAGGAGACGTGGAGAGTATATGAAAGAGGGGGAAAAAAGAGGAGAGGAAAAGAGGAAGGAGATGAGAAAGAGGTAAAGTGGAGTGCGTGTATATTCATATTTTGCCTATTTTGCCACAAGCTCCTCAAAGGCTATGTCTTGCCTACAACACATCTGGGAATGGGAGTGAAAGTTGAAGAGTTCCTCATGCTCTTTTCTCGCAAGCCCCTAAACCTATTTTGCTGACTCTTCTTTTTTCTTCTCCTCTTTCCTCTCAGCCATCATCTTGCTCTCTCTCTCTCTCGCTCTCCTTCCCTCACAAAAACTTGGCAGCTGTTGTCCAGCCGACTTATCCTTGCCATAAATTTTACTAGTTGTGTCCTTTGTTCATTTAAAAGACTGGAATTATTGCCTCATGGTCATATGCCTCTGCCAAGCAGTCAAGTTGCAGTTAACATCCATGTTTGCCATAAAGGAAAGACTTTGGCAATTTTACTAAAATGTATTAAATGTGCTTACGTTTGGCTAATAAAGCTCAGTCTGCACAATGCTGTAGCTATAGGAGTAGACAGTGCTTTAAATATGGGCAACAAATTCCAAAATTCAACGCAACAGCTACCCAATCAACTCGGTTTGTTGAATAATCGCCAAAATAAGAGTTTTTACAGAATGTTTTAATGTTAAAGAGAATTGACCTTTGACCTTTTTGGATACAGTACCCCACAGAAATCTTGAATCAGCCCTCATTTCTTTATATTTTGCTAATAAAAATATGTGCAGTGATTTATTGAAACAAATAATGTATAAGGAAAAACCTGAGACTGTGCAATTCTACAGAGCTTCAAAGTCAGTATTTGCTTTGACCACTTTTACTCTTCGACACAGCCTGAACTCTCTTAGGCAGCTTTCTTGTCATTTCTTTAAGTAGCCTTCAGGAATAGTTCTCCAGGCTTCTTGAAGGACATTCAAAGTTCTTCTTTGGATGTTGGCTGCCTTTTGTTCCACTGCTCGTCAATATCATCCATGACTAGTGTTGTGTGTTCTTCTATCTATGCATGCTTTTACTGCATTGGCAGTGTATTTGGGATCATTGTCATGCTGAAAAATGTAGCCACTGTCAATTAGATGTTTCCAGATGGTATTGCATTGTGGAGGCAAATATGACCGTACTTTTCTGTAATTCCATCAATGACAAGATCCCCAACTCCACAAGCTGGCACTCCCAAACCATTACAGCGCCTCCACCGTGTTTTACAGATGGCTGTAGAGGCTTACTCTTCTATCAATCTCCTGACTCTCTGATGACGCATCACTCCATAAGACCCATTTCCACTGATTTTCAGTCTAGTTTTTGTGTAATTTGCCACGCCTCAGCCCTGAGGCTTCTATGAACAGTAGATCCGAATCAACGGAAGCTTCTGATGCATCTCTCAGGTTTTGTGTCCGATCTTTGATGGATGTTTTCCTATCTCTTAAGGACATGAAATTGGGATGTTCATGTCATGTCACTGATACAGTTCATCTGCTGTAGATATTTTTTTTAGGTTTGCCACTCCTTCTTTTGTCCTCTCTTTGTCCTGTTTCCTCAACTTTTTAAGGATACACGGCACACCATACCATGATATGGGAAGTTTTTGGCTTACAGCTCTGCAATCACCTGGGTATATACAAGTAAAACTGCACAAAAGGTGCCATTTTATGCTTGCATGATTCATAGGTCAGTGGCTTAACAAACAAAATCATTCTTCTGACAATGGTCAGGTGCAAGGAATGGTGTGAAAATGACTGAAAAAGCAATCAGTATCCAAAGACAAAACTGAAAGTCCTTCAGAAAACCTAGAGAACTTTTATTCAAGACCACTTTATAACATTACAGGAAAGTCTGCCTCGTTGTAAGCAAAACGAAGTGAGAGGTGGCCCAAGACTTTTGCACACTGTACAAAATGCCTTTACGTCATCTTTTGATCCTATTGGACACTGTAAATGTTATGGACTCTCAGTTCATCCTTGAGTCTCAGTGAATGTTTGTAAAAAAGACAAAGAATTCAAGGTCAGTGTGTTACAGATGGAGCTGAGCTGACAGAAAATGCAACCCACTCCTGCTTTTACTATAATCACGCACAATACACCGATTTACTTGGAAAAAAACCCCCAAAAAAACAAGATCAACATTGGTAACAAAAAATATAAAACAGCGAATCTAAACTGGAACAGTGTGTGACGGGAAGATAGTCATTTTGAAATCACCTGCACTGGCTGCCTAACGTTGAGACACTCTCAGGCAAGAGACATCAGCAGATCTACGCTTTTCCTATAAACACAGAACACAGCAAAATGTTCAGAGAGCGAATGCTGATACGGAGCACTGTGATTCCTCTGAAGAGGCGTCAGCAGGTTAAGAGGATACCTTTTCCCTTTATATTTCTACTGTTTTAGTCACGGCTGTGTCTTCTTTCCAATTCCACTCTTTTCCCCTCTATCTTCCTTTCTTGCCAAGTTTTATCCCTGAGGTGTCCTCTGGGGCTACCTACTGGATAAGCCATTTGAAATGTATTTTCTAAAGAACCTTCCGTTCCATTTTTGAACTGCTGCTATCTCTCTAAATGTCCTTAAGAAAAAGTGTGAGAAAGAATGGTGGCAAATATTTTAAAGTACCTTCAGCTGTACTTTTTTTTTGTGCAGTTTACTCATACAGAAAGAAGCCATAGTTTCCCCGCAGCAGTGTGATACAGACTTCTGCAGTGATCTGCGCGAGTGTGTAATGCAGAATGTGGCCTGCTCGCACAGAAACCACTGTGTCAGTATTGTGCAGCTCAACTGAGCTGATGTAAAGGCCAAGCACATGGGGTAGAGTTGGAATTCATCATCCACTAGTAAAAGGGACTGAGGTCTCCCATTAACCCTTTAAACTGTATATTCTTGGTTTATGGCATAAAGCTCAGTCTTGAGGTGAAGATATGACAAAATCGTTTAGCGTGCAGGTCCTGCTTTTGCACGTTAACTAACCACTTCTCATACCGTATGTTTAAGTATCTAGAAGGGCAATCTATAGTCCTAAAGCCATGATCAGTCATTCCCCATAAAGTGCATCACTGTGCCACATCATGGACTACAGCCTGCTGTGTCAACCAATTATGCCAATTATAGCCAGAAACCCCTGTGGTGTTTTGATAAGACCTTCCACAATTTCTTCCAATGAAGCAATTAGTTCCAGCATTTGTTTACAGAGAGAGGCTGTGACTTGCAGCGAAAATAATATTTGTTATCTCCATTTGCCATCAGAGCACAGTGAATCCACCACTGGCTAATCTTAACCTGGCTTTCTCATTGAGGTTTAATCTGGTCATGGCAACTTAGCATCTAGTATGAAGAGCGTGCGCATACGTGTGAGGGTGTGAATGATTATGTGTGCATGCCCTGTGAGTGTGCACATATGTGTGTTTGCATTTAAGGAGGCTGTGGAGGAAAGAGAGACAGACAAGCCAGTCATTCTCCTTCTGCCCCCTCCCTCTCCCCATCCATGTCAAGAACCAATCACGTGTGAAAACTTGCCTTAACTTCCCTTGCCTGTGTGACTACAGCGTCAGAGAGTTTGACAGATCTGTGCGCCACGGAGGCGTCTCCCAGCCATTTGGCATGCCATGCGCGTCTGGTGCGCTGGAGACTGCCTGTCAAACGCCTATGAGTCGGTGGCGCAGCCAGGGACCCTACGGAGCGCCAGATGGGCCATTAAGGTAGTATTAATGTAGATGCCATCGCTTTTCTCCTCTGACTGGGACATGCTCTCTCGAACTGCGAGCAGCTGCTGCCATTTACTAGGACAGCTTCCTGCTAACTTTGGCCAACTGGCATTGCCACTGACTGGCTCTCAATGTAACGATACACTTTTCCTTCTTACTATACCTGTGACTTTTTCTTTTTTTTTTTCTTTTATTACCTCTGCCCTCCCTTTCCAGAGGTTTTAACAGGAGAGAGCTGAAAACTTCCAGCTTTTCCTGCTGCCAAAGACACACACTCCTGCACATGCAGGCAGCGATTCCCTCTCCATTTCTCTGACACAGACACATATGCACACACATATAAACAGCAGCTCTCTAATAGGAGTATAGAAACAGAATCCATCTGTACACCCACTCTTAAGCTCATAATCAAGGCGTGATATTCAGCAGTGTACGGTTATTTCTGTTTATGCCCTACTGAGTGCTAATATCATGCTTTAATTGAGAGAAAATTGGCTGTTGGCAAGAAACAGAAAAGAAGGTTACCAAAACCCCTACCATGGATAAGTATTGCAATCAGTAATATTCTATTTAGTTAAGTAGCCTAAAATGGGATGTTTTGAGATCATTATTCAAATCACATTGACAAAATCCTATTATGAGAATTAGTTTTCCAGAAGGAAATGTACAGAATTATTGATACTAAATGTGCTTTCAGCATTACATACACTAGGGGCATATTGGGGAAACAGCAGGGCACATGATTCAAACTGAAACAAGGTCACAAACACCATATCTTCTCATTCACACTGAGAAAACAATACACATTTTAAGGGTAAGCTTTGCATAACATCTTATGGTAAAAAGAATATTTCCAGAGTGCAACAGAAGTCATCACACTGAGCACTTCCAGCCCCGAAAAACTCTGTCAGATACCGTTAAGAGTCAGGAAGATAGGCACTTTTAAAAAGATGCAGGATTTCCAAAGGCACAGGTTAGCCTTCCTGTAAAGTTGAGACTACCTCCCTCGGTTCCCTTTCTTTTTCTTTTTTCTTTGTTGTCTCTCATTTTGCAGCAAAGCCCAGGGCGTGCAATAAGGAACTGAACGAGTGCCCTTTGAGGTCCTCCTAGGGGAGATGGGTAGAGTAGCTGAGGTCACTGTACACCCACACTGAGTTCCCACTTACCGCAGTGTAACAATAGGCAAGCAAGTAGAGTATATACTCTACAACGGCTTTATTGTCTGGCAGTGTCTCACTTTCTTCCCCTCTCTGTCTCTTTACTTCAGCAGCATCAGTTTGAGTGAGATGTGGGGGAGGGCTGTCTATGTTTATGTCTCAAGAGGCAGCTCATATAAGGACTACAGGGTTGGCATCACTGGTGGTCAGTGTTGAAATCAAACGCACCGCCACCGAAGCGCAGCAAACGCTTATGCTCCCGCACAGCCGTTAGTGTACTTCTGGTATCAATCTGACACCTTCTCCCTTGGCTGCTCCTGACAAGGAATTTCCTCGTCTAAAAATTAGTTGTACCTTGCCAAGAGCACAGTGGCAATTTGTACAGTTGTGAATACATTTAAATCTAAGTAGAGGAGATAAACGTCTATTGTGACGAATAACAATGCGCGGGCCCAGAGGGTGCAAAGGCGTAATGCTCATATAGTATGAGTTATGATTTTAAAAAAAGAAAAGAAAGAAAAGAAAAAAACAACATTATTCTTTATTGCTGACCGCACACAGCAGCATGATGCTCGACCAGCTGTCTGTCAGCTCGGGCTGATTTGAAAGTAATTTCAAGAGCCTCTTCAAAAAGTCTCAAATCAACCTCTTCCAACAATGCAAACCCATTTCTTCATAGTTGATTGAGAACAGCAATTGCTATTTTGGTACTTGGACTCAATGAATGGGGCCAGCTTTCTATCTGGGTATCTGCATACTGGGAACGAGGCAAACTGGCACTAATCAGCTGTCTGCCAAGTAACCAGTGTAGCAGAGGGAATCGCAAACATTTCTCTGTGTCTGCCTGACAGCCTGACAGACGAGATTAAGAAGAAGAAGAAGATTCCTACTGCAGAGTAAACTTGAGGATGAGGAAACAGAGTGTGTATATTGACGCGATACGATACAGGGATCCATTTTCCACAGCTTTATCCAGGAAATCCAACCTGAGATGAACAGGATCAATTCCTTTATTTACAAGGTGCATGTTATTGCTTTGCCATGCAAATGCTTTCAAAAGCGCAGTAATGCCATCCCGCTATTGTGGGGGGAATGATCACCGCACCAGGACAAGCAAGCCAGGCTTTGATTGGTGCAGAATAACAGTGTTACACAGCTAAGCAACGTGTGTGTGGGTGTGCTGCAAATAGGTTATTTTGGATGGGGTTTTTTAGAAGAAAGGAGGCATTACTGAGGCCTATTGGTGCACTGAGGTATACTTCCAACCAAGGCGATTAACATGAAAGGATAGTCCTAATGTTATTTTCCACTGCAGCGAAGACAGAGGCAGAGAAAAGCCTGTAATCACATTATTATTTGTGTCGGAGATCAAGATCAATCAGGGTTAAAGCGTGTCACAATGTTTCACATTAACAATACATGGCTGTTTGTGTAGGAGATACAACACAACTGGATGTGAGATACTTGGCCTGGGAGGCGGTGGGAGTTAGCAAATGCTCAGTTTTTTTATTTTATTTTAATATTATGACTTACATTATACCTGCGCTCTGATTCTATACATTCAACATACTCAGTGGATAACAAAGTCGTGTTTTACAGCTGTAAATGTGACTATCAGTGTTTCTCAATGAGAAAAAACACAACTGTGGAACAGACTTCACTTCCCTCAGAGGCCTGTGAAGGAAGTATTTTGGCACTTAGGGAAAAACAGAGCACATCGGTATTCACAAGCTAAAGGAAACATTCGGTAACTTATAGAGTGGCTTTTTCTTATATGCACAAGATACACAACAAATGAACCATGGCTAGAGATAGAATCACATACAGTACTCAAACAAAAAATACTGCCTTTGTACAATCCTTCATGTAAACAGGTGCAACAAACCCTCAGAAAGGGTGACTGCTAAGATTCAGTCACAAAATATATCGAGCCGGTGAGCAAGCGAGCAGTAAGAGGGAGATTCAAACTTAATGAGTGCTTTGGCAGCTTGCGTGGAAAAGGCAGGGAGGCAGGCAGTGATTAACTGAACACTTCAGAGTACAAGGCACAGCGGTGCTCAAAGAAAACAGTGATGATCTCCACTTAATCGCGGAGAAGCCCGGAGCATCTGCCGCCAGAGCAGGGCAGCGGCACCGGCGAGCTCCCGCTCCGCTAGGCTGTCATCTCCAGAGAGCTGTGGCCATATGCTCGGCTCTGCCGCAAACTCACAGGAAGTTAATTTTCTGACAAAACACAGGGATAAATATGACATTCAAACAAGTTGTGCGCAGCCAGGCTGAACACGGATGCCATGCCAAGCTCAAGCTGCACACGTGTCACACTTAGGAACAGAGTTTATTTTCTTGCTCCCCTGGTCGCTTTTTGCTTACTTTTGTAGAAATACACTGGTACATTTTTAGCTAGAAGGTGTTAGCCTACTTAGAAACTAAGCTATGCAGTGTTCAGAGGGAAAAAAATCAATAAATGGAAAAAAAGAAGTAGATGTATGGTATATGATGCAGGCTTGATACTAAAAAAAAGCTACCACAATACCTACTGCAAGTTTTTATTATAATGTATTATATAAGGCACCTCAGAATGTCCTATGTGCAAACAAAATCCCAAGAAAATGCCAATGTCATTGTTCTAATGGGGAGGGGGGGGGGGGGGGGGGTGTGTCCTGGAGAAATATAAGGTTAACTTTCTTTTCTGTTCAAAGACGTATCGCTCCCCACGGTGTTACATTAAAATAATGTCAATCAAACCATTAAATAGGCGATCTGTCTAACCTTGTCTGGTGCAGGTGAAACGCCATAGCGGGCCTGAACAAAGGGCTCGCAGGTGTGAGCGGAATCCCAATACCTTATCACTGGGCCAATAAAGAACAGAATATAGTGTTTCTTAGATCTCTGCGCTTTGCTACCACTCCATTTCAGACAAAAAGGGGAAACTGAGCCTTAGGGGTGAAGCAGGCAGTTCCAGCCTATAGATTCTTTACAACAATAGCCAGTATCATATAGTCAGGAGACTGGAGGACAGCTGAAGATGGAACAGCCTGTCTGGTCCTTCAGAAGGAGAGTGTATACAGAAAGGCAAAGGGATGAAAGAAGTGGGAGCTGGGTGGTAACGGACAGGGCCAGGTTTGGGTCTCCACCTGAGGCAATCAGAGGACACAAGTAAGCCTAGAGAGATGAACATATAAGTCTGGGATAGTCATACCACTGGGGCCCATGTTTTTTCTTTAGTAGCAAGATTTTAGAAGTGGGAGCAGTCATGCAGATCCAAATGGCCTTTGTCATTGAGAACAGGTAAGAGCTTAAGCCCATGAACCTTGACACACTGCTTGGTGGCTGGCTACCTTTTGCCCTCATGTATGAGGCCTGTCTCATATGAACTGAAAGGCCTCTCTATTGGATGTTTGTCTTAAACAACTGACTGTAAAAGCCAGCCTTTCAGTAATGACAAAACAGGCAACAATATTTGGGCCAAGAAATAGAGTAGAATGAAGTACAAACATATTAATCTATTTTTAAATCCACTCATTACGAAAATGAGCCTAAAGAGCTTCACATAGTGTATAACGCACTAATGTTGCTGCAAAATGCTGGGAGAATCTGTTGGAAATATAATATATCCAGCACACATGCACACAGCAGCACATACCCATATATCAAGTGCTGAGTGGCAATCATTCACCTAGACACTGCCACATTGTGGTAAATGGGCTTATTTTGCATGAGAAGGAAGAGGGAGCGATGGGCTGCAGCAAGCAAAAGAGGGACTGAGGGACTGAATCAAATGATATGAGTAGGCAAAATTAAGCTCCAATGCAAGTGGAACACTTCACAAGAGAGCCAATTTCAATTCCACAGCACTTAATTTAGGATTTGTGTGGTTCAGCAGCATGCTACTGTATAGTAAGCCACGTAAGGACAAAGCTTGAGAGGCAACTAACAAGAAGCTATCCAGGCTCTTGAGGTATCCATCACGTAGACCTGCCCCTACTCCCAACAGTGAATTAAAAACTAATATTATAGCTAAGAGACTGTGTGGATGTTTAAAGGGGTCATTAAAAAATCATATTAATTTTGCATCTGCAGTGTGTAAATTTTGGCTCCCTCTTCCATCAGTGAGAGCAATTACACAAACACTGTGAACCTCTTTCTGGATTGAAACTCTTCCTCTCAATACTTCTTAGATTTTTGCCCAATAGGCTTCACAACATTCTTAGCTGTGTTAGCCTAAACCTTCTTTCCCAGCTCTTCATTTTTCTATATTGCGTTTATGTAAATATGACCCAAACAACTTTAAGATAATCAGAAGCCACTGGGAGTAGTGATGGATTGGGTAACGATTTGTGCATAACTGTAAAGAAACCATAATCTTCATACCTGGTTCTCTTTGAAGTCAGCCCTCTGGAAGTCATAGCCTAGCTGAGCATAAAAGTTGTTCCCAAAACTGTAGACCTGCCCAGTTTCGGTCCATATGAAGGAGTGTCGGCTTCCACAGGCTATGCCAACTACATTGGCAAAATTCCCATCTAGGTGACTTCCTCTGACGTTTAGTTCCTGTGGCAATTTGACTTCGACTGGCTGTTTTTTTACTGCCCTCTCTCCATTACCCAGCCTAGGAAAAAAAAAAGAAAATAAGACAGAAAATACCTTTAGGCTTTTTCTTCTTCTGCAGTCATTCAATATTCTTTATATTCTGCTATTTACACTTTAAAAGTTTATTTTCTTTAACACTGTTTCTATTTTATTGCAACATAACAAAAGACACCACCAGAAATCGCTTTTACTTGCACTACTCCAATGATACTATAATTTTACCTTTGAGCTATTTTTCTTCTAACCAAACAAGAGTCGCCTAATAAGCATGTTTCAGTGAGGTCAGTTTTACATTCCGGGGAAATCGCTGAACCCAACTTAATTTGAAGCTGTACAAATGACTTTACACAGGCCAGAGCCGAGACTCGTTTCTGCTTCTGCATGCCTAGTGCGAGTGAACAAAGAACATCCAAGCCCCTGTTTCAAGATGAGCTGGTCAAACGCAGCCCCAGCACCCCTGTGACCTATGAGCTCCCAGCAGCTTCAAACGGAGCTCTGCTGTTTGCTTCTTGATAAAATGCTCCTCTTTGTATTTGTTTCCCTGAGCCAGCGTCATAACCTGCAATGCCCCGGCCATATCTGCTAGTTTGCGGCATGTCTGGGAAAAATAACAAACAGTCTTCTCCATTATTTCCACAAACGGGGAACGAAAGGTCCTCGCCCGTCATCCCCACGAGAGCCTGTATTGATTACAACAATGCTTCAACTCAAGACAAGACCACTCTGGGGTCACAGCTATTTCCATCAGAAAGTTTGCCAGTTTAAATTTACACAGCTCCCTCGTACTCTTCTCCTCTCTCGCCTCCAGTGAGACACACAGGAGAGCTGAGGAATTTTCAGATATCAGAGTGCCAGTTGTGTAACACAGATGCTCACCCTTTGCTCTGCAAGTGGGTGTTGCAGAACTCCAACTATAGGCTCCTCCAACTATAAGCGCCCCACTAGAGAGCCCCGACCTGCTTAGACAGGTCAAAGCATCATCAGTAGAGAGAGAACCGCAGACAGAGAAATGGAGATTGAGAGAAGGAGACTAAGGGACAATGGGAAATGATGAGAGAGTGAGAAGTGATGCCTTTGTTCCTTTTATGTATTTCTCTGAGGTCTGCCATGCAGCTGTTTGAGTACTTGAGGGCCACTGAATCACTGTAGTCCCCATGCCCTTAAATGTCATTAGAGCCAGACTGGCTCCTGGCTGGAGAAGTTTTAACAAGGAAGCTCATCAAAAGATAAACAACTTCTGTTTGTTTATAACTATGTCTGAGTTTGTTTGTCTGTCAGCTAGCCTCTTTCGTCCGATTAATATACAGCCATGCAGTACACCGGCAGAAAACAATAAGACGTTTGAATGGCCAGTGGGCAGAACAAACTGATAGCTTCACAGACAGATGAGTAGTTCCCCAAAGTATCACTACTCATCCTCATCCTTCACACACCATCAAAGCAAGACAGATAACGTTACTTCTGACATTTACTTACTGTCCACTGGTGCCATTTCCCCATGCAAAGATCTTGTTATCCACTGTAGTGAAAAGGAAGAAGAGGACAATGTTATTATATGACATGTCAGCCGAAACGCGTCAACGGTCGTTTCAAATTCTTTGAGACAATCTTTGGACTCGCATGTGGCTACTGCTGTTGAAATAATGACAAGTGGTAATGCTTAAAAGCTGCAGATGTTTCACAGTAATGGCTCAGGTTGTGTGTTTTCCCTTTTGTCCTCAAGTGTAGAGTGAGCAGTGCCATGTCAGCGGGTGGACCCTTTCCCGCTGCGTGAAGTTTGATTAATACAGCCTCGACAGAGAGTTCAGAGACTGGGGCCGCCTCTCACACACCCTGCTGTAAAATAATGAGCCTTCAGCGGGAAGGAATAATATACATGGGAGACACTTCCTTAGAATAAGTCCAAGCTGAATATATTCAAATGAAATGAGGAGAGAAGGCAATCCTAACTGATTAGACTTGTCTCAAAGAGAGGGCGAAGCCCATATATTTCTCCTTCTATGTACATGTATTTAACTGTCACCTCTGCACTAAGAGTACAACATGGCACTCATCCATTTGCATATAGTTACTATAAATACCTGGACCTTACCTGTTCCTGCAGTGATTCGAGTCACGCTAGAATACAGACAAGTCTTATTGGTCTTATGGGAACTCAAACACCACAGGGGTAACAGCCAATAGCAACAGACTTTACTCATCAAGCCAGCGGAGCCCTCATACATTATAGAGTAGGCTTTATGATTTACCTAAGCTTGTCAAAAGAGAAAAATTATCAGGCAAATGTGGGGTAATAAATTGCAATCCGTGCTGCATATGTTTGACACGTGACCCTTGGCATTTTAAGGATCGGGTTGTATGAAAGAGTCACAGGCAAATGTGGGGAAAAAAGAAAATAACATGAAAAGTGAAATATCACTTGGGAAACTTTGAGGAAAATGTTCAAAACATTTGAGGGATTGCTCCTTTTGCCAGAATACAACACCTATTGTGCACCTACGTTGCACTGATACATAGATATTGTCCCTAATTAACCAGTTTCCAATCAAACAACTGTAGAGCACACACTTTTCTTTACTTTGACTGATGTTAAAATACTACATCTTCAGACTATGGGTAGATTTTCTGCAGAATACAGTACACATACACGAATCAAAGTTTTCTACTAGTCAGTCTCATTAAATCATTGGTGAAGATCTGTTGATTCAACCTCTGGAGGTGACAGCCAGTGTTTTGGCCAGCAGATTTCTGGATAAAGGATAACTGACTACCTATTCCATGAGCCTCTCACTGTTTAGAATTTAGATACATTTTAAAAAGAGTTGTGTTCCTCAGTTTCACTCCACTCCAAACTGTACACCCACACCCAAAACCAACCCAAAGTATTGACCCACAAAGCTTCCAGTTTCTAGATTCTGATTTTGAATATTCAGATATGTGTTTAGAGAAATTAGCTGCAAATATGATTATGTACATCATCATTTATGCAGTCATCTACGTGTTCATGTGCTACTCGAGCATACAATGCAGAACTGCTCCACTACTTTGGCTGGTTTGCTACAAACTAAGATCAAGCAATCAACAAATAGACTGTAACTTTATATTCAAGTTGGGCAGCAGAAATAAACTGCACTTTTAATATGCAGACATTTTATAACCTTTCAAGTGCATTAGGTAATAATTCATGTGAAATTACCTCCTCTAGCTAGATTCAGGACATACTGCTCAATGGACCAACCACAATATTTATGAAGTGCTGCTCAATACTGGTCTATGTACATTTTCAGTGTTCACATTAATAATATAAACAAAATTAATTAAATGAAATTAATTAAACCACCATGTTTTAACAATACATAAAATTAAAAGAAGAGATTGTTGTTGCCTCAAATAGCATCTTTTTTTTAGACTTTCATTCTATGTTTTTTATAAAACAAAACTGTAGCAATTATGAGTCTAGTAAACATGAAGCATGATGTTTTTTTTATGTTTTCTGCATATGTTCCATAATAATATAATGTTTTATCATTTACATTAAATACACAAATACTGTAATTTAACCATTCGCTCATACATTATGGTGGAAAGCCACTCGCCTTAGAAATGTCACTATTATGAAGACATTTTTAATATGTATATTAATATTTACATTTACATACATTATATATGTTTTTGTCTTTTAAGTGTCTAATTTTAAAATTCAATTATGCGTTTGTGTAAACGGGTTACATTTAACATGGCAGTATAGAAAAATATGTGTGTATGAATTAAAACGTGCCTTTTCGGCAGGCTATTATTGACATGCACCACAGTTCAGGTTGTGTGTAGCGAATGTTCCCCCTAAGACGCTTTAAGATGTTGCAGTGTAACTCAGCTTTGACAGCCTGGAGGACAAACTCACAGTGCACAATCCTATGAATGTCAAAGAAAATGATGCTCTTGCTCGTGCTTCTGACAAGTTCTCATGGCAGAGACTGCAGACTCTTCCAGTCAAGACTGCTCTTTAGTTTCTGAGAGCAAGCTCATCATCAGCAATGATCCTCGACACGCAGGTTAGTTCAGTGTGTGTGTGCAACAATAACAGTTTCTGAACTTTCTGACTGCAAGACGTGTAAGTTTGTTGCCACAACTTTACATGCTCATGGAAGCAACTGATTACTCTCTTGCAGAGCATACTCATGTAGCTAGAAGCACAGTATCAGCTGATTTCATCTTATGAACCATCACATACATGCAATAATGTTATGCATTTCAGACTGATTTTGGGAACAGATTTTAATTGGCTGATCCAGGTTTCTGCGACAAAAGCTGGACTGCACCTATCCTGGCTGTGTCCTGTCTCTGGCCCTAGGATAGGTTCCAGCCTGTGCAGCCCTGAATTGGATAAGTGGCAGAAGACGGTGAATGGATATTTCACTTTTTTGAACACCAGTGTAAAATATTAGTTTTGAGAGAATTTTAGGATTATGGCAGTTTTAACACTGTGATGTTACAAAACGTATCATAAAATGTTAAAACTAACTATTTGTTTGTCTCACCTCACCTTTTTTCTCCACAAATGATACTAGGTTTTACATTAATCCTAGCCACAAACGATATTGTATATGATTATACAGATATATGTATATATGAGTTCGAAATCTCCTCGGCTTTCTGCCACAGATGTGCTTGTTCGGTTAACTTGTAATTTATCCTAAATATATCATTTTGACTGGTTGCCTGTGTTAGACCTGTGGCCCGGTCGTCATTTCCCATCTTATATATGATATACTATCATGTATTGTACTGCTGGATCTATTGCTTACAAGTTTCAAAAACAATACAGAAACTTTAAGCAAAATTTATCAACTATATTTCACTTGAGTGTCTGTGGGTTTACAGAAGAGCTTTAACTTTTTACGTATTTAAAAAAATATATATAAACACAGTCGAGCTTTACTTTTGGCTGGGATAAGAATTCTTAGTGGAATAATGAAATAAAGATGAGAGTGAAAATGCAATGGGAATAAAGACTGCGCCTATTTTATTTTGCAGTTTTGTGTTTTATTGTATCCTTTTCTTCTCGTACTTTTTTATTTTTCTGTTTTTGTTTCTTTTGCTACTCCAACTCTTGAGAATTGTAACGTGGGAGTATGATAAATAGCAGTGGTTAGAGTATGTTGAACCGAAGCACAAAAAAATATTGGCAGCTGTAGGTCTGCTGTGTTGTTCGGCACACAGGCGCATTATTAAAGATATCTATTATCACCAGGTTTGGGTCAAACAGTAAACAACACTAAAAAGTATCTACATCTAAAATGTATTTTAGTTTGGGAAAACAGAAAAACTTTAGATTATAAAAGTTGATTATTTGGTTAGTTTAACAGTTTCAGTCTGATCCTTTCATATGCAGAGTGCTTCTTCCAACCCGTTTCAAAGGCTAAAAAATGTCTTTGCAAAGTAGTATTTAAATCCAGGTCTTCATAATTAATACACGTGCTCAGGAAAATGCATCTCTTTACTGTTTTATGTCCCTCACCTTGTATCTTTAAGCCCTCTGTTCTCCTCTGAGTGGCAGATGTTTTCACCCCCACCCTAACCCACCCAGCCACCCACACATACATTCTCTCTGTCTGTGGCTGGCATGGGGGCACGGAGGCCGACAGCGGTGCATCAGGCTGACAAACAGAACTGATGGGCTGGGCTGAGAGCGGACAATCTGGCAGGTTGAGTATTCACCCTCCTTTGCCCCCCACTAGCCCCTTGCTAGCCCCTGCTGCTCTGCACCATACGCAGGCACCGGCATCCCAGCGGCTGGTGGCCCATTGCTTTGCTCCCCCATAAAAATAGCCCATCCCATTATTCTTCTGCCTCCCTGGGGGCCACAAGGTCTCCAGCATCATTACCAGGACTAAGGATCTGACTCTGCCGCCACCACTTGGTACTCCCCCTCCTCTCCCCTCACTCCTCTTCTCTAATTATAGGTCAAGCACTCTTTTTGTAAATTATAAAACCTTTGTTCTTATCAGGAAAACTGAACAAGAAGGAAAGATACGACAGGAGGGCAGGGAGCAAGGAAGACGTGAAAAAGTATGTGTAAAAAGTGGAGGGAAGATGATGTAAAAATAAGAAAGGAGGGGGAAATTTTTCAATTATAAAGCCAAGCTAATTTGGTATGACCAGCGACTGTCATGCATGGTGACGGAGCTCCATTATGCAGTCATTTGAGCTCTTTCAAATTAGTTATGTTAATGTCCTGCGTGTGAATGTAACACTTGGATGGGACAAGATTTCAGCAATTAATTTCTACAGTCAGTGGAGAGACAAGCAAATTTATTTTCCCCCTCTCAGGGAATTGGTGGCGGAGGGAGTGAGGAGGGGAGAGAGCATTCTGGAGCAGGGAACAAGCTAAACACAAGACCTAAATAAAGCCTGAACAATGGGAGCCAATGCCTCCTCATTCATTCAATTGACAATGTTTTGCAGCTTAAACCTGTTTTATTAATTATGTTTGACATTTCCTTAATTAGTTTCATTTACACCAAATCAATCCCTGCTGCTGTACAGCGTCATTTATCATTTTAAAAAATTTGCATAGCCAGTGCTGACTTTTTCTACTTAATTATACATTAAAAGTGTCAGCCGCGCTTGCTGCCTGGCATTATCTGAGGCAGAAAGGTTTGTGGCTGGACGGGGGTGGCATTAATCATCAGGGCGAGCGCGGGCAAGGGGTGCTCCCGGTCGCCAGCGGGAGAGCCGAGCGGGCTTCTCATTTTCTAAGCTTGATGCTTTCGGGGCTATGGTGACCTTAATGACCTACGGGGAGAAGGAGACAAATCAACGACCTCCAGCCCCAAAAACAACTACATCTTGTTTACAAATCATGTGGAAAGGAAAGGCAGGAGCAGAAGCAGGGAAAGAAAAGCCAGGAAGATATGTAGGCAAATCAGCAATACAAGTTGAGCTGCCATACTGTATATATGCAAGCACTAAAGAAATGGGTATTGTTTGGATAACAGTTTTTTAGGCTTTTATTTAACTTAATGATTAAAGGTAGCTCATTTGCATTTACATGTAATGTTTTTTTTTTTGGATAAAAAAAAGAAAGATCATCAGCTTCATGTGTCAGAAAGCTAGCTAATGTTCTTCATTCTAATTAAATAATGCCAGCATTAGTAGCTGAAATCTAAATGTATACCACTGTATCTCAAAAAGCAACTTAACCGGCTGAGTCAACTGGCTGAGTATGGCTATTACTTTCCCTTCAGCAAGTTTGTGAACACAGAGCAAACTGACAGCTCAAATACCTGGCAAGCTCACTCCTGAGTAAATCTTCTGAGTGTTGAGGTGAACATGGCTTTACAAATCACCCATTCAGGAACTGAGGCAGAAATTGGCGGGTAGGCAGAGCCGTGGTGTCAGGAGTGAAAATTACTCTGAAATGCGGAGCACAGTGAGAGACTGAGTGAGTGAGTCTCTGAATGGTGAAAGCTATGGGTGTCACTGTGTACTATGTTCACATGGGAAATCAAACAAGTGTATTTTGGAGGCGAGTCAACACTTTTGTCCTTTGGAAAATGAAAATATTTCATGTCAATTTAAATTCAGACCGGCCTCAGGTACTGCACATAAAAAAAGTGCATGGCATATCAGGCTCATGTTCATGCGCAGGTGAAACGGTTACTCTTACTGGTAAAAAGCCAGTCTTTACATCAATTGTCATATTAAATGTATCTTTAGGAGATTAAAATGCACAATGATAAGTATTAGACATAAGGCGAGGATACACCAGAGTCAAAGATGAAGAAAACCAACCAAACAGCTGATTTCTCAAAAAGGCCCCTGAATAAAATGTATTAAGAAGTCTGTAGCCATGGCTTTGCTTAAAAAAATATTTAAAGGGAAACACAAAAGAGAGGCAGACAACAAAGAACCTGATGAAGTGGCAAATACCTTGGCATGCTCCAACAGGAGCAGCACAGAGGCTACATGTGCACGGCTCGCTGCCCCCTCTGGCCCCAGCTAAAGTACTAACTATCCTCCCTGGCTCATTGTATTAAGATAATCAAGGTATCTTTGATTGCAATGGGCCAGATCAATGTTTGAAAATAAAAAAAAAGGGGGGGGGGGTCTTGCTAATAGACAGGGAAATGCTTAAGAACGAATTGCTAAAATGTGGAGAATGGGGAGTATTAGACATCATTATTGTAGAAAGTTCCTAATCCGCATATTAATGGTGCACATTGACTGGAAAACTTTGTATTATTGCAAAGTACTTGAAATAAGCCACTAACTCCTTTCACGCATGAAAATATTATAATTTATATAAGTGATCACTTTAAAACTAGAACTTTCCTTTCTCTTCAGCCCCCCCACCCGAACATCACCATCAATTCCCCGACGAGAAGCACCCCTTTAAATGCAAAACATTTCTACTATCAAGGATTATGCTTCCTTTCAGGATATATGAAAACCCCTTTGAGAAAATATGATGATGAATTCATGGGCCTAAAACTCCGGGGTAGTTTTTACATTCGCAAAAAAACGGAAGGAGGGGAGGAGAAAAATCACCTATTTGGATGGCATACATTACCATTACTCTTGTATTGTATCTCCACTTTTCATAATGACGGGGATAAGTGTCCTGCACCGAATGCGTATCCGCTGACAATAGAGGCAGACATTACTTGGTTAAAAGCTTGGGGTCCTGTGGGTAAAGAGGCCCAGAGAATAAAGAGTATCCGTCATGGCTAACGAGCTATAAGGATAGCACATTGCCTTTATAAATCACTAGATCTTGCTGTTTATTTAAATTCATTGGTGCCTCATTATAACTGAGCTATGCACCTTTAGGTCTGAGTTGATTAGGAGTGCCATAGCTCAAAATGGCTTTTAATTCAGTGAAACGTAGCTCTGACCTTGGTGCCGTAACCCTGACTAAAACACGCAGCGACTCCCACATTAATAATGATGCTACCTTTACTGGGCCGCAGAGCTCTGCCGCTGCTACTTAAAATATGTATTATTAGTTACCAGCGACGGCACATTTATCACACCAAATTACCCTTCGGTGTAAAACTGCTTAATTCTGGGTCCCTGTACCCCTCTGCACTATTACCTGCTCTTTAGAAAGGCCTGGAATTAAATGTAGGGATGAAATGTCAGGGTAATGGGGAAGAGGATGCGGGTCGATGGGATGCACACTTGATCATTCCCTAGTGGCCTTCTCCACATCCAGACAATATACTGAATGTGTCCTCCTCGTAAAAGAAGCTTCATTGCATCTTGCTTTGCAGGCCTTTGAAGACGTAAAATGCTGTTACACTATAATATGCTTTACACTGATCATTAAAATTACATGCAAAATATTATCTACTTCATGTGGGCTTGAAGGACAACTATATATTCTAGGCATCAAGATCAAATGAAATATTTGGCTCATAAACAGAAACTTTGGATGAGCAAAGAAAACAAAAGCAACCCCAAACTTTTTAGTCACCAGAGCATTTTAACAGATCAACACATGACTTCAGCATACAATACATACACCAGCATTTCTGTGCACAACACAACAGTACCTACTCACATTCTGCCAGCCTATTGAGGAAACAGAGTGGAAACTGGCCATTGTTCATCCCCTGTGTGCCCACCAGAGACTGATTACTTGGACCAATCAGCTAAATGATTAGATCTATTAGGTACCTTAGAGTGGCCATCAACATCAGCTTGCCAAGCTTCAAGACCTGTGGGACTTAGCCCATCAGAGTCAACTCATTAGGTGTCTGGACTCTACCCAAAACTACAGCAGAAAGACACAAAGACAGAGGGCCAGGAAGACAGTAGGGAGAGACAGAGTGAGAGAGAGAGAAAACAAAACTTCAATAAATGAATTAGATGCCTCCCAAACAATAAAGCACCTTTGGGATCACTTGTGTTTATGTGGTTCAACATCTCAAGAACATGTAAAAACAATACAAAGTGATCTAACAGATAACATAAGTGGGAGTATTTTGAGTGTTAGCCACATATTCCATTGTTATAAGACCAATGGGAATGGACTGGTATACAGAATTTCTTTTCTCTAAGTATAACATCAAACAATCCAGTAATAATTTAGATTACCAGGGACAAGGCGATGACGGTTTTACAGAGAAACACAGACAGTGCTGGCATAAACACATTTCTCATATCAAACACAGCCGTACAGTACATAAATATATGCACAATACATTAATGGTTTCTGCTCATCTGAGCAAGTGGCAAGGCTGGAGCAGTGGGGGGAAAAGAGACGTTACACACATTCCATCAGATGTCGAATCAATTAGTCACGACCATCTTCCAAAGTCAGAAATAACCACTCGTCCTCCTGTCTCCAGGGAGCCAGGGATAGGCCTGGGCAACAGACGAGAGATGGGAAAGGATCCAGAGACCCAAAGGGGGGTAAAAGGAGGAAAATGAGAGAAAAGAAAAAAGGGGATAAATAATGCTGTCTGTTTTACACCGCACCGTCTCGCGTCTCTATTTTTTCACTAGTTTTCCGTATATACAGTAGGTTCTCAGCGGAAGTGTCTTTGCATATCAGAGGGCACTCGTTTTGCACACTGTAAATACTCTGGTCATTAACATTTGATGACATTATCTTCCTAATCGCACAATAGAAGGTCTCCTTCATAATGTATACAGTACATCGCAGCTGTAACACTGACTCGAACCCTTTTTTGACGACTCTCATTGGGCAGCTGTTTGTGTCTTTTCACTAACAACAAAGCCTTTAATCTGTTAATCTGAAGCATAAAGCAAGCACAAAGATCATGTGACCGCTTTGCTAAAAGGTAAAGGGACATGATTATTTTTCATAAAGAGAAGCACAATGGAGATCCTTTCCCTGGAGGCTAAAAATAATTTAATCTGGCATGTAGATGCACAAATAGCAGTCTTACATGTGAATTGTACCCATTATTACTGGTTTTCAGAAGTTGGTAGCCGATTAATCTGTTTCTCCTCATCTGAGCTGGTGTAGAGAGGAGAAGCTATTGTATCTGCTAAGATTTCCCTTTTGCTTTGTAATCTCCCTGAACCTCCAGATTAGAGCAGTTTATCTAAAGACTGAATAACATGATCTAAAATACTTTTATCAAACGTGTTACCCTCCACACCTTGTGTTCTAAAGCGAAATACCACCGTATTAGCCTAAATATTTGAAGAACAAAGTTCTTCTGCATAAAACAAGTGCTCTAAAAACAGTTTATACTCTATATGGTTCCTGTGGTAAAGTATGAGAGGGAGCGGTTCTTCGCTGAACACAACACTAACCAAGCCGCTGGGTGTAAGTGTTGTTGTTTGCCCACGGACTTGACCCCCTAGAATAAGCAAGGAAAAAAGTCAGAGTGAACTAGCAAGTGCAAGACAGAGACAGAGAGGGTACTTTGTGGGACCCAAAACCACTGCAGAGAAGGCCACAGACACCCCGCATTCCCTTCTGATTTCGTTATTTGTTCATATCGCAACGAATGGTTCTTGTTGTTAGGGGGTTGGCAGTGGAGTGTAGTCAAGGGGCGAGAGAAAACTGTGGTCCCCGCTCTGAATCCGCCACATTAGATGGCGTGTGTTTGTGCCCTAGGGATCGCAGCGCCTCAGCCTGTGTTTGGGGTAGTTTGTCAGATGACTCAGTGTGTGTGATTTATGAGCTCTGGAAAGGTTGCATTTCCAGCACGCATGGACGTCCGCATGGTAAATGGAGAAATTCTGAATTTATTAACATACAATGAATGATGATTAATGTTTTGGTATAGATCATGCTCTCTTTTCAGATGTCTCAGTATGGGGGTGATATATGCAGCAATAAAATGATATGTATGTACTCAAAAGCACATTGCGTGAGCATCGAGTCCATGACTCTTAGACACATTTACTGTGTATATGTGTGATGCGAGTACTGGAAGGTTCCCTAGTGTTATCGGAACTCCGTGGACATTTATCTATGCACTGAACGACAGTACGACTTGTGCAAGTTCTACCCTCCGCACAAAGTGAACTGTTCCCTTCTATGGGAAATGCACCTTGCATAGTCAATGAGGAAATGTATAAATTAAAAACACGAAAAACTGTGAGCAAAAGAATGCAATTTAGACCGATATCAGTATACATTTGGAGATCCATTCATCAAAATCCCCACCATTATTAGCTTTTGTATTCTACAACACATCTTGTGTCTCCCTCATCAGCTTTTTCAATATCTTCTCAAATACATTACTGCCAGTGTCGAGCGGGTATGTTCACCCTAGGCCAATTACTGCGTTGAACCATAAAGGTAAGCATTGCTGAAGAAAGTTCTCTCATATATTTGCCTTTGTGTCTCAGCCACCCACCGACGCAGGTGGGAAATACAGGTAATGTTGGACATCTTTATAATCACAAAGACAACAGAGGAATCAATATGCAGAAGCATGTTTCTGACAGGTTCTTGGAATACATCTATATGGGAGATTGTGAGTCTCCCAACACGTTTGCATCTCTAAACGGTGAATCAGGGTTGACCTCTACTTATGCAATGAGTCAACCATTTCAGCCTTGGAAAGAGGCTGCATATTGCTCCATGCTTGCACGTGTGTGTGTGTGTGTGTGTGTGGGAGGGGAGGGGGGGAATCAGATAAGTTAAATGGAGTGATCATTTCATTGGGCGGCCTAAAACACTCAAGTGTGTGTATGCATATCTTGATATGCACTTTGAAGTGACTGTATATGAGGTGCGGTATGTGTGCACGCTCTGTGTTTACTGCAAAAGTCTGAGCCCAAGTAGCGATATAACATAAATGTGTATAAGTATGTGCACGCGCTTGTGGGTTAACTTTATATGAATGTGGTTGCTGTCAGAAGAAGCTGACTGGTGATGAGGGATGGAGAGAATCAGAAACACATTGGGCTGGGAATGGGGTGTGAGCCGCAGGGTCGCCCTGGCACAAAACACAACTGCCTCTCACATCATTACCCTCATTCCCCTAATGCGCACAACACTTAGAGCTACAAACAGGCTTGAGTCCAGAACACACATATAGGCACACAAACCTACAGAGCCACGCACTCACACAGGATAAACTATACATATGCCTGCACTCATCCTCCAGCAACACATAATGTTCTTTTAAGTGTTCGAGTACAGTAACCAAAGCTGTGTCTTAACATTACTGAGAACTGAAGAAAAAAACCCTCAACACATTATACACATTATATAACAAATGCCGCAATTCTGATGGCAAAATATGTAACAGGCTGTTGCAGGTCAGAGTGCTGCATAGTGGCTCTCCAGGACCGGCTCTTTACAAAGTGAGCCAAGGAGGCACTTTTCCACATCCTTAGATCTTTGCCCATTCTGAAAACACATTCATTGCATTTGAGACCAAAAAAGAAATGATAGCCATTTCAAACACAATTGAGCTCCACTGGGAAAAGTATACCTATTCAACTACAGGACCTCCATAAAATCACAGTAGTTTCACAGTGTAACGGATGCTTTCCTCCCTTCTTGCTGCATGAGAGGTTTTAAGAATGGACCGGGGGAGCGCTTGAGCAGAGAAAGAAAAGATAAAGGAAGAGAAGAGCAGAAGATATGATGCAGAAGAGTGGAAGAGAGAGGTAAGCCAAGCATAAAATAACTTCAATCTAACATCCTCTCGGAAGGGGCGGCAGGAGGCAAATAGCAATCCCACCAATGCCGTGTACTCAAGGGGGTTCCCCCCACCTCTCACTGACCCATAGAGAAGAGGATCATGGGAGAGAAGGGATGAGACAAACCCACTTCAATTAAGCCACAGCGACGTCTCGTCAGCACGGCAGATGAGGTGTCAGAGAGTTCAGCCGTGGATAGATCACAAGGAAAAAAACAGTTCCTGGCTCAGCACAGTCACAGTGTTGAACCTTTCTTTCTGTTCTCCTATTTTTCTCCTTCGACTCCTTTATACCTTTCTTCCAGTTTATTATACTAAGATTTTTTTGATATCTTGCAAGATTAGAGGATGGGCATACTTCTTATGAAATCTGTTAATCTAAAGCATAAAGCAAGCATATACAGATCATGTGACCACTTTGCTAAAAGGTAAATGGACATGATTATTTTGCATAAAGGGAAACACAATGGAGATCCTTTCCTTCCAGGCTAAAAATAATTTAATCTTTCGTGTAGATGCACAAAAAGCAGTCTTACACGTGAATTGCACCCATTATTATTGGATTTCAGAAGTTGGTAGCCGATTAATCTGTCTCTCTTCATCTGAGCTGGTGTAGAGAGGAGAAGCTATTGTGTCTCCACAGATATTCTTTTTGCTTTGTAATCTCCCTGAACCTCCAGATTAGAGCAGTTTGCCTAAAGACTGAATAACACAATCTAAAAAGAGTAATGACAATGAATTATCCTAAATTATTTGAAGCATGGTTGGACAATTTCAGGCTTACAGATGACAAAAATTAAAGTTCTGATCCATAAACAACTCAAAAAACCAACACTCTGATAACAGATGCTAAATTTAACGCCTTTTTTGCTTTTTCCTTTGTTTTTTTGTTTTGTTTTGTTTTTTAAAGACCAACAAGACTTTATATTCTTACACACTAAAAGTAACACAGTAATTCACCTCTTTTTGCCTAATGGCTCCAAAGGTAAAACAGGTTAAATAAGGGAAGAATAGAGGTCCTTCACTGAACACGGCACTAACAGGTAAAGGTCAGAATCACAATTTGTGGCATGCTGCATACTGCAGTACCATATACTGCAATATTGTGCAATTTATCACCTTGTTTCCAACTGCAAATAATTTCCCCATTGGTAAACTTGTATGATTAACCTGATAAGATAAATTCCTCAGTCTGTTTCGCTCACTTTATTCATTTTTATTGTTGTCAAGAAGATCAACATTATCATTAAACCCCGTCATAAACTTCGCATGCACCTCACAAACTAACAAACTGTTTTGTATTACAAAACTTAACTAAATGCAAACATGTGTGGACTGCTATACTAATACAGGTATTTTGAATGCAAGGCAACAGCAGCAAACAGTTCACAGCGAGATGTTAGAGTTACACATAAATCCACAGTGTGCGACATGAAAGTTAGTGTAACTCTTTGTGCTGTGCTTATACTTTCCTCAACTTGATGTCTCACGTCTCTGCATCATGGGTACAGCCATACTCAGGCTGTGTCCATGTGCTCCCTCTGAATTGGTGTTACCATTGTTGGCTGGTTTTTCAGTTGAGCTGAATTAATGTTAACTTTGGTCTCCACAGTTAAACTTACCTCAGGATAGTGGTTTGTGAATTGATAGTTCTCTCAGTGTATTTACTTTCATACGACAGTCCTTGATAATGCCAATGCGTTATGTCCAACTTTTTTCCATTCCAGTAGTCACCTCCAAACACACACCAAGTTGTGGATGCTAACATGAAAGAAACCAAAACTACTCATCCTAGTGTTGCTAAGGTCAAATAAACTCTGCAAACCTATTTGACATGGTGTGCATTTGCAACATTATGCAGGGTGCAAAGTGTTGCACATTTAAAACATGATTTCATCAATAAGGATATAATTAATGGTTTCATACTGCACCTAAAATATTTTTTGACCCACATTTAACTTTGTCAATTTAAAGTGTGCTAGGTTTCAAATGGGTTTCAAGGGTTTTGTCTTTTAGTCTCGTCTACTTGTCTTATTTTATTCCTCTTTTATAAACAACTAGCAAATTAGTCACCAGGAGCATCCCTACCCTATTGGCAGCACTGAAAAGAGGGAGGGAAACAAGTCCAAGACAGTAGCAGTGCAGGGAAGGCCATAGACATCTTACATTCAGTTATTTCCTCACATTGCAGCAAAAGGGTTGAGGTTTATGAGTTGACAGTGGAATAACAAACATGTATCAATCTACTTAGATTCAAGGACAGACAAACTTCTTATCAAATATGCACATTAGCAGTGAGGCGCCTCAGCACACCTGAAAATGGCATTTAAAGGTCATAATGACGTGTCGCCAGTGGTGTATCAAGATAGCATGGACAAGTGGAAGGAGCCAAATCAAAGTAATATTCGGAAGAAAAAGGCAGACTGATAAAAATGTGATTTTTCAAGGTGTAGCTAGAAATAAAAGGAGACATAGGCTCTAGGGGTAGGGGTGGGTGTAAGATGAGGGGGCAATCTGAGCGACCATGAGATATTTGTGAGGGCAGTGCTGTGCCAAAGGTTTTAAGAAGATATCGCTCTCTCTGTGATTAGGCTGACATTAGCATAATATCGTCTTTGTCACCTCATAGGCCAATTGTTATGAAAAGCGCCAATCTTTCCACTTTTCCCGTAAAGGCATCAAGCAGGCATCCTAAGGTATAGGAAGCCTCTTTCTCCTCTCTTCACCCAGCACTCCCCCTTTCTTCTATGAAGCTCCGCTTGGGAGATACAAGCTGGATTTGGCTCACATCCTTGCCTCTTCCCCAACACTCTGCGTGGCTGCCTGGTGTCAGAGCGCCAACTCTCCCAACCCAGCTGCACTGATTAGCAGAGGCAGATTATTAGCCAGGCATCCTCCTGGAAGCGGGGTGTCCAACACCATTTTCACTATTGCAAAGTACAAAAGGACAGAAATGCAGAAACAAACAATTAGCCCCGCAAGTATACCACAGCAAAGTAGAGAGAGTTAGGTGAAGCTAATTTGTTTTCACTGCTTGTGGACACATCAGCGAAAAGTGATTCATCAGCATTGTGAAAAGAGCTCTCTCATCTTTCATGCCCTGTCTTTCTCTCTCCCCTCTCCTCTAACTCATCCTCCTCTGTCTAGCACCTGTCCCACTGCCAAGATTTCACCTCCCAAACCCTGGGATGTGAGCATCCCACTCCAAAACTTGTGCAATGCCTTATCTGTACCCCACACACTAACATCCAGCATCTGAGGCATCCTTCTCTCCCTGTGCCAGAAATATGCCGGCATCTCTCGCTCTCTTCCTCTCTCTCTCTCACCCAATTCTCCATCATGTTCTTTTCTCCTTCTCTCTTCCTCTCTCTCTAGAGCTTTGCATTTGAAATTGAACAGACACACAGCCAATTTATCATAGGCTGACACGTGTCATGTCCAAGGCCTAACCACAGGGACTTACAGTAGGCATTGCATTTATCCCCTTTGTTGTCAGCAAGGACCAAGACAATACCAGGAGCTATTAAAAAGGGGTAGAGAAGGAGAGAGGGAAAATAGGTGGGGATTGAAAGAGGTGAAAATAAACCAATAAAAATCAACCAAGATTGCATACCACTCTGAAAGGTTAAAGACCCCTGCAAGGTTGAAGGCAGCACATTTTCCTAACCAACAATCAAATATGTGGTGATGCAAGCCGTCTGCTCATAACCCCGATACAAAGCCCAGACAGGCATGTGATGGATTGGGTGGAGAGTTAGCACAATATGGGATCAGACCTTTGTGCAGGGGTGCATAGTGTAGTTTAAATTTTAATATTAGTCTGCGATACTCTGCAACTAATAGACCCAGAAAAATGTAAAGACAACAAAGAAAGTTCTAGCTGAAAACAAAATGGCTGAATGAAAAAACACCTTGGGGAAAACGTTTAAGAATATTCTCAAACACACAAAGAAGCCTAGAAAGTTAACTCCCGCTTGCTAGCCCGCCATTTAGATGCTTTCAGAAACTGCAATAAGGAGCAGGAGAGATACTTAAAGGTAATCATTCCTGAGACATGAAAGGGGACAAAACTGTTAATGTGCATCATATAAAACCCTTTCTGTTTAATCACCTTATCGCTATATTATCGCTCCTCTCTTTGAACAGGTTCTTTAAAAATAACACACGTCCTTATCGTTATACTGTACGGGAGAGGCAAGAAAGATGACCCTGCCTGATAATACTGTCACTACAAAGAATGTATACATTCTCCTTATGCAGACTAGGTGAAAAAGATAAAGAGAATGAGGATAAAGGCTAATGAGATGAGGAAGCAGAGTGTGTATACGAATGTGCGTGCACCTGCAAGTTATGGACCACAAGGTTATTAATTGGCATCTCGCACACCCATAGACTTACATTCATTCCACTTTAATACTTTGGTATTTGACATGAATGTTGAATAGTCTGTCTACAAGGAATTTATATTCAATCTAATAACTGACAGAAAGACTTCAAAATGGTCAAAGAAACGTGAAATATAAAGTGCCATCTCCTTTCGCTCAAAGACAAGCATCGACTTTACAACACCATACATCGTTAAGCCTTGCCAGTCTACTAGACCAGTAGACTTCAGAACTGCTGAGAATGTTCATTACCCAGAGGTAAGTGACCTTTTAGAAACTAGCTTTGGAAGCCATTTTGGTTCTTCCAGTAATTAACAAGTGGTTATGCATGCGAGACAATTAATGGAAGGTCAAGTGTTTCCCCGCTACCCTTTTCTAGACGCCATTGGGCCACTGACGCTGAATTGGATGTTCAGAGCCCATCAGCTCCTGAGCTTCACACATGGGAATAAGTCACCACTGTGGTCTATAGTGCAAAGTAGATAGCCTTTGGTTGCTGTGAAGACTTGGAGAAAAAGGAGCATAATGTAGTTCAGTGGCCAAATATCTGATATGAATCTTATGGAAGAAGATAGGTCGAGACGTTGAGGAGAGACCTGGAGTCTCCATGTTTAATTATGAATGCTTTTACTATGCACACACCAAGGCTTCCCCATTTAGATACAGGTTAAATCATAACTTCAATAAAGAGTAACTACAAATAGCTAGGTCCAAGTGGCTTTAAAGAGCGCAATATGCTTGACTACTTAGACATCCTGAGCTACGCCAGTGCACTGCTGAATTTTTCTATTCTATTCTCACAGTCTTGTATATTTACCTTATTTTTTATTTTCATGGCATAAAGTCTGATGTTGACTGCTATTAAATTTCCCTTGAGGGCACACTCCTTCACTCACATGCTCCTATCAAATGAGCCAACAAAGCATATCAGGGTGTCGTGTCTGTGAAACACTGCATCACCTTTGTTCACTCTTCATCAACCCTCCGCCCCCATGCTATTACCTCAGGACTATTCCCTATTCCCTGCTTAACCCTTGTCTACAGGACTGGTGTCACACAGAGCACCACTCTACTGCTCTCCACATTCTACAGTCCCTCACCTCACCTGACATCTAACACTCGCTTGTCGCCTCTGACGTGCACACGTGCATACAAACGCGCTCTAAAGCACAGCCGCAAACACTAACCACACAAAAACACAAATTAGCACTGCAGACGTGCACACTGCAAATTAGCAACACGATGACAAATGCACACATGGATGATCAGCCTGTGGAGGGTTTGATATGTTCAGATCTTTGCCCTTCATGATACCAGCAGCGCTTGTCATTCCTACTGAACTCTGCCCCCTATACGGCTTTTCAAACACACACACGCACGCACGCACACACACACACACATGCATTTTCACTGGCACAGTGGTGAGTGAGTTAATACTAGAGGTGGCAGGAGAGAGTGGCATTGAGAAAGTCTGTGCCAGTTGCCTGCTGACAGCACCTTTGGGATTAGTAAAGTTTGATTTGATGGCTTTCCTTGTTAATTAGGGTTTGGAGGTGACTCCTGGAATGGAAATGGGCAAAATGTTCAAAAAAAAAAAAATGTGCCAATTCCCACATCCCCTCCATCTCCACCTTCCAAAACATGTGACCCATATACGAGTGTACCTAATGAAGAAAGTAGAACAATCAAGTCATTTGAAGTTATAGGCCACTCTGTATTTCTGTGGTTCTGCCAACGTAGGCAGGGCAGTTGAGTCAAACTAATAGCGCAAAATAGGCTAAAACTTCAATGTGAACAAAGTCAACAACAAATAAGAGAACAAAGAGGAGAATGTTTGGTCTTTAATTAACAGTGCATATGCATTTGTACAAGCATATTAAATTACATATCGTATAACACTGTCCCCTGCTGGTTTGGAGAATCGCTGCATGTGTGTGTGTGTGTGTGTGTGTGTGTGTGTGTGTGTGTGTGTGTGTGTGTGTGTGTGTGTGTGTGTGTGTGGGTGGGGGGGGGAGCTTAACAGTCATTACACAGTTCTGGTTTATTGTCTTTAATTAAAAAGGGGAACTATGTATGACAGCATGAAACAAGAAAGAGCCTCGAAGAAAGACACAAGACAGAAAAAAACAAAGAAACACTTCCCGCCTCCCTCCACTGCCCTAACCTTTCAACACACAATATATGATCTTAGATAGGAAAAGGGTTCAGGGGTACCCTGTATCTCTTACCCTATCTCAATCCTCTGTTGCAAAGCATTTTACTGCAGTATAAGGCTCTTAAGCACACACAGCGAACAGTAGCACAGCTATTTCTGATTTACTGTGCGCGTACTATCTTCTGTTTTATTTTACAGCTGGCTGGCATGCCACTGCAGAAGGGTACTGCAAAAAGCCCAAGGTCAGACCACATAGCCACTGAGATGAGACACACACTTATAATAACACATACACATGTTTTCTCTTTTTACTACTCAGCCAACATTAGTGCTCATTTTACTCTGCCGCCCTCAAACTCGACGTTGCCATCATCTGTCCTCTCTCCTTTCTAGCCCAACTTTGTTTCTTTGTCTCTTTATGATATGTGCTTTTGCTGCAAATTCTGTATTTCTCTTATGTGAGAGGTGAGGGAAGGAGAAAGTACAAGGGGAGAATCTAGGAGATGGCATACATGAGGTGAGTGAGAGGGAGGAGGGATTGCTGGGGGTGGGGGAACACTAACAGTGTGCTGACAGCATGTAGAGCAGTCACCAGATATCTTTAATCAGTGAAATGTATTTCCCTCCTGCTCTGCCGGGGTTTTGCTCAGCGGTCAGACCTGCTGGGGCGACACAAATGAATCTTGGCGGAGGTGAGGACAAAGGCGGCCGTAAGGTTATGGCATGTAGATGATTGGAACTCTGCCGGTTTCTAAGGGAGCTGCCATGTCCCACAGAGCGGGTGTCACAACCAGATGATAGGGACAGGGTCTGCACTCCCTAGCTAACAATGGCATGGGTAAGTGTAAACACACACACAAGTCTAACTATATTTAAACAACATCTCTGATAACTTTTAATTGCCTATAGAAAACGGTGGGGGGGAGTAAATGTGCAAAAGTTGTAAGTGTAAAAAAATTCATTAAATTACAAAATGTTAATGTAAAAAAAGCTTGTGCGCTCTCTTTTTTTTTTCCTTTCTTTTTCTATTTTGAAGAATCCGTCATACCAATGAATACAAAAACAATGCTCCCAGAGTGTTATACTCTCATTCTTTTTTGACCTGGCCTTAACTCAAAATAAGATCACAACAGGGAATTCCATTTATGTCTGCAGTTCCTGAAAATTAAGGCAGTATTTCAATTCCTTAGCATAAACGAACGCTTCGTTTTTTTCCTTATAAACTCTTGACTTTTATTCAGCAAAAGGTCCACCTCTTTTGACCTCATCTCAGTGGGTTTCACTGTTTACTTATATAACCCTGTCCTTTGACAATCTGAAATATGCAATATATAGCGTCACTTTGGCCACATAAACCCTGGTCATGATAATTAACACCTGAGAATACCAGGAATGCCATGGCTCATTTAAACATTCCCCTGTCAACTTATTTTTTTTTCGTGATAATTTGGTCTATTATTCAAAGTGTTCTGTTGAGGGGATGGTGAGGCTTTCTGCCATCAGCAGCTGAAGACAGTTAACCTCTCAAAACCCACTGGATGTAAGCCGTTACGGGTGTGGCTTATGATTCCCCATGACCTAAGAGCCTGAAGGAGCCAGGCTCATACAGATGGCTTGTCTGTAGTGTGCTCTCCTCACAAGTCTACCTCCATTTACTGTTAATGAAGAAAGCTACATGAAAAGCAAATATGCAGAAAGGCCTAGAAAGGTGTTGTAGAGGCTTGATTTACAAGGTTATGCTATTGAAGAAAAGAAAAAGGAGGGAAAAGGGCAGCACCTAATCATAGGTCAGGGGGAAAAAAGGCCAATATACCAGGTGTGGAATCGTGGGGTGCAAACAGTGGCTGAAGAGAGAAGGTCGCGTGAATGGGGATGAGGATAAGGTATGTGTGTGAGAGTGAAACAGAGAGAGGGAGCGAGAGATTTGGTATGTGTGTGATTGTGTGCTGAGGCAAGAATGTTCTTAATGGGATACAGGTGACAACATGCTGACCAGAGCCACTGAGCAATGATCACTCAGGGATCTGGGGGCGTGCGTGCATGTGTGTGTGTGTGTGTGTGTGTGTGTGTGTGTGTGTGTGTGTGTGTGTGTGTGTGTGTGTGTTTGCCAGGGGGAAAAAAAAGAAAAGGAAATCTTTAAATCAAGCTTAAAGATTGTCGGTAGTCTCCCCAGAGAGTAGAATTTCCTTATTGTTATGAGTCTGGCATCAATAAAAACCTGAGGTTGTCAAAAAAACAAAAAAATTGAGCCACAATGACAAGGTTATTCCGACATTTCTAATATTCTTTTAAAGTCTTACAAAAAATAATTTGATTTTTATGCATCATGCAGTACAATTAGGAACAAGTCAGATCAGTTTCAAGTTCATTCTGCAGCATCATAATGACCAAACATTTCCTTACATAGTGAATCTATTTTAAAAAATCCTTCAGTAAGAAAAGGAATCATGCTAAATATGCTCAAAGTCCTCAAAGACCCATGAGATAGTCTAAATCCAAGCTAAAGGTGATCACGTCCAACACTGAGTTCAGATTTTTCTGCTTCTGAATGAAGTTTATGTGTTAATATATATGTTAATATACAATGTCCTTATTACATTTACTGTTTAAAATATTTGCATTTCAGTATATAAAATTTACAAATTTACAAATTAATTTCATCAGTTTGTTTCATATTTGAGAAAAGACCTTTTGATTTTCTTTAAATTCTATAATAATAACAACAATAATAAAAAATATTAATACAGATTTATATTGTTAATATCATGCCAGTGATTTATTAAGCTTAAAATAAACACTATTCAGTTATTAATGTAATTCAGAAATAAATAAAAAATAAAGAGTAACTAATTCTAAGCCATGCATCTGTGTTTTAAGAATATAAGAACTTAAGATTAACAACAAAAATGTAAAATTACAGTTTATTTTATGTAAAAAATAAATGATTAGGCAAAATCAATAGCTTTTGGTTTGACTGAATTGTAGCATAGAGAAGGTAATAAGTGAAAACTGGCATTAAACTTAAAATAGTAAAACAGGTCAGTTTTGAACTTTAAAAATCCGTATGGTTTATTTTTAAAAAGCTTTAATATTTAGAACAATTAACTGCTTATTAAAGACAACAAATTGAATAATGTCTGCTCAGTATAAACTTTTGAACTGTTTTCATATGTAAAATAAAAACAAATCTGAATCCTACTGTAGGAGATCAAACTAAGGAAGGGAAAATTAAAGAAATTTGGAATTAACAAATAGCATTAATCTTAAGGACATTTTTTCCCCAGTGTTTTTGTTTGCTACAAATTGGTTTAACAATTGCTGTTGTGACTTATAAATCAACACTTGAAATGAAAGAAATCAATTTCAAAGGTAAAAGTGTCTGGTTAATTGTTCACTTTGATTTCTGTTGAGAAGATGAGAATAAGACATATATTAACCACTGATAACAAGTGACTGTTTTCATCAGTGTTTCTTTGTGTCTTCTTTGACCCCAGCTTCTCCACCAGCTATTTCTCTTGAAAAGAAAATCATTCGGTTACTGTAGTGCCCAAGTAAATTTATGTAGTAGGCTAGAATGCTTTTGAATTATTCTAAAAGGCTTGTCAAAATTAATTAAAATATTTGTAAGGTGACTTCGTAATTCCTCTTACTTGTGAACATGTATTATGGTGCCAAAAGCACATCATTTATTAGAACATAATTTCCTTTCTAGTAGCGTCTCCACTACTGATATACAGCATTGTGTGGAACACTGGTGCCCCCTAGTGTTAATTATATGACCTTTTGATTAGAACAACACTGATTGTAAAATGTAAATCAATACCAGCTGGTGGGAAATACACCCTACTCCACCTTTTTTTATTTTATTCATATAGTGAATGCAGATCAGGAAATTTGATTTACATATATGTTATTTTCTTTAAACGTTTTTTGAAGTTTTAATATGCACATATTTAATTACTTATCCATGTAGAATGGCAATCAAAGATATCATAAATCCTAAATTTACATGTCTGATGCCATAGCTATGTGAGTGTTTGTTTGGTTTGTGTGTGTGTGTGTGTGTGTGTGTGTGTGTGTGTGTGTGTGTGTGTGTACACACACACACACACACACAGCCAGTACAAGATGTTCCTTATTTTTCAGTAGGTCTAAACTTTGGCCAATGCCGGCAGTCACACACTCACACACTGCAGTACTCCCTACTCGTAAGCCACTTTGCCATGTTTGTCCACAGTCATCATTAGATGGTAGTAAAGAAAACAAATCAAGCTTACAAAAGTTTGATTTCATAAGTCTCTGGGATGTCTGTCCGTCTAGTCTTTCAGGAACTCATGAACATATCCTTTTCATCACATGTGAAGCCATTTTCGCTCTGGCTTTAATTTTTTTTTTTTAAAGGAAAGAAAAGAAAAAGAAAAAATATGTGGTCTCAACAAATAGGAACATGGTTTTGATGTGCATAATTGGATCCATTTCTCATATGCACAGACAGTCGATTTCTTTTTTCTTTTTTTTCCCAGTGAGACTGCATCATGAACTTATACCTCAACTCTTCTCTCTCATCTTGCAGCTTTGGAAATTAAGTTATTCTCATCTGGCAACACTCCCTCCCCTCAGTCCCCTTGATCACAAAGAAGCCGTCAAGCTAAAGATATGAAAGCACCCCACAACAACCCCAAACCCCCTCCAATAAGCATGCCATGTTTCTTATGCAAATGCCAAAGTGAAGCACTTACAAGAGGACTTTAAAAAGTATGGAGACCCCGTCAATGCAGCTGGGTATTATAACATTTACTCGCTAATTTCTATGGGTCAGCTGTGGAGGAATAGATCTGCCAATCATTTTCACATGTAGCAAAATTTGTCTGTCTACAAACAGGGTTACTTTGTCGTTGCCATGGAGACTAATCCGAGTCCACAACTCCCCCCATACTTGCTGTCCACATTCTGCGCGTTAACACCGTCAGGCAGTTTCTGAAACTACCTGATCACACATTTAGCTAGAGGCTGGTGGAGCCACTGGGAAGCCCTCAAATAAAGTTCACTGTACACGAGGTCAGTAAGAGGGCTGTGTGACGCACGCCAACACACACACACACACACACACACACACACACACACACACACACACACACACACGTACTTATTCCACACTGAAGCTGTCTAGGTATGTGACATCAATTGGGGAAACAAAACACACAGGGAATTTCTTTTTCCCTTTTTGTCAGCACCACTTAAAGCTGTTGTGGCTGTTTTTCAAAAGAACTGTACAGTGGTCTAGTCTAAATTACAAATATTTTTGGAAAATATTCAAGCGTGAAGCTCTGGTGTCATGCGGTAGCGGACATTGCTCGAAAACCGAACTGCTATTCAGATTTTAAAAACATCCAGTTTCATTATGCGCAAGCTATGAAATGCCTTGGACGTGAACGGCTTTGTGTCTCGCAAATTTGTAAGCATTTGCTTTTAAAACAGTCGCGAGGTAGGAGGCAGATAATTAAAAAACATATTTGCATGACAGTAAACCTGAGTGTCTAGCTTTTCAAGAGGAATTTCTCTAGGATGTCTGCTTAAAATGCTGTGCATAGATCCTATACCTTCTCCCTGCAAATCAAATATTCATGCACTACCTTGTTGTCTCTAGTCCTGAGGGTAGAGATGGAATTACATATGCCTCACACGCATCTTCATGAATCATATATCACTGTATACCTACACACACTCATATTGGTCATTATGGAGTCTACACACAGACAGACACACACACACACATATGCATGCACGCAACATGATGAAGCTATGTATGAATGCATATCTACTTGTGAAAACTACTGACCGGCTTTTAAGGTTTATTTAGAGTACATGGACGAGGATTTTGATTTTCTGCTAAAACAGGTTTGCTAGATTAAACCTCAACCTGACTGCACTGTGAATGAGAGGAGAATGGGAAAGAGTGAGAAAAGAGGAAGAAGAAGTAACTTGAAGGTGGGGTGAATGAGAGTGGAGGGGTGTTTTCTCAGGGCAGTGGCCTTTCCTGGTGCCAGGACAGGCACTAAGGCACCACTTTGCAGCCCCCTTCAATTAAACAGGAAAATTGATGTGTATCATTAATTACGTCAGTAATATCATTTATCATCACTGGGTGCAGTAATTAATTATTTTCTACTCGTGTGAAGAACATGACAGAGTAGAGATAAATAAGGGGAGAGAAAGCTGGAGTGGAATTGTAGGGGAGGAGGGTGGAGGAGCTGGAGAAAGGGAGGATGGAGGAGGGAAGGGGAGGGATGGGAGGCTATTCGTCCATCAGTAACTGGGGGGTACTCTCACACGCTCTATTTACCGGACCACTGGGATGTGACGGGAACGTGACAGCCCCCCTCCTGCTCTCACTTACCAGCCTTCTCATAGAGGAACAACAATTAGGCCTGAACGAGACGGGCACTTCCTGGAACAGATGCTGGCGTTCCCTGTGAAAAGCGACCCTGTCCTGCCTCTGAGGTTAAGGTGTGTGAAGCAGAGTTACCATTGCCTCTAAACGAACTAACAGCCTTGTGATGGACCATTTATAATCAAAGGGCAGCCTCAGAGAGAGTACGCCTGTAAGGCCAGTAAAGCTTGTCTGAAGAGCTGAATGCATTTTATTGTTCAAGTCCTGCCCACCATTATGGGGAACTTTCTCTTTTTTGTGGCTTGTAGGTGATAGATCTGAAGCTCTGTACTTGCAACATGAGGTTACATGTAGAGAGGTTTACACAGACTTTATAACTACTTAGCAGGTTTAATGCATTTGGTCAGTTAGTCCAAGTCACAAAAACAGAAAAAAATCATCTAAAAAAGAATGACTTACAACATCTTTTTTCCATGTTTAATATTATTGCCTAATTATTATCATCTATATTTACCTAATATTTGCTGTTTAAGAAGTTTCTGTGTTCTTAGGACCTAAATTGTTTTCTACTGGCATCTGCAGTTATTAAAACAGGGAATCGCAATTATAACTATAAATGTGATAACAGTTAAATTACTGCATTTCTGGGTTGCTTTGTCAGAACTACGCATAACACAGTACAGTTTCCTGTTTTAGCCTCGATAATTTTTATTTAAATGACCACTTGAATGAAAAGTATTTCAGCTGAAGAGCGCTCTTATCCAGACAGACCTAACTTCTCTGTCTATGCAAAATATTTTATTCTTTGTCTACAACACATAAAAAAATATCCATCAAAATCAGAAGTCAACCTATGCTAAAAGCACACAACAGATGTTTTTTTTAATTTATTTTCGGTAAAACAAAAGACAGACAGTGTGCAGTTTTATTTAGCTTATGTGAAATAATTTAAATAGTCTGCACAGGAATCTGCCTTACACCTACACTATGTGCACTCTACATCCAGTGTTACACAAAGTCTGGAAAGTGGGAGAAAAGGTGATAAAACGCCGACTGCAGCCTGGGAGATTTCAAACTCCATTGCCTTCAGCTCCGTTGACTGACTCACTTGCTTGTATGCCTTCTCCCAGACCTTTGTGGATGCAGAGTATCGATCCAGAAGATGGGGAGGAGATGAAGGGAGGAGAACGTGTGCTGAGAAAAAGTAAACACTGCTCCAGATGACAAAACACTGATCACCCCAGAGACCTAGACCTTCCCTGCTCTCTCTTTCTCTATCATTTTTTGTGACCTTTGGCATCTCAACCTAAAGCCACGTTCAGCCCCGCAGTTTTTCACCAACTGTGTCTACACGGTGTTGTGTTTGTTTACGGGGATTCGTGCATTCAGGAATTCGAGAGGCGCAAATAAGATACACATTTTAAGACTCTTTTTTTGGGGGGTAATGCATTTACATGTGAGGTAAGGCTATGGCAGCACTGAGCAAGAGGGGTTTAGGGAACACAGACATCTAAGCCAGTGTTTAATATCAAGTGTGTGCAGCAGAGTTTAATCAATACCAAGCCTCTTTTGTTACCAGTCTGCTGAGGAGAGCAACGGCCATTCACTCCAGAAAGGTTAATGCTGGGGGTCAAGTGATTTCACACCCACACCAGGATCCTCCATGTCACCACAGCTACCACGCCTCCAGCCGCCACGACACCAGCATCCTGATTTATAGGTTGTGAGAGTGCGATGGGATCGGAGGTGAGGAGGAGGGGAGAGATGCGGTGTTATCTTATGATAATGCTGTCCCTCCATACTCCCACAAATGAAGGGAATGAGAAAGAGTAAGAAACGGGAAGCTAAGCAGAGAACAGAGCAGACTCAGCCTCCCTTGCACAGACGTGGGTGTTATTTTTTTACTTTTCTCGGTGACATGGACCTTTTGTTTCAGCCAAACTGCTCTACACGCAGACCGAATGGTAATCTTTATTGTAATAATTGCTCTAAATTTGCATGTCCACTTGTGAAAGGGCAGTGACGCTTGGTGCAACAGCAGTGAGTCATAATGGATTCGAATATTTATAATACCACTGGCAGAAGATTACAAATCTGTGAGAACTGTTTACAATGGCTGTTAGCAAAGTCAGAGAACATTTTACTTTTTGCCACTTGCCTTTAAATTAATAAGTAAAAAAAAACTCAAGTTAAAGTAAAGATCCTATTTGAAGTCTCACTCTCTGCAGGGATAAATCTATATAACAGGAGTGGTGTGGTTAAGAAGGTGCCAGAGAAAGGAAGAAGCACAAGAGGAATTAACATGAGGACTTATCTCTCCCGGGCCATTATTTAAACCCTCACTATTCTAAACACACCACCCCTCAAATGAGAAGGACAATAAATAATCCTTCCAAATAAAATCTATTCTCTGCAAATTCTCCCGGATACAGCCCATCATTATCAGTAGGAGGGGACAGACAGCAATTAATAACACAGCCACCCATCTCTCAAAGAGCATCCATCTTATTTTCATTAGGTCTATTGCTCTGTGCACATGTGTGCTGGCTTGTTTGTGAGTATGCGCGTGTGCATGTATGAGTATGTAAGAGAAGAGTGTGTCGCTGCATGCATATTTATGTGTCGTTAAATGATTCCACTCAGCCACGCTGCCACGTTCCCTTATAGTCCAGCCTTTACTCTGTGGGCCTGGACGTATGCCGTTTGAGGGAATCTTTTTGTGATCTTGCCTTTAGTGTTTCTAATGCCTTATTAATGTTCTACCAGAACTACCTTTGATTCACTTCTCTGGATCTCCTGCATTTGTTATCTCGTGTTTGGAGGCACTATTCTCTCTCCAAAAGGGCAATTGCGCTAGCTTTAGCATCCTCTGGGTCTCTGGGGGTGACAATAGCAATTAGCTTCAATGACGGAGCAATATGAGAGGCTGCTGATTGACAGTTGCCCCCAGAGAAGGGGCTGACTGAGGTGACAGCTGGGCTCTCCACTCTCCCCGGCTGCCCCAGGCTCTGGTCCTGTGTCATCCCATGCGCCAGCCAAACTCTTCCCCGGCACACAGTCACATGTCTAGTTACATCCTGTGCGGCGGCCAATCCCTTCCCCATCACTCAAGCTTATGTCTTGTTATATCCTGTGTGTCAGTTAAACCCTTTCACCCCAGTTTATGCCTGTTTCTTGTTATTCTAATGCAGCACAATGTGACACGCAACGCTGACCTTTCCTTTTCCTTTTTCCTCATCATACTGTGCGTGTGTACAAATTTGTGTGTATTAGAATTTGTCTGTACTTCTATCTTCTTTTTTTCCCCTCATACAGTACAGCCTGATGGTTTGTATCTCCTCCACGTCAAAGCAAAAACTGCAGCAGCCCTGACACATCAGTGAGTGTTTCTTCAGTAGAAGCCTGAGGAAATGAAGCGCTCCCCGTCTATTGATCCCCCTACACTCCACTGTGCATCAGGGAGACTTTGTTTTCACTGCCTAACAGAGCTCCATCAATACTATACAGTATTCCTCAGCACCAGCTCCTCTCCTTACACTGCAGCGTCCCAGGAGGCCTGTGATAGACTCCACTAACTGTACACAACTGTACAGAGAGAGAATACAATATGTTTGTGTGTGTTGTGATGCATTTGTCAAAGCGCAGTGGGGGCCCTGGGATGGCAACGGCAATTTAAGGAGTATAAAAGACATATTGGCAACAATGGTTTGTGAATGATGTATTATGTAATCTGCCCCAGGAGTATATCTCTTCTACTCCATCTCCCTTACTTTTTCTTCGTTCTGTCTTTCTAGCTCTGTTTTTTCCATCTTCATCTTCCTCACTGTGTGTGTGTGTGTGTGTGTGTGTGTCTTTGGTATGGCTTTTAAAGCTCACTTCCACATGCATCAAAATAAGTGCCAATAAACAAATCACTCCACTAAACGGCATCAAGGTCACATCAATCTCAGAACAACAACGCTGACTGGTTTCACTAGAGTCTATTAGTTGAGGGGGAAACAAGCAGGCATTGGGCCAGTGTGTGTGTGTGTGTGTGTGTGTGTGTGTGCATGCGTGTGTTTGTGTGCGGATGGAAAGAGACCTCTGTCAGCACTGATAGAGCCCCACCACTCTTATTTATGGCATACTGTACTCCATGTTCAGCATTCAGCCTTCAGCCTGTAAATAGGACAATGGTACAAAGGTCTGACAGTGTGTGTGTCTGTGTGTGCGTGTGTGTACTCACACATGTGCAAAAGCTGTATATAAAGAAAACTGTGGTTCTCTGGTATCCACTTTTTTCCATTTCTTGACATTTTGACAAATCTCCTGATTTCCAGATTAATTTCAAGATCGCAATTGATTTTTTATCTATGTGCTCATTCACATTTTTTTTTACTATAAAAACGAACGTACTGAAAAAGAAGCAAAAGCAACACTTTTAAATTTTGACATTACTTTTGCATATCGACAGAGTTAGGTAAAAAATAATAGTGGTGACAACTTTTGGCAAATTAAGTAAATTGAGGAACTGAATCGTAATAGAAAGAAAGAAATATTGAGTCTGCACTTGTGGTAAACAAACATCTTACGTATACTTGTTTTTCTAAAGTAAGTCTATGTCTTGTGATTTGTGTAAGAAATGTTCTGTTCCATTTAAAATACAGCAATTCATCAAAAAAAAAAATTCTTAAAACTTTTCCCAGTGCGGTTACAGTTCTCTCAGAAGTCTTTAAGGAAAATGTAAACAAACACTTAAAACTTACTTAAAACTGTGGGAGTACATTTGGAAGTTATAGAATTAACATGCAATGAAAATTTTAAAAAAATAAATAAAAATCAACACTTTTGTCAAATTTTAATTCAAAGGTTTTGTTTTTTTTTACTGCTGAGCCATACATATTCATATACTCAGCCTCATCAATTAACTAGTGATCGTGTTTTCTTTTGGTTTCCATGATTCCTCTTTTCTCCTCGCCTCTTCTCTGTTGCACACTCACAGCTCCAGTTAATATTTCTTGCTAGACCATCTATATTCAAGTTCCGATTAATATTTCTCCCAAGAATTACTACCGACTTTTGGAGTGCCATGCACCCCTCACAGGAACCAATAAACACACAGTAATGATGTGTGCAATGTAAGTGGAACTATCCTAAGTTCTGGTCCTTATAAGAGACAGTGGGATGAGATTAAATAGATTAAAAGTGAGAGCTACACTCTGCTCTTAAGGTAGAATTATAACTCGTCTCCATACTAATCAACTTCGGTAGAGGGTGCTATAATGTGGAGTTTACGTCATTGTTTGGCTGAGATTGCAAACCACTTGATGTCACAAAACATCGCATACAATTTATTGCCTCTTGAAATGAAATCCAATTAAATCCTGAAAAAGTGCCTCTTTATGGGTTTTATATGGACACACACAGGCAGCATCGCACATGCATGGATGGACTTACAAGTATACTCATGCATACAAAGGCTCCTGCACACATGCACGCATTTGGATACCTGAAGATGCCTTGTATTTAAGTATGTTTATCCTCCCCTGTAATAACTATCAACCGCAACCCTTTCTAACTGGATGAAATAATCACCAGCTACTCCAGTTTTACATGTTTTTTTCCAATCCAAAAGGAGCTCCCAAATTCTTATGCCACTGATATATATTCGACCCACAGCTTTGCTTTATCTACAAATACATTAAACGGTATTAATAGCACAGAGCTTAATGGATCAATTCCCTCTGTTTATGTAAAAAGGACTGGAAGAGAGGGCATAAACGACAGAGTCACAGACAAAAAGGAGGAGGGAGGGATTAAGGGAGGGGATACGATATGGTAAGAAAGGAAGAGACATTTCAGAGTGTGGGAGAGGTGTGAGTGGGGAAAAAAGCACCTTATTAAATGACAAGCTTTTCCTGGTTTGCACTAATTAATTGTGCAGTGGCACTGACTGCTAATTTGCTGGGAAAAATGCATCCCAAAAGCAAAAGGGGCTCCTGCTTGAACTTTGCCTCAGAAGCACCTAATTCACCGGTGACTGCAGCTGTGTCCGTCTCCTGGACTGCAACACTATTAAATTAGAGCGCCTGGGCCATCAATTTAATAAGCGCTGGAGCAGATAATTTGAATAAGGACAGTATTAGTATTCTAGCTGAGCACAACTAAGAGCAGCCGACCTTTTTCACCGCAGAGAAGATCCTTGAACACATCCAGCTGAATCAGAGAACGCAGTAATAAGCCAATCACTGCTTAACATTGTCAAATGGAAGGATGCTTCTGCTCTCCATTCTCCAGTCAGTCACCACTATCCCCACAGCAGTGCCAGTTATCGTGCTTTATTAAGCCAACTTCCTAGCTTCATCGTGGCAATATAAAAAAAGAGCTAAATAAAGGTTGAAAGGGTTGAGGCATTCATGAAAACATACTCAAATAATGCAAGGATTTATTATTATTTACAATATAGCAGGTATGGACAATATATATTGAATATTTTCAGTGTACTGCAGTTTGTTCTGCATGGAAGTAGTAAGTAACACCTGAAGATTGACTTTAAATTGTATCTCCAATGGCAGGCCCCCTCACATGTAGAAAAAACTACATATATAACTCAACTTAGATGACAGAACTGGGATTGCTGTCAATTTAGGCATTTTCAAGCAAAGATTATTATAACTTTACTATTTTAGGTGATTAGTAAGGTCTTCTTCCTTCACCTTTCACAAAACAGTCCATTGCAGCAAATTTATCCCATTTTTAGACAAAACACTTTTCCTTCCACAGTTGGCATTAGGGCTCTGCCTTGTTAAATTCAAATTCAAATTTATTTGTCACGTACACAGTCATACACAGTACGATATGTAGTGAAATGCTTGGACAACTGCTCGTGACCTAAAGAAAACAAAAAAGGAAAAGGCTATGAATAAGATAGGAAATAAATATGAAAAATTAAAAAGGGTAAATTTAACTAGGAAGGAATAAAATATAAATTAAGGTTAAAAATGAAATAACTGTACAACACAAATTAGAATGAAGGGTAAATTTAACTGGGAAGAATAAGATAAAATATATAAATTAAAGTTGAAAATAAAATAACTGTACAACAAAATACACAATATAGAACTATATAAGAATGTATGAAGAAATATAAATATAAATAAATATATACACAATAACAGCAACTGTACAAGTATTAACCGGAAATGAAGAATATAGTGACCAGTGTTGTGCAAAACCAAAGTCCAGAAAGTCCAGTGTGTGTGTAAGAACCATATGTGTGGGTCAGTACTGTGTGGTGGTGTGATTGAGAGACCGTATCGCCTGCGGGAAGAAGCTCCTCCTCAGTCTCTCTGTGTTGGTCTTCAGGGAGCGGAATCGCTTTCCTGACCTCAACAGAGAGAACAGTCTGTTGTTGGGATGGCTGAGGTCCTTCACGATCTTCCTGGCCTTGGTCCAGCACCGCCTGCTGTAGATTGAGTGCAGGTCAGGGAGCTCGGAGCGGATGGTGCGCTCAGCTGACCGCACAACCCTCTCTAGAGCTCGTCTGTCCTGCATGGTGCTGTTCCCGAACCAGGTTAAGATGTTTCCCGCCAGGATGCTCTCTATGGTGCACGAGTAAAAGTTCCTGAGCACCTTGGAGGGCAGTTGGAAGTCTCTCAAGCGTCTGAGGTGGTAGAGACGCTGACGGGCCTTTTTCACCACAGTGTTGATGTGACAGGACCATGACAGGTCCTGCGTGATGTGATGTTATACCGCTCATGATAATACCAGTATCAATTTTTACGTGTCATCTCAAAATATCAATTATATATGCATAGACACGTTTTCATTCTCGATTGTTCACAACGACATAAGCCGATAACATGGATGAGAGTGAGAGTAGCGTTTCAGCCTCCAGTGATGATTTATTACCTAAAAAGAGAGCCTCTTCAATATTAGTAGTTTGGCTACAAGAGGTTAGACCTTCAGCACAGTACTTTGCAAAATAAGCAAAGCACTGTAATTTTGGCAAAACTGAACAGGCTCCCGAACAGTTCCGAGGTTAAGTTAGTATAACAATAACAAACACTAAAGTAACATGTTAAGTAGGGATGTTCTATTTTTACTTAAAATTTACATGGAAAACACTATCTAGGCTACCTCTGTGCTTACATTTGACTTATGCTGTGTCAATATATCTAATGGGTCACTACTAGTGGAGAATTAGACGGCCAGTCATCAGTGGCAGTAACACACTGGAAAAGAACGATTTTGCAGCGCCTCCACACAGATATATACACACACATACACTACAATTATTATAGTAAGATGTGACACAACACCATTGCAAATTTCTTTGAAATATTCTGTTGCAATTTCTAGGCTATATCACCCATCCAGAGTTAGCAGGATCAACCTGCAGGTATACCCTCTCTCCATTAGAATTTTAAGGGAGTGGCAGCGGAGCAACACGTTTAACTGACCACGAAGAAGATGGCGTAGGTGCAAGTAAGCACACGAGGAAAAAACACTGTTACATGTGGTTTTGGTGGGCCATGTCTCAGTATTTTATATCAGTGTCTTTTAATCAGAGCAATGATAATGCAAACAAATACTGCAATTCAAATTGTATTTAACAATGTTTCTAATCATATTATGATTAGAAATGTTTTTTGTTTTGTTTATTTATTTGTTTTTTAAACACACTCACCAAAAAGGAAAACAAATTAAAATAACAAATTAAAATTTAACTGCCAAGTATACTATCTGTAATTTACAGGTGAAATGCCACAACTCTTACAATAAAGTTGGTCTCTGAACCTCAGTTTACACAGGACATGGGCCCACCAGATCAGATCAGATGTTTCAAAGCTAACTGTCTACAAGAAATTTGACAGAAAGTACTTCTAAGACATTAGTAGTGTTTTTCTGTGATATGTCGCAATGGCATGCCTTCTTTTCTGCCACCTACACAAGATTGGTCAGAATTTATTACTTTTTAAATGTTTTTTATTTCATATGGTCACCCTGCAAAGCAATCTGAATTCCTGCAACTAATTTTCTGACAAAAATGTAATCAGAACAGCTTTGTTGAGTCTATTAAATGCAGCACATTTAAACATTAATTCTACATTACTGGGCTACAGAATGTTCATTCTTTTATATTTATATAACAGCTGGTAAAAGTGTTTGTGCGTAACTATCTGGTTTTATAAAATGTTGATATGATTTTCTTCTATTTCATGTAAAATTGTTCCAGTACAAGCAATAAATGAATACCAACAGGATTTTTTTTAAGTAGAGGTGTGGTATTTCCTACTACAAATACTCTAAAGGGCAGTGCTGGACGCTTCTGTTAGCTCCTTCATAACAAAATGTGTAATGTGTACTATAGTTTTCTTCATTTAAGTCTTGTAATATAAGATCATAGGTATAGAAAAAGTGCATCCTGCACAAGTGTCAAGATCGAACCATTCCATGTTCAGACATTTTTGATGATTTCCAATCATAAACAATTTCTAGCCAATCCATTTCATGCATGCATAACATGTGCACAATGGTGCAGCCAAACAGTTATAAACACACACACACACACACACGCTAAAGTGTCATTAGCGTGGAAGCACTTCACTGTGAGCAAAGATACAAACTTTGTCAAAGTAAACCGCAGGGAGAACACCCAACTACAAGCCTAATCGGAAACCATGGACATTGTAAAGAAGCTAACAAAGGCAAAGTGGCTAAAGCTATCCAAACATCAGAGCTAGGCACAAGCCAGCAGCCTTGGAAATGTATGTGCAATGATTCAAAGGAGTTAGGGGGAAATTTATAGAAAGATAAAAAATAAACCCATAAAGGCCAACGTCCCGTTGTTTGGTGAAGTTATAACCGCACTGGAAAGGGATCTACGTATCGGAAGTTTGCATTGTTATATAAAACTCTTGCATTTGTTTCTGCTTAGTAAGGTAAAACACGGCACATAAGGGTGGGTGCATCTCCTTCCAGTAGTAGAGCAGTTTCAGTTATTTAAGGCAAAGAAGAAAGCTAAGTTGTTCCCTTATTCACAAGAGGTCGCAGCCTCAGATAGCTACACTTGTTTGGGGGAAATTGTGAACTTTAATAACTTTTATTATGAGTTTTGCTTGTAAATACTATCAGTTATAGAAAGAAAATCAGAACTAGCATAAATCTGTTTCAGCAGGTCGCAATTGGAAAAAAAAAATCACAAATCAGGATCTACAAAATTGCTAAATTGCTTCTTTCAAGATATATATGAGTATTGTAATTTGGTTTTACAATATTGAAATATTTTTTACGCTAAACACGCTATATTCTACTTCATGTACATGCTTGCATTCACACAGTATGCTCACACACGTGTATCTCCTGTCCAGATGCAGAATTGATTTATGGGAATGTTGGGGTGTTGAATTGATCAGTTAACATCAAATTCCCCATGAACTACGAAATAACAAATCAGTTCCTGACCTTAAGCCCCAACATCTTTAGCTTCTCCTGCACACCTGGGTGACAGCCCATTAAGTACTGTTTTGACACATACTGTCTCTGTTTTTAACACTATCAGGGCGAATTGGCAGCACAGTGAAACATTAGTGGTAGTAATGCACTAGGCTGTGAAATACATCATCCGCAGTGACAGTTATGGTGACTGTCAGAGTGTAGAGGGATTTAACTAGCCTTTTGTCTACATAAAATAAACATTGCATGGGGGGTTAAATGCACCCACATATGACTGCTTGGTGATAAATCAAGGATTTCCTAAGTACGCTATGCAGTAATAAACTTTTTTTTAAAGAATAGTGAAATCAAAGTATAGATTTAATTTGTGTAATTTTTTGAGGCAGGTAATAGCTAAAGACTATGAAACTGTCTCATATAACACATAGTTTATTTCTACATTCTTGACAAACACACTCAAAGCAGCCTTGCATTTACAAAACTCTTAAAGGTAATTTTCTTATGACAGAAAACATAGTAATTGTTTTAGAGCACACATAAGGCTTCAATGCCAGCATGGAAAACAAAGTCTGTGGTTGGTTATATGACTGTCCCAACTTGGGCATTATTGGGATATAATAAATAAACACGATGTCATCTCATTCTTTCACAATCCTCCGCTTAAAGACTGAGGACAAGAAAGATATATAAGTAATCGGGGAGTTAGATGGTAGATATATTTTAAGCCTGGGAAACGGCCAGCTCTTTGTTTTATGGGGCTAGTTGCAATGTTGATGAATATTTGCCGGTTCAGAATCATAGCTTAATGTCAGCCCACAATTTGTTGCAATTAGCAGGATGATTTATTGGAATGGCAAGACCGAGTGCATGGTAACAATTAACACAGCTTTCTCTAGGCTTTTTATTAATGGCATGTTGCACCAGAAGAAGGTTTCAACCAAAGCTAGTACATCTGCAGGCTTCTCAGTGTGTGGCACCGTTCAACAGCAGCCCAGTTCCACTGAAGCCAAAAAGACTCTAATCCCTTTATTTTCTTTGTTTCTGGGTGCAGTCAGATTTGTTTATCTACAAATTGCCTTTGTTCTAAGACTTTTGAATACAAAATATGTTTTAACCTGGGATTTTTTTAAATATTTTATGTATTTTGACCATTTATTTTAGTGTACACTTTAATTTCTCAAATGAAATCAAAGAAGTGTGTGTGTAAGCCTGTATGTGTGTGCGTGTGTGCACGCACATTTGGCTTTTTAGTGTGTACTTTTTCAAAACTATGCAATGAGACAAAAAAGAACCAAACAGCTGTTCTGTCTGGCAATAACAGGGTTCAAGTGGAGCGATGTGCCCCTAAACGGCTAATAAACGGCACAAAATGAGCCTGCAATTAAATTTATACACTTGATTGCACTGCTGTCATGTCCACTACAGGCTTATCGAACACCTGGGATCTATTTCCTAATAGAACCTTGGGGAGAGTGGGAAAGAGAGAAAGAGGGAGGGGGGGGAGAGAAATTAACAAAGCAATCTTTTTTTCCCCTAGTATTTTTGCCCGCTTTCACAGGCATTTGTGGAGGATCCTCTTCACAGACGCCCAGGATTTGAGGTTTTTAAAGCAGAAAAGCAAAAAACAGCTGTTTTGTTTAGTTTTTTTTTTTTTTTTTTTGAACAATGGTAGCTCATTGTAGCAAATGAGTTCTTAATACATTCAAATTGCTGTATTGATTCGAAGCCATTAGTGAGCAGTTTTATGACACACCATAATGAGAGGTGTGTGCTTAGGGATTCGATCAAGGTGAGTTTTAAAAAAAACGAACTGTAAAAAATCGACTGGATCCTGTGACCCTAAATGATACAGCTTTGTGAATACTTTTTAACTATTGTACAAAGAAAAAAAAGCACTGAGTTGCACAAATGAATGCATGTTATTTGTGGCCCATTTTACCAAGTGGCATGCGTCAATATATGATAATAAATAATGTTACTAATCTAATGAAATGACAGATTCTCTCCTAACTGACTCCATAAGCGCTGACACTGCACTGCGATACCTCTCAGCCCAGCATCAACACTTCATTTCATCATGAAAAAAAGGTGTCAGCACAGCAAATTAGAATCGTTAATAAACCTTTATTTGATGGTGTTTGATAAAACTGTGACGTTACTGTGAAAACGCTCATCTTTTTCTCATGTCTAGTTACACGTAGCATTCTCACTTTCATTTGTATCTCACTTTGAATAACAAGACCAAGCATTTTCTGTCCATTCCTTCTCAAATATGTATACTGATGTGTACGGGGGGGTCTTTTCATTTTACTCACAAAACTCTAAAATGTACTTTTAACAGGTGATGTTTAAGCTATAATATCATCTGTAAAATTGTAAAAAACATGCTAATAACCTACATGATTTTGTTTGCTCTCTCTCTCTCATGTATGTATACATATGTATCACGTTCAGCTTGTCCGCAACGTTTGTATTGCGTTGAGGTTAAAGCTAGAAGTCATATACTCAGTCTGTGCTCTGTTTCCTCAACAAAGAGCAAGAGTTCCTTCTCCCTAAATTTTCTTCAATTTACTAATTACAACGGGCAATTTCAATGAGCTGGAGAGAGAAGTTTTGGGCAGTCTTGGCCCACAATCTGTCTCTGACCACTGCTAAATCACAAAGTATGTGGCAATAGGCCAACAATAATTTTGCTAACCCTTTTTTAATTGTGGGAGGGTCATTCACAATGCCCCACAGAGAGCATTAGGCACTGAACTACAACTGAGAAGGGCAGGTTTCCCACCAGCGAGAGGCACCTTGCACGCGGGCTAAGAAGTCACAAAATGAAGGGAAAAACAGAGAAATGAGTACGATTTAGTGCAAAGTTAAAGACACGTTATACTGCAGTCTTGGACTGGCTACATTCTTTTTAGAAAATTCTAAAATGTGCATTTCGTGGTTTATCTTGCACCCAATATAAAATGGTAACTTTTGACTGGAGTGGGAAATTACATTTTGGTTCTTATTTTGGTTCTCTCCGTCAGTCAGCTCCTTATTTGATTATGATTTCTAATTTTGTGACCATGTCAAGCAATTATTTGGCAATTTATGTCTCGTTCTCTGTTTACCTGGTTCACTGAATGGCTAATGGTACCTTGACTTTGGAGCCTTTAAGAAGTAGCCATTAAACAATCAGTTCATTATGCTTCAAAGTTGACAAAGCCAATTTTCCAGGAATGCCAATATTTCTGAAGAGGATTCATCACCAAGAATGTGCAAATGAAGATATATTCATTCTCCTCTCTTTGTTACTCCTGCTTAAATTACCCTTTTTTGACAGCTGACTAACAATCATCATTATAGCTTAAGCAGTCACCTGCGAGAATGGCCATAAATCTTGTTAAAAGAACCAAAACTGTCTTTCACACTTTTTTTCTATACAAGAAGCAACCTGTCTGTGAGCACACACCATCTGTACATAGTTAAAGCTGTATGCACACAGATGGCAGCTAAACACTCTCAAAGTTGCTCCGTCCGCACGTCTAACCTTACAAAGCAAACTAATTAACAGTAAAATGCAGAGAAACGGAAGGAGTAGTTTGAAAGAGTTGCAATGACTCTAATGAGGAGAGAGAGAGAAAAGTCATCTATATAGCAATGCTAAAGCGATGGGGGAACTTTTACTGGGGTTTTAGCTTTACTGCCCTCTTTAAGATCCGTTTTAAATAAGGGCTGCTCATCGCCAAGCCCCTAAACCCAGCGCACAAGCCTTTAACAACATGGTATGGGCATCTGAGAGGAGGGAGATGAGGGCTGGAGAAGAAGAAGGAGAAACCTTGAGTGCCAAATGGAGACATTTTCACACAATCACTACAGCCCTGAACTTTTCTAGACATTATCCAGAGGAGCTCTATGTGAGAACGTGAATGTCCAATTGAGTCGACTTCAAAGTTAAACAAGTTTTACCCCGTTAGCTTCTTACAGCCTTTGTAATGTCCGATTGAGGCCACGTGAGAGTAGAGTAAGTAATCGTCTGGAGAATTCAAAGTGAACGCACAGGTGTCACGTGTCCTGTTTTTTCACATGCTTTTTATAGGCACCACTGCTCACTTAAAGCAAATGGAGTAGTTTAGTTGTGAGAGCACATCTGTGCAAAAGTTCTAGTGTTTTACAAATGAGAAAAGATGCTCACATGTAAAGCAGAAAGCCTCAAATAGTTAATTCAGGGTTTCATTGATCAATCTGAATGATAAAAGTGCATCTTTAGGTTTAAAAGTCTTCATATTTTATCCAATGGCCACAGTGTTTGAAGAACTGCTGACCAGCTTTGTGTAACTCAGTTGCACATTACTTTTAAAGCTTTTCAAGTTGTTTCCCTTGCCAATGATAAGAAAAGGAGTGAAGTACTTGCATATTGTCCCGGTTGTTGTCTTTGACTCAAAACTGTGTACCCCCACTTTCTGAGGGCTACCAAACTGATGAAATGTATTTTGTGAAAACGAGGACAACTCCTTGGAAAGTTAATTAGTAGGAAACAAGCAGAGGAAAAAGCAGGAAACGAGAAATGACCCAGCTGCCAAAAGTAATAACGTTTTCATTATTTATTTCATTATTCATTTATGGATGTGTTCAGACAGAATTAATAATAGAAATCCCTGAGAGAAAATGTTTGCGCTGGAACCCTATTACGAGCAGGCCAAGTCCAGTGGCACAGTTAGTTAACATGCACAAATGTACTGCCCCTGACAAATAACATATCAAGTGGATCCCTGGATTATTTTGTGTTCCCAAACCACTTTCTTTCAATTCTCTCTTTCATTTAATTGTTCCAGTCAAGGTTAAGGTTGCATTCAAACAGTTACTCTCTGCTACCTTCATGGAAAAATAATAGAATTTAAGAAAAACTAAAGCAATAAAGCAATCATCTGCTGCCAAATGCTGTGAGAACTGCATCGCAATAATCACCGTGGCATCCATTTAAATGTCTGTTGCTCTGTTTTCATACATAAGTAAGATGTCCATTTCTCCCTGAGAAAACCAGTAATGAAGCACAGAATCAATTAGAAGTCCCTTTGGAGAGTCAAATTTGTGCTGTTCCATTACACATTTCTGTTTTTTAGTCCAAATATTACATTGCACGATATTCCCTGATCTGGCCTGTGTTTGCTTTTCTCACTGTTTACTGCAACACTTCCAGGCCAACTCACATTTGATTTCCTCCACCGAGAATCCAAGCACACTCCCAATACACACTATGGAGAAAATGAGCCCGGAAAAGAGTAGTGGCAAATCATTCAAGGCTGTCCAAAGATCTCTATTACAAAAGCAGATTTTATTCTCACTTCCAACACAGACATCTCTGTTAAAAAGCGTGTCAAAGGCAACTGGGATGGCTGGTTTTTCTCTTGGCATATTATTTTTTTTACTTATCAAATGTGTTTCCCTTACCATCGTCCCAACCACAACCCACCCACCCAATTCCTGGCTTTACTATATTAAGTAAAATTGAGAACGCATGGTGGGGGACTGAGTGCCTCACTGGGTCTACAGTATGCATCTATCTCCAGACGATGAGGCGGTGATGTGTTGGCGTGGGAGTGTGTTCGACGGGAAACGACAAGTTAATTAAAAAAAATTAAATATAAGAAAAAAAAACACTGACCATGTGTCAGTTGGATATTTTTACATTATCCATATATGAGGCATTTCTCTTTTTTTTGCTCTCCTATTCTCTGCTCACAGCACAAGGGCCACAGCCATGTGTGAATAATCACACAAAGGGCCTCAGAGGTGCCCTAACCGCCTTACAAAAGAAGGCTAGGTGCAAGGGCAGATGGGGGAGGCATAGGTTGTAGGATTTGAGAGATGGAGGAGGGGTTGTAAACGTTAACACGTTGAGGATTTGGATATCCTCACAAGCTTGTCTCATTAGCTGCTAATTGGCAAGACTTTTCTCCATCTATTGTCTTTTGTTCTGCATTAACATTTGTTTTTTGAACGATGCAGACGAGCAAGAAAAAGACAGTCTAAGGCAGTGAGACAGTCCACTATACATTTCAAGTGCTCCGTGCTTCGCTAAGAGAGAGTTAAGCCCGTATTACAGCAATATAAACAGTTCTGTCCTATGATTAACCTTAAAAGCAACTGAGTGCAAAACTAAATGCTAAACCTTTTCAACTAAATTAGCACAGGAAATCACCGGAGAGAGAGAGTTAGAAAGATAGAGAGAAAGAACAGTAAGTGACACAGAGGATGAGAAGCAAGGACAGGGTTATTTTTTCCTGTTCTTCCATTTTCTGCTCATCCACCTTTGCCAACTGGGAAATCATAGAAAAACATCAAAACAGCTAAATGGCAAATTATTATCAAAGCTCCCCTCAGTGTTCGGTCCAGGCCAGACATATTGGAGTTGTCATGCAGGGGATGGCCAATACTTTCCTAGAATTACTCTCAGTATTGCACTCTTTGACAAACATTAAACAAGACAATAAAATACATAGGTAAAGGTGCATTTGCCTACAGGCACAGATGGGAAAGACAGAAAGATGGGAAGAAAGAGGAAATGAGAAAATAGGTCTCCAAATTAACAACACAGTTTCCGGACAGTCCAAGTGAATTATACATTTCCAGAAGAAAGCTATGCTTAAGGCACAAAAGACGGGTCATGTGTGTGAGGTTTTTTCCAGCCACTGTCTTTGTCATTTGTCCCAGTCTGTCTATATCTCTCTTGCTCACAATTTTTGTATCCCACTGAGTATACAGAAATAAAGTTGCCTTGAATGCTAATAATTATTGGATTTCAGGGCCAAGTAATTCAAAGAAAACTATGTCTGCTGTACTTAGTTTTAATGGATGTCACCAAACTAGACAGAGATTTGGTTTTTGTCTTGTTTTTTTGTGATGGCTCTAAGAACAGAGGCTTTATCAATCTTGCTTTTAAAGGAAATTGTTTATTACGCACTTTAAAATTTCAGTCTGTGTTCTTTATCACTGTCATATGCATGATGTCATCACATTACACTTTTTTTTTAAAAGTTAATCAATGTTGGAAAATGAAGAGACCATCTGAGAAATATAAAATTGCTTCAATGTTCATCAACAGTTTGCAGGAGGAAATACTGTGCAAACGTAACGATGGTTACAATTATGGCGAGAACAAGAGTTCTGTTTTATGTTGAGAGATGTCAGAGAGGAAAAAAGGGTAAGGAAGCTGGGTCACAACTCTCATATGTTTTTTAACACCTGACACCAAGGTTCATAACTCATATGGAAAGAACCTGAAAAGAACACTAACAAAAGAAACAAAGAAAAAGAGGAACCTAAATACCTTGCCCAGTCTTGCATCTGACCATCCCAGGATACCGTAAAGACTTTCTGCCAAACTTCTGACACAAGCATCCAAACCAAACAACAAAAGATTTTAAAACATGTTACATTAAAATAGTCTTTAGTATTTGCTTAAAACTCCTTCAAAGTAACCATTTCTGACTTAAGTTATCCAGCTTCTAACAATTCAATGTAGTCACAAGTGCAAGGCCTCCAGCAGAATACTATAGGTCACAGTCGGCCAGCACATGAGTCTTTGGCTTCATCCAACGTGCAGCAGATCAAGGGCCTCGAACTAAAACAGTACTGACAGTGACCTCACTGAGACCCAGCAACTGCAACAGCCCTAACAAGGTATTAGCAGGCACCTCTGTATACCCTCCAACTCTCAGCCTGGGTCCAAAGAAATACAGCTGCGCAGAGTGTTCTTGAGGGCGGAGGGCAAACCTGAAAGCAAAGAGGTGCCCCTGGCTAAGCTCAGGGGTGGAGCTAGAGGGTCAGGAATTCAAAGCAACGTAGGGCCAAAGTTTACAAAGATTTTTTTTACTGGTATTTCCTTTCTCTAACACAGCATTTCAGCATTTGTTTAACAAAGAAATTTCAATTTTAAAAAGATACCAGTGCATGCTTTCCCCATATTTATTTAATAAATACAAATATGGAGTGTGTGCCAACACCCCCCCCCCCCCCCCAAAAAAAAGAGCACTGCGAACTGCAATAAGGAGCCAATCTTGTTAATAAAATAAAAAATATAGTTAACCATAAACTTAAAGCTCACACAACTTAAACAACCAATAATCTTTACTGCAGTTTGTAATTTTACCACATTGTACATTGCAATCTGTTTGAATTCATTGGGTTTTTTTTAAGTGAGATGGCTATTTTTACGTATTAACATGTTTGCTAGATAGCTAACATTCAACTGTAGGATAAGAATTCAACCTGCAATTACAATTATGTTTTAAATAATCAGAGATGAGATGTTTATAAAAATGAAAAAGTCAATCAATTCACCATTAAAAGAAAGCATAGCAATCTGCAAAGAGACTATTCAATAACACGGATCAAAAGAGTACATAATTGTGCTAAATTCTTTCAGTAAACTGCCACTGTGACAAATGTTCTGTAGTTCGGTCCCCTGCAGCTGTGTTGACCCCAAGCTGTAGTCTTAAATTCTGTGTCAAATACAGGTAGTGTCACATAGCAAATATAGCAGCCACACATCAGATTTTAATAGAATAAGGAGTAATTTTATATAAAAACCATATGAGGAACTGAACTGACATCCTGTAGCCACGGGCAAATCCCTGGATGCTTGAACTCAGCAACAAAAACTACAGTATATATATACCTGTGTCCAGGTGGACAGACAGGATGCTCTTACACAAAGCAAAGTTTTATTCTTTTAAGTATATCTTACCAGCTACATCTTCAAAATTCTGCACTGAATAGCTTTTTCTCTAGTCCTGGTTGGAACGAACCAAGCACAATACGCACGATTTCTTTTGAACTGTACACCTTATTCTTCTTTTAAATATATGATCTCGATATTAACATATTTTGATAATGCTGTTCAGTGGCTCTTAAACATTGCCCAGTGCTATATACAGATATAGTGCTGGTGGTGGCGTTAGTCAGTAACAGTAGCCATCTTTCTTTTTCACCTGAGTAACCTAAACCAATTTCAATGATATTAAGGATCATCAAGCTGTCACAGAACCTGATGAGGGTAAGTTGTATTTACAAAGAAATTGTATCTTGTTTGCACTTGTACAGTACAAACATCTAGCTTTAGCTTTGGCAAATACACTTTGCAAATATAATATGCTGAAAATGTTTGATGTAAAAGTTTGATGGGAGTTGGTTATCGTCTGGTTTTAGAAGGCATACCTTTGTGTTGCTACTCTTCTGATCATTCTTCTTTTAGCAGCAGCCTGTCTGCAAGACAAGTTAAGGGGCAGTGTGCCATTTATGTATTTTCAATATTCCTGCATAACTTTTGCAGAGTTGCAGAAAGCGTTTTTGTCCATTGTGACATATACGGCTTTATGAAGCTCAGTAGAGTAGAGATTTGTGACCTAGGACCCCTTAACTTACTGTAGAAGGGATCTATAATAACTGGAAGTCCAAATAAGCAAAAGGAAAGCATTTGCTGACTGAAGCAAGACAAAATAGTTTTCAAAGTGTGTTAACTGGTTCTATTCTAGATTTTTATATTTGTTAATGATTTATAGCATAATTTCTTATGTATGTAATTTTGAATATTGAAATGTATATAAACTATAGAAATATACACTTCCTACTCTAAAAGGTATGAGTTTAGTTTGTCCTCTAAGAAAGTGGTATAGCCGTGTGGTTTTGTGTGTGTATGCATGTGAAAGCGCGTATGGCGGTTGTCTCTGTGTGACTGTGGGCGTCTAGAGGAGAGAGAAGCCTCATCTGTTACCAACCCAGCCTGGCCGGCCCGCCGCATGAAGTAGAACGACAGGGTGTCACCGCCGACGACAGTGATGGATGCCCTAAATTCTGTAGGCAACTTGGGCAATTGGACGCATTAACAACAGGCACCTGCTTTCCCCCGTACAAATCTATTAAAAGATAACAGCAATGGCGGCTTCCACACTATTAGTAAATTATAGCTCTGTCTGAGTGTGAGGTAAGTAAGCCTCTTTTTCCCCACCTGCCCCCACCTACCTTCTTCTGCTATAGTTTCTAATTGGCAGTCTCACAGTGCCACCTAGTGGCAACAATTTATAATGTGAAGTAATGTTTGAAACGGAACAACAAAGTCAAAAGAGCAGACTAAGTTTGTCTAAGAATCTGATAATTTCACTGTCATGAAGATAAATTCCACTCTCATTGAGTTCAGTACACTGTAAATAGCCATTTACTGTTTACAAATACAAATTTGTATTTGTTTTAAATGTTATATACCTATGTGGTATGTGACTTTTGTTGCCATGATGCCAGGTCTCTCTTGGAAATGAGATTTTTAATCTCAATGAGATTTTTTACCTGGATAAATAAAGGACTAATAAAAAATAAAAATAATTGGAAATGAATGAAAATAAAGATGTTTTTCACGCTGGCCAAATTTCTATCATTCCAAACTCTTTCATTAAAAATATTTTATTTTCACACTTGCAATCAGAACACAAATCACACGCCCCCAAACATGATGAACATATGGTACAAGTTTAACATGGCAACAGCCCTTAAGGTCAGTTTTGTTTATAGCTGTTCACTGACTGTCATAGTGACTGTAGTGCGACCTTAAATCAGTGAACAGTTCATCTTTGTGAGATAGAGTGTGCATGTGTACGCTCGAGAGTGTGTATGTGTGTCAGGTTACACAAGCAAAGTTGTTCTCCAGCTTTCTTCACGTCTTATGGATTTCTCTTGCAAACTAATTTTCCATAAACAAGCCTTTCTTTGGGCTGACTGGGCCAAATGGCCATTGATTTGGGACAATCTGGCCAATATAAAACCATTACGACCTACTCAAGACCTCCTCTATCAAAACATTAACACGACACCATTATGACAAATATCCGGTTATAGCCAGGTACGACGCATAAACGCATGTCACATAAATTTGCTTTGGATAAATATTTCTGTGTCTGTGAGGAGGGTATGTGTTTGTGAGTTGGCCAAGAATAAAGGGAAGACATGACCAATAAATACTTTTACAGCAAGCAATTTGTCAGGATGTGTAAATGTCCCCAATTCCCAACAGCACTAGAGTAAAATTTACAGTCACTCTGGAAGTGACAATGCACAAAAAAGGACCACTTTTTACTCTCTCTCATCTCCCTCAGACCACTAAAACCTTCCCATAAATCTCCTCCGGTCCCTCCAGATGTCTCCTGTTGTCAGATATCATGCCTTGACAATGCCTTCCACCATCATTGTCTTGACAGAAATATGATATGTGAAACTGCAATGTCGCATCACTTAACATGATTTAGCCTAAGCTAGCCTGCACCATTTTAATCAATCAAAAATGTCACCTTTTTCCCTGTAATGACGGCAGAGGCAAAAGATCCCTGTGTTGGGGTGATCTATAAGACTTATCTAGGCTACTGATTTATGACCACTGCCAGCTAATGTACTAAAGGAGCCTACTCTCTTCCTGTCATCAGGTTTTCTATCAAACTGGCGAATAAGTAGGCCAGTATTCCCTCATGGGCAAGAAAGAAAAGACACTTCATATAGTATGTAAACTCTACAATTATGGCATTATACATGCTTGTAACCCATCCATACTGCACCATCAGGTAAAACTATTATTAGATGTCCTTAAAAACATGTCCTTCACATGCCAGACTCTGGATAATTGTTGCTACTATTTCAATGAGTTTGCTTGCTTATTCATGCTTTGACTAAACTGTGGCCTTTGTCTGTCATTGCTCATTGTTCTGTAAACATTCCAAAGTCTCAGTGGATACCTGAAGCTTTAAGACAAAGTAATCTGGCTTTTATACTTTTGAAACTTCTAAATACATGCCAGAGGAAAACAGTATATCAAAAATTCAAAGATGCGCTGCAGACTTAAACATGGTAAATATCAGTAACAGCAGCAAAAATTAATGAGCTGTCCAAGTTAACCAGTTGTCTGATTATGCGTTCTTTTTTTAAAGTAAAAAATGGTGTAAATGAGAGTATGCACCTTTTTCTTTTTTAAAGAACAGTAGCTGCAATACCTTTATATTCCTGCATGCATCATCTGCTGCACTGGGTCCTTGAGGTTCAGAGTGCCTTTTGGTTTGTTCTGCTAATTGCATTATTAACATATAACAAAATCAATTTTGGCATTTGTAAACTAATTAAGAATAATATGAGATAAGAATAGCAGCGCAAATAATTTTTTACCAAACACAAACAAACAATATGCACACACACAAAGATGGAGGAAGAAATAAAGTCCAGCTGGTGTTGCTAGAGATTGGTGCAAACATCAAACAAAAGAACCAAACAACATTGTAAATTTATTCTTCGAACACACCGACAAAAAAGGTAAACTATATTTAAGAAAAAATATTATTTTTATTATTTATCCTTTACCCATTGTTGCACTTGCACCACTCAATATCTAGCAAGGCTTCCTGGATTTTATTTATTATACAAGTGGACTGGGAACGCTACCTGTAACCACAACAGAGTGACTGGATCCACATGCAAGCAGCTTTACACTGCCCAGCCCAGATGTTGCAAACTCTTTCAGAAGTGCCTCCTCTGGAGGAATGACCTCTGGCCTGCCGTGCCCAGTTTGTCCAAGCTCCCCACTTCCCCAGCAAAGAAGATCCATGTCCACCTCACACTGCATGTCCTGGGAAACAGACCAACAAAACTTAAACAAGTCAGCTTGGTACTTTTTTTCCATTTATGACTTTACCAGTATTCCTGACACATTTTGTTTCTGTTGCATGTAGGTTAAAATGAGAAAATGAGGTGTACACATAAGTAAACAATTTAAAATACTGTTATCCTTGGTGGGTTTGACATAGTGGCTCATAAACCAGTTTTCCATTTGTTACAGGCTCTAGTTAGTGTGACCCTCCAACACAAACAGAATAAAGCACTGCAAACACCAGCTGAAATCCAAGACAACAATGGAGATGTCATTCACCCTGCCCCTGAAGAAGACTGTCCTTTGGGGGGGGTAGTCGGATAGGACTCCCACAATAGGACCCTGGCTTGTTAGTCAGCTGGCAGGGTAACACACGTTGGGTGAGTGCAAAGGTTAGTTGGATAGCAGTAACTTAAAGTAAGCTCACCAGATATACTCAGTCTTATCCATGATATCAGATTTATCTAGCCTCAGAACTCTAGTCAGAACTACAATAGGGATTCTGACCTTAACAAGTCTGTTTCTAGCAGCTTTTCAGCACTTACACACACACACACACACACACACACACACACACACACACACACACACACATATATATATATATATATATATATATATATATATATATATATATATATATATATATATATATATATATATATATATATATATATATATATGATCCATCACTAATAGTGTGTATGAAAGAGGAAATATTTTAATAGCTGTTTGTAAGCACTGGTCTTCTAGTCAGCATTGCGCTTGCATAAAACTAATCAGAAGTTCTCAGCCTTATTTGTAATGAACTGTGGATCACCAATATGCTCCTAAACATGTTTGTTTACAGTCTGCCCTCTGTGCTAATTAGAATGTGACCCTGCACACACACGAAAACACAAATGGAAGGTGGGTGTATGTGTACGCATACACATACATACAAACTCCCCACAGCAATATTAACAGCACAATTCCATCCGACTGATATTGGAATTTTTCGAAAGAGCAAACCAATAGATAACCTATTACAAAACTATAAGAGATCAATAGCTAATTTCTTTGCATTGATTACCACTTGGACATTTAACATGCGCCCTGTGGCCACAATGTGTGTTCCACAAGCTTAGATCCCCATTGGCTCTCATGAGTATTAAAATTATCGATTCAGACAGAGGACTAAAAATGTCAAGCTGTTCATTAATCTTAATAAAGACTGGACTTGACCAAGGCACCCTTTCTCCCAATGCAGGGATACAACCTATCCAACTAGGAGGACATGGCAAAGATTAATGAGCTTCTACTGTGGGATGTGATTTAAGTCTTTGCGATTAATATATCAATTCCAAAAGAACGAGTCTTTTATACCAGCGATTATTTTTACCCAGGGTGCACCTAAAGACAACATTTTAAAATTCATATCAACTGCTTAATAGAAGTTCTTTCTTGCAAAATTTCAATGAAACTTCACAAAACAAGCAGTAATGAGGTCTTTGTGAGCTAGGAAGCAGCATCTGCCATTATGCTACAGATGGTCCTGTGCGGTCCATAATACACCATTTTTATCAGCACTGCCTGACAACTAGTTTCATCTCTCTCTCGTAGATGACTGTCAAAGCATTCGGGGCTGTCTTTAGCTTAATGAGGGCCCTAAGCAGGATATAATTTGCTCACTTTTTTCACTTTTAATTACTTTAATATTTCTGCCACACTTACACTCATATGTTTCCTGTCTTGATTTGCTACATTCATATCCGCTAATCAGAGAGGTATCACATTATTCTGAAGCAAAAGCACTTTGAAACTGGCTCTTTTGCATGCTCACATTAATATATCCTATTACTAAAAGACTAAAAGTGGTATTTTGATGGAGATTGTATTATAAATATTGCAGGACTTTACAATTAAGATAAATCTAACATCCTAATCCATACACAGAAATCTAGAAATCACAATGGCACAGAGATATACATTCTGCTAAATCACAGTGAGCATTTATTAAACATGTCCTCATTCCTTCCATTTTTCATGATGTAGAACTTACTTGGCTTTGGTTTTTCATGCAGGGCCTGCCCTTTTGTATGTTTCAAAGGTCAATCTTAGTTATCTGAATGAACACTCCTGGACTTCAAGCCAATGTCATATAAAAGGGTTTCTGTCTTAAGTTTTACTTTTAATATAAATAAGTAATTCACACAGGTTCACATACATAGTCTCTTCTAAATTTTGGAGAGCTGTAAAATAGGTTCCGTTCTAAGGTTAATTTTGTTTATTAACCAAAAAACAAGAGTTGGATTCCATGTTGCTGCAATCAAAATGCTGTATATTATGAAACAGTAAAAGTAGAAATGCTGGCAGTAACACGTAATTTGGTTGGTAACGACATGCCCAGCAACACCAAACACAAATGGAGAGAAAAAAAGGTGTAGCAGCACTCAGCAACTAGGAACTAACCTGTGGCACTTTTAAAGAGCTTTTCATTTTTTCCATCTTCATTTATCACTCCTCCTTTTCAACTATTCTTTTTCTTTTGGTGGTCTCTAGCATTTCTCACATTGTTGTGATTGTCTGGTTGCTCTGACTTCATTTACCCCTCCTTCCTTCACTGTTTTGACAATATTGCCAGGGTAACAGTCTCCATGACATTTTCTGTTTGCACTGTATCACCCAACTGAGAGTAATCGAAGTAAGGGACTTTTGGTGGTAATTTCAATATTACTAAATAACATTTCTAACTACCTGAAGCACAGTACAAATCCCACAGACAGCAGTGTGAAATCATGTCTTCATACCACACAGAGTTTGTGAAATACATCACTGGGGAGTCTTAAAAGGTTTCCCTTTTCTAAATAACTCTCAGATACAGCATGTATAAATAATTTATATTGGCCTACCTGAGTATCCTTGTCTCCATTTCTAGTATCTGCCTTTTGGCTACTTCCTGTTTTACTCTGAAGGTTAGTGTTTGTATCCTGTGTTAACTTTTACTTTCTTTCTCTGTCTTCTCCTAACGGTTGTCGAGAGTCTTAATTTCTCTTTTGCTTGTGCTCTGGTTTCCTTCCTGAATTTAGGACCTCACTCCTAACTCAATATCTGAATGTTTTTACTCATTTTTTTTTAAATCTTCATCAACCACAGAATAACCATCAGCTGTGCTTAAAACGTGAAACCAACATTATCAGGTGTTTCTCTTATATGCGTCAACATGAGATTTAGCCTGCTAACTAGACTGACAACACAAGTAGAGGTTATTTAACATTTCTGAACTTTGGATAATGCCTATTAGAAGAAATTAATACCAATAAGTCACACTAGAAGACGTAGCCCTAATGCAACAGCATGTGAACAGCTCAGCTTAAAAAAAAAAAAAGAGTACCAGTGTGTCAAATCAGGATCACCATGAGAGTTAGATACTGACAGAACAGTTATAGAGACAATGAAGGCAACAGTGTTAACAGTAAAGTTTTACATCCATATAGCAGCCATCCCAGGTCTAGTCAGCTGGTTGAAGATTATGTGGGCAAAGAGAAAGCGTGTCTAGTCATCCATTTATGGACAGTAACTGTGAGAAGGATTAGAGTTACTGTAGGTGGTCCAGCCTACATTCAGTCAGTCAACCAAGGGAAAACACTCTCTGACCAGGACAGACAGATTCTATGTTAATTAATGAACTGGGGAGATAACACATAACATGATTTTCTCAGTGAAAACCAGCTAAACATGGCTAACAGTTAATATTAACCATTGCATAATTAGTTACTATGACTCTGTTCAACAAAATAATAAGCTAAACATAGGGCTGTGCTGCAATCACTCTGAAGTGGTCTGGAAGTTCCTGAGACACAAGAAAGCACAGCCATAGATTTTTCAACAGACGCTTGTTTAAAAAGAAAAACAAAAGGTGCCAAAGAGATACAAAAGTCTAAACATAAGTTGAAGATAATAAATATTTATCTAAATATAAATAATTTGGTGATAATCAGGCCAGACTTCACCGCAGACCACGGCCTCTCTGTGTGAGGATCTAAACGTATTCTACGCTAGATTCGACACAGCGAACACCATGAGACCGGACAGTGTGCGCACCGCGGTTGACGTCAGTGTGCACACTGTGTCTGAGGAGGATGTGCGGAAGTGCTTCAGGAAGGTGAACGCACGCAAAGCTACTGGTCCGGACGGGATTCCCGGCCGCGTCCTCAGGTCATGCGCGGCTCAGCTGGCTGGAGTGTTCACGCACATCTTCAACCTTTCCCTCTCTCTGTCTGTAGTCCCAGCCTGCTTCAAAATGGCCCCCATCATCCCTGTACCCAAATCCTCCACCATCTCCTCATTGAACGACTGGCGACCTGTAGCCCTGACCCCCATCGTAAGCAAATGCTTCGAGAAGCTGGTCAGGGACTTCATCTGCTCTGCACTACCCGACTCACTGGACCCTCTACAGTTTGCATACCGCCACAACAGGTCCACTGATGATGCCATAGCCCTGACACTACACACTGCCCTGTCACACCTGGAGAAGAGAGACACGTATGTGAGGATGCTGTTTGTAGATTACAGCTCAGCATTCAATACCATCGTTCCCTCGAAGCTGGACAGGAAACTGCAGGATCTAGGACTGAGCAGCTCCCTCTGCAGCTGGATCCTTAGCTTCCTGTCTGACAGACGCCAGGTGGTCAGACTGGGCAGCATCACCTCATCCCCCATCACACTGAACACTGGTGCTCCACAGGGGTGTGTACTGAGCCCTCTCCTGTACTCACTCTACACCTACGACTGCACAGCCACTAACAGCTCCAACATCATTGTGAAGTTTGCGGACGACACTACAGTGGTGGGTCTTATCACCAATGGTGATGAGACGGCTTACAGGGAGGAGGTCAGCGCCCTGACCCACTGGTGTCAAGACAACCATCTCACCCTCAACGTCGCAAAGACAAAGGAGTTGATAGTGGACTTCCGGAGGTGCAGAGAAGTACACACCCCCATCACCATCAACGGCGCTGCTGTGGAGAGTGAGCAGCTTCCGGTTCCTTGGCGTACACCTGGCTGAGGATCTTACGTGGTCAGTACACACAAACAAAACAGTGAAGAAGGCGCAGCAGCGCCTCTTCTTTCTCAGGAGACTGAAAAGATTCGGCATGAGCCCCCGCATCCTCAGGACCTTCTATCACTGTGCCATTGAGAGCATCCTCACTGGATGCATCACCACCTGGTATGGCAACAGCACCGCCTACAACTGCAAAGCTCTCCAGCGAGTAGTGCGGTGCTCTGAACGGATAATTGGAGGTGAGCTTCCCTCCCTCCAAGACATCTACAGGAAGCGCTGCCTGAGGAAAGCGGGGAGGATCATCAAGGACTCCAGTCACCCCAGCCATAAACTGTTCAGACTGCTTCCATCAGGAAGGAGGTTCTGCAGCATCCGGTCCCGTACCAGCAGACTGAGAGACAGCTTTTTCCATCAGGCCATCAGACTGCTGAACACGTCATAGACACCTCAGCTTCACTACTGGAACTTCAACATTATGCACTCCATACTGTATATAAATGCCACTTGTTTTGCACATATTCAACTCTGTATATTTTATATATTTTATTATTATTATTTATTTATTTATTTTTTTTACTATTTAATTTGTAAAAATGTGTATACACACACACACACACACACACACACACACACACACACGTAGGAAAATATTTAGTATACACATCCAGAAATGCATACACTATTATATATTGTACATATATTTATTAGTTTCAGGTTGGCCATTCTTGTATTTTGCTCGTTTGTGTTGTTGTGTTTGCACATCTCTGTTGCTTGTGGGGCTCGCACACAAGAATTTCACTCGCATGTGCTGTGCCAGTGTGCCTGCACATGTGATGTGACAATAAAAGTGATTTGATTTGATTTGATTTGAGTTTTCCTCGCACACAAGTGGACACACTGGCACATTACTGGAAATATTAAGCACAATGAGCACAATCCATATTAGGTAGACTTTGTACTAGGATGTGCATCAGACGTTTGCCTTCTATTCTCTTCTGTCAGGAAAGTGACATAAAAAGAATACTCTGACACACTTGTTTTTGCAATAATGATGCTCCTGTTTTGTTTATAATAACAGATTTTTGTTGTGCTTTTCTAAAATTTGTCCAACTTCAACCTGCGGAAAGTTTAGTCTGCTTGTTTGTTTTTCAGTTTTTTTGCTTTGTTTGTTTCAGTGGAATTATTATGAGTTAGGTGTATGATATGAGTTGGGTTAAGTAAACACAATATAACCAGTTGTCAGAATGTATGCCAGCGTCAGAGGATGAGCTAGCTTGTCTCCATCCTGGCAAAGAGAAAGGTTCACATGAGCATCAGTAACCTTTATTTATCTAGCGTCAAGCTGTAGCTGAGAAAGTACTTCTATTGCTACATTCAATATATATTGTTCTGCCTGTCACAAGATAAACAGTGCTAACGTCTTAGCTTCATTGCCACAGTAATGTGCTACTGCTAGCTATAGTTGACATTAAGTGAACCATTTAGCTTTAACCAACATAAACTTGACATTTCTGTGTTCAGCAGGGAATGTCAATATGCTACGTTGAAAGAACGCACTTACCTAGTTGTTTTTGTTTTGTTTTTTTAAGTTCCAGTTCGATGTTTCCCTTCTTAGCATTTTGGTGACTCAGATTCCCATCATCCCACATTCCAAGAGAGGTTCTGAGCATGTCCATTGTTAGTCCGATTAATCGTAATCTGACCAGTTTAGTTTAGTTTTTGTTTTGTTTGTTTTTTTTACATCAGATTTGATTTTTTTTTTTATTAATATTATTATTTTACTTCACATTTCCAAATGAATTTGTAAATTAGGGTTAAAACAGTTCACTTTTTCTCCAGAAGCATTTGTCTGTCATTTATGCCATATACGATATACAATAATTCTGTAAAACTCTGTAAAAACCTATTTTTTTATGCTGAATATATTGCTTTTTTTTTCTTTTTTTTTTTTTTGCTATTAATGTAATTTGTTAGCATTTAGGGAATTAAGGAACAGGCTGCTTGCATTGTAGATATAACCTTTATAGAAAGTGGCTGTGTGAAAAGGGTAAGTGCAGAAATTTGGATGCTTGAATTTACCTTGAGTCACTGAGTATATAGCCTATTTTGCTGTCCCTGGGGATAACATAAAACGTGGTTACTATTACAGTTATATATGAAGGCAATTTACTCAGTGTACAAGAATATAACAAATATCAATTTGGGACTTATATCATTTATATAATGCAGATTTTGCAGTGGGAATGGGTATAGTGACTACACAAATTGCACTAAGGAACAGTCGTCTCCCCCTCCCCCCACCCACCAAAAAAAAAAAAAAACTTTCTTGATGATATCATTTATATGATATAAATGATAAATGATGTGGTTCTTATTCTTTTTCTGCTGCTCCCTTTAGGGGTTGTCACAGCAGATCATCTCCCCCTGTCACATACTCTTCCTAGCATCCTTCTCTGTTACGTCAGCCTTCTACATATCCTCCGTTAAAGCATCCGTGAATCTTCCCCATGGTCTTCTGCCCGGCAGCTCCATATTCAACTTTTCTTGACCAGTATAACCACTGTTCCTCCCCTCCACATGTCCATGCCCTACCAGTGACGCCTCTCTAACTTTGAATCAAAATGCTCAACCTGAACTGTCTCTCTGATTAACTCATTTGTAATCTTGTCTTTCGTGGTCACTCCCAATGAAAATCTTAATATTTTCAATTCTGCCAACTCTGCCTTGGCCTCCTGTTTTTCTGTGAGTACTACCGTCTCCAAAACACATATTATGGCAGGTCTTGCTACCAATTTGTAAATCTTCCCTATTGTTTTGTGCTATTCTTATTTTGCAAATCACTAGCGAGAATAGTCTCCACCCACTAAACCCTGCCTTCCTTCTCTTGTTCTTTTGCTTATTTAAAGGTATTTAAACTCACCTGCCTTCACTACCTCTGCGCCTTGCAGCTTTACTGTTACACCCATCTCACTCTCATTCACACACATGTATTTTGGCTTCTACTGACTTTCATTTGGCTTCTCCCCAGAGCATACCTCCACCCCTCCAGGTTCTCTTCCGCCTGCTCCTTATTCTCACTGCTGATCACAATCTCTTCTGTAAAGATAAGGCTAACCTAATCTGTTAACCTGTCCATCACCATTGCAAACAAAAAGGGGTTTAGAGCAGAAGCATGATGTAATCCCACCCCACATCCTGAACCCATTGGTCACACCTACTGCACACCTCACCACTTTCCTGCTGTCCTCATACATGTCCTGTACCACCCTCATATTCCTTTCTGCCATGTCTGACTTTCTAATGCAGTAGTTGTATGTTTTCTCTAGATCTACAAACACACTGAGCATTTCCTTCCTTTAATTTCCCTTGGGATTAATAAAATATTCTGATTCAGATTCTGAAGTATTCTTGCTCTATTTCCTCTGTCCACCAGATATACCAGAATACCATCTGATGCTGCCTAGCTACATTGTCCCCTGACACAAACTTGCAGCCTCTTATCTATTTCGGATTGCATCTTCTGGATAAGATATAGTCCACCTCTATGCATCTTCCTCTACTCTTACACATCACCCTATGTTTCTCCTTCTTCTTAAAGCATGAATTTACCACAGCCATTCCCATACAATACCTAGGGAATGCACACTGACAACATTCAACATCATGCCTTCGATTTCCAACATCAAACTTATGATCAACACTTCACACCGACAACACTATTCACATGGTCTTCCAAGATTACCTCTACTCCCTTTTCTCTTTCTCCCTCACATATTTTCTCAATCACCTCTTCCTTTGTCTTTGGCCAACACAGTTTCTAATAACACCCTGTTGGAAAACAGCACCAGAGGTGGTTGTTAACCCCAACCAATTTGGTATGGAAATCTCATCCTTTATGAGCTACATGTTTCATTTGGCTAAGATTTTACATTGCATGCCTTTTCTGACGCAATCATCCCCATTTATCTCTGCTGACCACCCAGGTCCCTAATGGTGGGTGAGGCCCTGTCAAGCCTGGAATTAAACATTTGTTCTAGTTTACAACTTTTTAAAGTAATTAAAGTCTAAATTAAATTGTCTGAAGCATTGGTTGGGTGATTTAAGTTTGATTCTAAAAAATACTGGAGGCTCTTTCATGACAGTGGATTAGTCCACCACATACTTGGACTTCGCATCACAGCTAATTTATTCCATCCACTTGACTGCTCATGTGCACTGTGAGTTGTGTCTTTCCCCATTAAAGCTATTTCAGGGTATTACAATAAAGAAGAGAAAGCAAGGAGACAGAAAGAAAGCAAACTGAGGGAAGTCAGATATTAACAAATGTCTTTCAAAGAGAAAGAAAGTGGTGAACACCACACAACTAACAGGTTAAGATTGAATTAGCTAAGAGGAGTTGTTAATGACAGTGAGTCAATGTAATATGTGACACTGTATCTATTAAAATGTTCTAGCACAACAACAAAAAGGCAGATAATGGAGTAACAGTAGGTCCATCTCCAAATGATATGACCTCATGTTGTGGCAACTAAAAGTTATTCCAAGCAATCATTTGTATCAATAGAAGTTCCAATAGATAGCTTAGCAACACTAACAGCAAGTACCATTAAAGACCAGTGGTTTTTAGCTGGTGTGCCATGAGGTCAGCAAGCCATTTTGGTGAACGTAGTGCAGGCAGTGAACCCAGGCTGATAAAATTTATTTTTAGAATATCACAATGGCACTGTTCCTTAATTTAAAAAAATAAATAATTTTAGTTTGTTGGTAGTTATTTTTTATGGCAATTCATGTGTTCATTACTGTCAGGCAGCTTACTAACATGAACAGTCAGCGATGTTGAGTCAGTGTACAGTCAGTGATTACTTAATTATTCAGTGCCCACGAGACCATTAGACTACTGTATAACTTTTGTATTTGTATTAACATTAAAAGAACACTTACAGAGAATGGCTATAGCAGACCATAAACCTAGTTTAAAGCAATGCATTTTAATATACTGCTATTAGGTGTACTCAGCCAAGGTACTATTATTATAGTGTTATAGTGTCATAGACACAAATACGTTTTAAGAATTATCAAAACAGAAATCAAGACAATGAAACTATTTACAGTTATTATGCTGTGTATTAGGCTGTCCGCTGTTTAAGAAGCTAACATCAAACCTGTATGCTTCATTCTAGCAGAGGGTCTGTCTATGTTGCAGGTAGTGAGCAAGAAGACAAGAAAGAAGATGACAGAAAAAAGAGAGGAAAATGAAGGTTTCCCTGAGCCCGGTGGAAAGAATGACAATAGAGAAAATGGTATTAGAAAACAGCTTTTAAAAAAAATAAGATTGCATTTTAAGTTTGTTTTCATTTTTTTTAATATCACGGAAATAAAACCTAATTAAAATTTGCAAAAAATCATACAATCTTGAAATTGATATGCAAAGCAACACTCATGTAACTATAAAGTAATTGTGGACACGATGGTGAAATAAAAGTTGAACTGTGAAACTTTTCAGACTTATTGAAAATCATTTGTTTTCAATTAAATGTGGTGAAAAGCTGCTGTTTTATTAGTAACATTACTGGCTACCCTAATGACCACTACTGATTGCTACTGACAGTTGTTGAAGGATTCCTGAGAAAGTGCGTGTGTGCTAGAGTACCCTGTCAGCGGACCTGTATTTATGAATGAAACTAATGCGCTTTAAAAACAGGGAACAGGGAATCTTCCTCACAATCCAGCTTCCTGTGACCACTCTCTCCGTTCTACAGCGGATGGCAGTAGAGGTCTTCCAGCAGTAACGACCCTCCTGGGCGTGGTCTTCTGCTCACCACAGTTTACGACAAACGCCATAGTGTCTCGGCCAAGGAGTAGCGTGTAGTGGAAACGTTTGTTAAGTAGTAACAGTCTTTTATTTTTTCATATTATTGTGCCTGAACCGCTTTGCTACGATGCCTTCAGTTGAAAGCTTTACTGTCGCATATGACGCAGTGAATGAATTCGTGACTTTTTCGGAGGGAGACACTATAACAGGGACTGTAACTCTGGCCTTATCCAAGGAAACCTCAGTTCAAAGCCTGTTTATCAAGGCGAAAGGGGACGCTAACGTCCGGTGGTCTCAGAAGAGCGGTGACCATACTCATACGTACTCTGCGCACACAAGATATTTCAAACTAAAGGAATTTTTAATCCCAGAGGGCGCCAGCGGTATGTAACACACTTTACAGTCTTCTTGTAAATGTTTGTTTTTGCAATGTATTGTAAATGTATTTGCAAAAAAACAAAACAAAAACCCGACAACGAAACAACAACAAAGAATTAAAGGTATTCAATTAATCTTTAGTGTTGCAAATGTAGAAGGAGCTATCAATTTTTGGCAAAGTAATTAGGCAATTACTTTTACACAGCGCACAAAAACACTGTGACGTCAGACACATTCACACTCACTTTTTTCATCTGCGTAAATAAATCACATGGCTGATGATATGTGCCATGGTGATCCATAAATATGATCACAAGTTTATTTAATTATTTTCAACCCAACAAAACTAATAACAAAAACATGATGCTGATGCTATGAACACTCTACACACATGAGTCAAGATGCAGAAAAACTGCTCACGGAAACGCTGCACACTCCAGTTATCATAGTTATCATAGTTTTCGTTTCCCTCTCTTTTATGATTTCCCAGACAGATAATGTGTAGCTTGCTCATCAGCTCAGAAGAGACCACAACCTAACATCTAACATTGTTTTCTGAAAACTTCCCCAGACAGTGGCAAAGACTTGCACTTTCATATTCAATTCAGCTTCTCCATCAAGTAGTTTTAGCCGTTTCATACAGGGTTCAGCATATTAGTTTTCACAGGCGTGCTCTATATCTCAACAATGGCTCATATTAGGATGACAGTTTTACCAAACAGGTCAAGTGCCTCTATGCATGTCATTAGTTTAAATATTTACCTATTTTACTTAATCTCATATGTCATTGTACTGAATTTGAGCAACCCTAAGCTTAATGCAGATTACTTTTAACAATTATCCACCTCAATTAAATCTATGGTCTGGAGCACAGGCTGTTGTCGAACAGGGCAAGCTAAAGAATAAACATTTTGTGTCAGCAAGGGGTAGGGGAAAGCCATTCACCAGAGCATATCTTAAGTGCTGCTGATGTGGGCTGGCGTCCTCCACACGCTCTTCAAGGCTGGTGTGTTTTCTGAAAACTTCTAACACTTGAATCTCTTCCATTTATAAGCCTGCGATTAACCGCACGGCTCAGGTCCGCGTGAAACCCGCGCAAGCAAAGCTGATTACACAGCAAGCAAGACACGAAGTAGGCAAAGTTCTTCATGTTTCTCGTGCACGGGAGAGAACCGGACAAACGCCGTTCCTTCGCTTGACCCCAGTTGCTCTCGTCCGCTCCCCCTATTGAGGTTACATGAATATGCATAGGTTCATTAACATATGACGTCTACATACACACAAAGAGTACCTTGCCTGTGTGTGTGTGTGTGTGTGTGTGTGTGTGTGTGTGTGTGTGTGTGTGTGTGTGTGTGTGTGTGGGGTCAGAGTGTGACCCCATAAATGACTTCCCTAAACCTGCTGGTCTGGAAGTCCAACAGTTCATCTAAACAAAAGGCACTTAGACTAAAACCTACCATAAAACAATAAGAGAAGGTACAACCTCTCCCATGCTCCCAGAGTGCTCTCTAATGCACACAAAGTTTGCAGACTGGTAGAGGTTTGATCCTTAATAATCTACAACTAATTATAAAACTCTAAGCATATATAAGTAGATATTTCTAAGCATAAATGACAATCAACAATACAAAACCTAACACTATTTATCGAGGTAAAAAGTCTCATTGACATTAAAGATGTATTTTTAACATAGTTAACTTTTAACTGTGTATTTATTGGCATTTATTAGTCTTTATTAGTATTCATAGTATATTTGGTGTATATTTGGTGTGTTCTTGGATACTGCTGGATTTTGAGAAATTTCCCCTGGCGATGAATGTATTTTTTTTTTCTTTCTCTTCTTTGCAAAAAAATATAACATTTCAAAGACACGTTTCTCAAACAGAATACACGTGAATGGGAAACAAAACATGTTATATTAAATACTTTTATATTTAATTGTTAGTGTTGAAGTTCTAATTTATAATTTAATAAATGTAATAATAATAATGTGTGTTCTGTGAAGAAAGTTCAAGTGACTCAAAAGAAATGGGTTGATTATACTTTAGAAAAAACAGTAAGTACAATAATGCACATGTAAAAAATCTGTGCTTTCCTTATTTTCTATATAAATCCTGTTAACTACAGTCTATTTATCAATATATTACACGTTTAAAAAAAAAATCACACACACACACACACACACACACACACACACACAGAAACAGGACACCTGTTCTTAAGCATACCTTTCTTTTGTACTTTGGGGACAAACCTACTATCAACTTAACACTTAAACATTCATCTGTTTTTTTTGCTTGTTTTTATTTTACATAATTGTGTATATTTAACATTTTGAAATATAATTTCGATACAGAAACATGAGCGTTTAAGCATGTTAGTTGGTCAAACTGGAGTCATAGACTGTATTAGAAGCCCAATATAGAATCTTTATTTACAATCAGCAGCTACAAAAAGCATCTAATTTCTCCTTTTTTTGTCTCTTTATTCGTGGTTAAAGCAGACTGCAAAGTGTCTAAGTAAATTACAGGAGTCACAGGAATGTAGAGGACAAAACTTGTAATACTAAAGTGCAGTAGAAAAGTATTGAATAGTAATCGTTATGTACCTGTATTTGAAAATTTTACAATACTTCATTTTCCTTCATTTTCAGAAACGGTTTTGCCCCAAGGGATTCATGTCTACAGATTCAGTTTCCAAATACCACCAGGGTAAGTACAGTTAGTCAGCTGACCAAAACAATGGTTTGCATTTACACTTTAACAGTGATTCGAACAAACACAAAAAGTGGATCAATAAAATAGCAGCAACTCAGGGCATTTAGGCATGTAGATATGGTTAAGACGATGTGTTGAAGTTTGAACTTAGTGTCAGAATGGCGAAGAAAGATGAGTTAAGTGAATTTAAATGTGGCATCTTTGTTTGTCCCAGAGTATTTTTTCAGTATCTACTGAGTTTTTCTTACACAACATCTCTAGGGTTTACAGCGTAAATATCCAGTTAGCAGCTGTTGTCCAAGTGAAAATTGCTCATGTCAAGTCAGAAGAGAATGAAAAGGCTGCTTTGAGCTGATATGAAAAGTAACTCAAAAATCACTCATTACAACAAGCGTATAAGTAGAATATCTGAATGTACAGCACGTTGAACTTTGAAGTAGATGGGCTACAGCAGCAGAAACCACACCTATCAACTGAGAATTCATCCTTCTTTAGCAACATTTCATGCTGCTGCTGCTGGTGTAATGGCTTGAGGGATATTTTCTTGGCACACTTTGGAACCCTTAGCTTGAGCTGACAATCATTAGAGGCTACTTGAGTATTGTGGCTGGCCATATCCATCCGTTTATAACCACATTGCTGTTTCCAGCTTTGTGAGATACCATGTCACAAAGCTCATATCGTCTCAACCTGGTTTCTTGAACATTATGAGTTCACTATAGCATAATGGACCAAAATCTCCAAGGAATAATCCCAGCATGTTGTTGAATCTGTGCCACAAAGAACTGAGGCAGTTCTGAAAACAAAAGGGGTTCAAACCATCACAAGTAAGGTGTACTTCATAACTTGACTGCTGAATGTGTACATGCGTTGGAAACATGATGTTATTTCACTTGACATTGCATAACTTAAAGTCTGCTGTTTCCCTACACAGAAGCATGCCTTCATTCTTCAGAGGGACTCATGGAAAAATTGTCTACAAGCTAGAAGCAAAACTGTTAAGGGGCTGGAGGATGAACAGTACAGCAGAGAAGGAGATCAAATTTGTCTCCAAATGTGTTCCAAACCTTCATTCTCTGATGGTGTGTACAGTACTTAAAAATACATTCAGCCATCTTTGATATGTTGTGTATTCTCCCGCTACGTGGTATGCACTCAGTGCCAACCGTCCTTCTTGTACACGTAGCACTTCTTGGGGGGTTCATATACGAGAAAAACAATGGTTGTTTCAAATAATGGCCATTATTGGCCAGATAATTCTACTTTCATTTGTTCAAGGTAGGCGATACAGCTCTGAGAACTATCCACGAACACACTGTAATGGAGGTGAAATGTTTCCCAGCAGAAATGTTAACAATCCAAAAGACTCAGCTCTAATTATTAACAGTAATGACCGGTGCATTCCGTTTAAAGTGTTACCTGGTTGATCCAGCTCCATCAGTTAAAGCAGTGACAGGTGAAACGAATAGAATTGATAATCTTGTCATAATGCAGTGCTGCTATCCTTGTAATACACACCAACGTACCATAACCATGCTAAAGACCCAGCATATGCCTTCAGCAAGGCAATCCCGATAGCAGTGGTCTCCCCACAGCAGGATAATATGCCCTGCCCCACAAGAAAGAGGTTTATACCCAGGCCCCCAAAACACCAACTGTCTTCTGCTTTCTGCCAGGCCTCTTAGGACTGTTTTGCTTGTTTATTCCACTGTAGTCACCGCAAGTTGGTTCAACGAACAAAAAGATGGGTTTTTTCTCAAAAGGACACGTACACATGGATGTAACTGTGGACAGGATCGGTTACGCAGCAGGTATTAAAATTTCTTTTCAAATGTTGTAGGTCTCAATTCGTTTTATACTCTTTTCTCATTATACCAAAAAATATTTTTGTGTGGTTGAACATAGGCAGAGTTCAATAAATTAGCTAATAATGGAGGATGCAAAAAGACTATTGAGATCATAGTTGACAAACTTTTCATTCCCATAATGTAGAAACTATCCAATTTATTGGCATCTTGTAAGTAAAGAGATATTAATATGTTATCTGCTTTATTTAATGTATTTTGTCCATTCCAGTGCCCCAAAGGCCAACTTGATCATTTGGCATCCAGGGAAACCTATTTGCCACAGTGTTAATACAACTGCAAGTTAAGCCTGTACTCTTAAGAAATAAGAAATCTAGGGATGTTGCCTACCTTGCACTTTCAGAAATTCCTTTCCAATAGTTTGACTTTAAGTAATAGGTGTTGTGACTTTCTGGTGTATATTAGACAATGGCACTTTAGTCAACTGAAAAATGTAAAGACAATTGTATTTAAAATCTTCTTTTTTTTTTTTTTACAGGTGAAACAATAGTGGTTCTTGCTAAAGTTGACAATTCTTCATCCAGTGACATGACACCGAAATTTAGCTTAATACAGAAAGTCGTGTACCATGCCAATGGCAGAACCAAACATGAGAATACAGTTTGTCATAAAGTTGCTGACAACTGTATTAAACCAAAAACACGGAAGGAGCTCAGATGTGAAATAAAGATTCCTAGTGATTACATGCTGACAATCCAGAACTGTGATATTATCTCAGTGGAATACTGTGTAAAGGTATGTAGTACTGTATCCTAAAGCAAAACTTGAATTTTTGTGGGAACCGATATTATGATTTATGCATGACAGAGCCATTTGTAATTAACTGTGTGAACAGCAATGAATATCATTGAGGAAGTGGCGTTCAGATGTTCTCTTGTTGCTTTTCCAGTGTAAAAATAAAAGCATCATGTACTAATGAGACAGATTTACATATATTTTTCTTTCTCCTAGGTATATCTGGACATCAGCTTTGCTTTTGATCCAGAGATTCTGTGCCCAGTGGTCATTTTACCTCCTGGCTTGGCTCCTGGCTGTCTGAGTAATATAAATGTAGGTCCCTATCCAACAGGTGCTATTGGGGGTCCAAGCAACAGTGACTTCCCTCCCCCCACAATGCCCATGGGCCTTCAATCTATGTCTCCACATTCAGGCAGTTATGGATATCCAGGAGTCCAAAGCTATTCAGCACCACCACCACCTATATACCCAAATAACCCTGCTGTATATGGTGGACCAGCGGGTGTGCAAACTTCTCAGCCAACACACATGTTTGGAAGCTACAATAACCCAGTGCCACAGGTGCCTTCGCCATATGGAACTCCATTTTCATCTTCATTATCTTCTGTCCTGCACCCGCCACCACCCCCAACACCACCCCAACAATTTCACCAACCCCCATCTGCCCTTGAGAGCCAGCCATCTCCTTCTATTCAATCTCCAGTACCTCCTGCGTACAAAATGCTGCCTTCTGCACCAGTGATGAATGTAGACTTCCTGTCTCAGTCAGATGGAGCTCCTCCATCATACTCACTCCTTTTCCCAGACAAATCTGATGCAAAATAACTGACTAAATGCTAAATGGTCAATTAGTGAGTTATTTAGTTATAAACTAAACCTGTGTAGGTACAGATTTGACATTAGACCACCCCTATTATGTCTTGAACAATTTTTTATTAAAATGAAATTGTTAATGTATGCAGTATTTATCATTTAGTCACCTATATACTGGACTTTATATACTGGGCATAAATAAGACTTTTGCACTGCATGTGATTTAATGAGCAGGTCAGGTCACTCATTAACTTTGTACAGCTACTTATGCCTTAATTATCATGGTGCACTGTATTTTGCATTGTTCAAAGTGCCCTTTTCAGTATTAATATCTACCTCACTGCTCTATTTAGTAGGGGTGGGGGAAAAAATCGATACTGTGTAGTATCGTGATATTTTGTTTGCTAATAATGTATCGATACAGGGACAGCAGAAATCGATATTTTGTTACAAAAAAAGTTTTTGTGGACTGGACTGACTTCAGAGCATGTTGATCCTTTTTCTGAGCAAGAATCCTGACATTCCTTCACTGTCCAAATGTGTTTAACTTTTTTTTTTGACAGCAATAAACATGACAGTTTACTGATTTTAATGTAAGACATGTTTTATTTTAATTAAGTTTAAAACTTTTTTATTTAATGTAAAATTATATTTTGTTTTAATTTACTTTCAAATTCTTCAGTTGCTGAATGGGCTGCATAGTTTTCATAAATTACATAGTTTAGAATAGTTATAATTGTACCAGATGGTTGCATTCAGTTAAGTTGGACTAGACTGTAATACAAACCGTTCAGTTTGTCAACAATAAAACTGACTGAAATGAGAGAAGGACTGAGTGCGAGACTTTGATATTAGATAAATGAATATTGATAAAGTTTACCTTTATGTACAGAATCTGAATATCGCAAAATATTTTAAAAAATTGCAATAATATTGTATCGTGGGATGTATGGTGATTCCCACCTCTACTATTTAGAGGAATATTATAACAAAATTGCCAACACTGCATCAGGCTTTTTAGATATATATATATATATATATATATATATATATATATATATATATATATATATATGAGACATATTTATTTCCTCTATACTTTAGTGTGTTGAGTTTATCTCAGTTCAATGCAATTTTACCTATGTAGCGTCAAATCACAACAACAGTCAAAGCGTTTAATATTTTTCCTACCTCTGTTATAAATATTTATTATTATAAAATGTTACAATATTATTTTTTTGCAAACTGCCAGTTTTTTCTCTGAGTTGTAGAGCTGAATAAAGTTATGTGAAGTTTATTTTTTGAATAGTAGTAATTAGTTAATTTTTTTTATATGGTAGAGCATGTCCACAATAGTCAAACTGATAGTAAGTAATCTCATTCATCTGATTTTTTCAATCTTATCAGGCAACTCTCTTTAACAGTGTGAAATCTTGTTCTAGTCTAATACCCTTGGCCGTCAAACAATTTTGAAGACAGATTTACTCTGAATACCAAACCAAAATTGCGCAAGTCCTTCCTGCTGTGCAATAGCTGAGGTGATTTGCTTAAAGCAATGTTGTAAAAATGTTGCAACTGTTTTACATGGGTTAGGCAGTTGGATATGTTTTCTTCTTTCTTTTTTAAACCTCATGCTTTAGGCAAAGGCAGACAATCATTTGTAAATTCAGCTGGCTGGCATCAAAGAAAGCAGTCCATTTGACCAACAATCTAGCATGTCTCCAATACAGGACTTCAGTCTCACTTATGAATCGGTCAGCAATGATGACATTTTTCCTGGAGGAGACACTATCGTAGGCACAGCTACTTAAAGAAAAAAAAATTCTGACCAATACATAAATAAACTGAAATAACTGATAATAAACTGAAAAGACAAAAGACAATGGACTTCATTCACGACTAGTTCACACATAAACTCTGTGGATGAATGTTTCACAGAGAAATCTGTGATTCATTGGGACTTTCTTATCTGAATTTATCTGTAATAATAATAATGGATTGGATTTATATAGCGCTTTTCAAGGCACCCAAAGCGCTTTTACAATGCCACTATTCATTCACTCTCACATTCACACACTGGTGGAGGCAAGCTACAGTTGTAGCCACAGCTGCCCTGGGGCAGACTGACAGAAGCGAGGCTGCCATATCGTGTACTCATTGAACAAATTGTTAGACCCTGTGTACAAGCAGATGATGAAGACCTGGATGTGTTATGTTAAAGTCAAGCAAGGAAAAATAGTGGTTGGAGACTGCAGTACAACCAAAATTATCCCAAATGTGTACATCAAAAGCAAGATCTTGTTGTCTCTTAAATGGTTGCTTCAAACATGGGGACCTGATCTGCAACCATTTTCAGGTCAGTGATTTAAATGAAAATGACAATAGGAAGACAGAAGGTAATGCCTGTCACATGCCTGTCTCCCAGTACTCGTGACAGGCATAAACCTACTATGGTCATATTGTTTATGAGGAAACAAATATGTGAGCTTTACTTCACAGATAACATAATTATTTTGCTTCTACTTTGTACCCTCAATATTTACGGAGTACAAAGGAGCAGTAATAAACTATTGGTCAAATTCATCATGTATTTAATAACAACTATGAAAAGTGGGGACAGTGCTTTTCAGCTGTGGTACCAAGCTCTGAAACTGTTAATCACTCCACCTCCACCTGCTCATGATTAGATAGAATTGTGGAACATCTTTGTCTAAATAATGTAGGCTAATCTGGACAGAGGTGATCTTAATCATTACTAAATTTATAGGCATACTGGTAATCTACAAAAATGCCATTATAGCTATGATAACCTATGCAACTGCAGTCTATATTGCTAATAATATCATTCACCAGCATCTTTGCACATTCACAACTGCTTTTGTTGTTATGGTGCTTAGGTTACTGCCAATACTTGTGGGAGGTACTGATGACAGAACCAGGGTGTACAAAAGAGTAACATCCCTAACGTAGCATGCAGCCATCACAGACATGCATACTTAACCTGTCACGTACAAAAATGTCATCTACATTATAAGTGTCATGATGTGTGCTGTGGCAGGCAGGATGTAGGACCCAAAAGCAGGACTCTGAGACAGAATGACAAACTAAAGGCGGCAGCTTCATTGCTGGAGAACGTATGAACATGAAATACAACTGAACTAGAAACTCAAAAACAGAAACACTACCTTACTAGAAGCACAGAGAAGAAAGAAAAAAAACAGCACAGTGAGGGTATGACACTTCAGGACTTAAAAACACAGGCAGGACAACGAGAGGATGGGGAACAGGTGGTAACACAGCTGGGACAAATTAGACCTAACGACACACACTGATGGAGGTAAAACATAATCTCTAATAGCAAGAAACTAAACAATTTAACATGAATACATGAAAATACAATAAAACCATAAACCACTCAAAGAATCTAACTATCCTTTTAACCAGTTAACACAGTCCAAAACCTAGAGATTAAAAACTAACATAAGCACACAAACACAAAAAAACTGATATAAAACAAAGAAATATTAACCAAAATCAAACAAAGCACATGAACACTTGGTCACCAGACACAGGACCATGACAAAAGGACTGGGTCTGTTTGGTACCGTGTCCATAGTCCTGTTCAGTGAGTGAAAATATATACTCCAAGGAACAAGCCCAAATGTCTGTTTACTATCAACAGAAAACTGCTAACCAGGAAGTCGATAGATAGATAGATAGATAGATAGATAGATAGATAGATAGATAGATAGATAGATAGAATAATTTTATTTCGAACATACAAATATAACTGAAATAACAAGAGAAAAGAAAAACAACCACAAACGCCCAATCCCCTTTACAAACCATCCTAGACTTGTGTAAGTTAAGATGTAAATGACCACTTGATCGAAGGGCTCTGGAGGGTGTATAAAGCAGCAAAAAGTCAGACAAATAGTCTGGCCGTTTAGCACTTTATAAGTCAAAAGTAAGATTTTAAATTTAATTCTAAAACGCACTGGAAGCCAATGAAGGGAAGCAAGCACGGCAGTAATGTGTTGGTGTCTCTTCACATGAGTCAAAAGGCGGGCTGCAACATTTTGTACAAGTTGGAGCCGTGCCAAGCTGGACTGACTGACACCAACGTATAGTGAATTACAGTAATCCAGTTGAGATAAGACGGACGGACGGATTGCTCGTTCCAAGTTTTTAAAGGATAAAAATTATCTCACCTTGGATAGGAGCCGTAATTTAAAAAAGGACCACTAAACAACTGAATTAATTTGTTTTTCAAATGTAAGTTTGCTATCCAAGAAACCTCCCAGATTTTTACAAGCCCAAATCTGGGGCATTGAAATTACAGCTTAGTCCAAAAATAATTATTTTATCCTCATTGAAGGTAAGAAAATTTGAGGCCATCCAGGTTTTAACTTCGTAAAGACATTTGAATAGGGATTCCACGGGAGTGGAAGTGTTTCTATTAAACCGAAGATAAATCTGGGTGTTGTCGGCATAAGCGTGAAAGCAGATGTTATGCTTCCTAAACATTAGGCCTAGGGGTAACATATAGACTGAAAAGAGAATTGGGCCTAATACAGAACCCTGCGGGTTCCACAAGGAAAAGGAGCTGGGGAAGAAATAAAATCATCAAGACTCATGGAAAAAGTTCTGTCAGACAGGTAAGACCTAAACCATTCCAAAGGGATGCCTTTGATACCACATTGCTCCAAACGTGAGATCAGAATGCTGTGGTCAACAGTATCAAAGGCTGCAATTAAGTCTAGAAGCAGGAGCACAGCTGAGTCTCCTGAGTCGGTGATTAATAAAATATCATTAAGTACTTTTAGGAGGGCAGTTTCTGTACTGTGGTGGGTTTTGAAGCCCGGCTGGAACTTCTCGAAAATATTATGACTATTTAGAAAGGATTGTAGCTGCTCAAATACAATCCTTTCTAGAATTTTTGACAGAAACGGAAGCTTGGAAATAGGTCTGAAATTAGCAAGAACAGAGGAGTCGAGGTTTGTTTTTTTAAGTACTGGCTGCACTACAGCGTGCTTGAATCCAGTTGGTCCTATTCCAGAGCTAAGACTACTATTACAAATAGTTAAAATGTCAGGGCCGACTACCTTAATAATCTTTTTTTAGAAAATGTGTTGGGACTTCATCTGTGGGGCAGGATGATGTCTTTATGCTATTACAAAGATCTTCCACTTGGTTAAGACATACAGGCTCAAACTGGTCAAAAGCAGTTGAGCAGGTATATGTTAATGAGACATCATACAGAGACAGGGTATATGCAGATCGAAGCATTTCTTAATTCTTATTAATAAAGAACTCCAAGAATCTATTGCAGGTTTCACCGGAGCTATCTATATGGAAGGCAGGGGAGGTATTCAAGGCCAAATCAATTGAGAAAAGAGTTATTAGAGTTGTTCTCAATATTTGCTGCTTTGTACATTGTTCCTGCAGTGCTGAAGTCAACAAAATCCTTAAATTTCAGAATTTTGAGAAAGAAAAATCTGATATTTATGCCTTTGTACATGATTTATGATTTTGGGCTCTTGGCTTTCGGCGGAGGCGGTCACGTTTTCTCTTGTCTCCTCTCCCTCCCTTATCTTCCTGCTTGACTTCCCTTGTCTTTGTCTAGTCTCCTCTAACTCTCAGAGACTCTCTCCGTCTTGTTCTCTAAAAAAATAAATGCCTAAATGTCACTGACACCCCTGACGAGAAATCTGGGCGTGGGCCTGTGGGAACATTTGCTGCCAGGTATGAGTGGCGTATCATGTCTCTGGCAGCACTCTCAATAGAGGATGTTGAAGACACCTACCTACCTATTCAGAACCATGATAACTGGATTCCTGCTGATTGGAACTGGCACAGCCCTGGCTTATCAACAAATAATGAAAAGCGGTCACAGCTGTTCAAGATCCCACAAGGCTGGTCAGCATGACTGACGATGGGTAGAGCCATGAGCACTCAGACTGTGTTTAGTGAACGTGATATGGATTAAATCACAGAGAAGCTCACGGCTCTGCAACAGGAGATCTAGAATTGGGACCAGTGACAGACATTAGAGCAACTACGGAACTGGAAAGCAGCTCTTCGCCCTACACCAAACCCAAACAATCACAATCTATCATTTGGCCTTCACTCATGAACTGGAAGCTCGAAATCCGGAGCTGGAACAAATACTCCCCAGATTACAAGACTGTGTTGACTCTCTGCCCTATCCTTCTACTTCCTCAAGGTCATCTGCATCAACTTGGGGATTGTTGACTTTCACTTAACTAGGTGAAAGGAGACCGTCTCATTAGTTGGATACAGGATACACACACACACACACACACACACACACACACACACACACACACACACACACACACACACGTACTCAGACACTGATATACAGTCACCCCTACAAACACTTCTGATGTACTTGTCTTTTATGTTGTGAGATGTGATGATTCATGTGCTATATATACCTGCTGATGGTTCCAACACCATCATTAAGTTTGCAGATGACACCACGGTGATTGGCCTCATCAGTGACAACGATGAGGCCGCCTACAGGGAGGAGGTGGATCGTCTGGCTGAGTGGTGCGACAGAAACAACCTGCTGCTTAACACCGAGAAGACCAAGGAGCTCATCGTGGACTACAGGAGGAATGCTGACCCACATCCACCCATCCACATTAAGGGGACGGCTGTGGAGCGTGTGAGCAGCTTCAAGTTCCTGGGAGTCCACATCTCCGAGGATCTCACCTGGACGACCAACTGCTCCAAGCTGGTCAAGAAGGCTCACCAGCGTCTCTTCTTCTTGAGGACTCTGAGGAAGAACCACCTGTCCTCAGACATCCTGGTGAACTTCTATCGTTGCACCATCGAGAGCATCCTGACCAACTGTATAACAGTCTGGTACGGGAACTGCTCTGCCTCGGACCGGAAGGCGTTGCAGAGGGTCGTGAAAACTGCCCAGCGCATCGCCGGAGCACCACTTCCTGCCATAAAAGACATCTACAGGAAGCGGTGTCTGAAAAGGGCTGGGAAAATCATCAAAGACCCCAGTCACCCATCACATGGACTCTTCACCCTCCTGCCCTCTGGGAGGCGCCACAGGAGCCTCCGGACTAAGACCACCAGGTACCGGAACAGCTTCTTCCCCACAGCTGTCAGACTCCTGAACTCTGCCTCCTGACATCTGACCCACGTTAAACTCATGGACTGAACATACACACACCCACAATGGACAACTGTACCCTCAAACACAATAATAACATGGACTGAACCACCACTCACAACCACTAGCACTTTATATAGCCTCTGTAGAAACTATCTACACCCTCACTTATCTTAACTGCACTACTGTATAGCTCTGTGTAAATAATCATTCTGTACATTCGATAATCTTTAATCCTACAACTGTTTACAACTTGCATAGTTCCCATTTCTGTATAGCTGTATATCCCAGATTCTGTAAAGTTATTTATTTCATATTCTGTATAGTTTTTCATATTTATATCCTGTTCATATCCTGTACATAGCTTGTACTCACTACAGCCTGTACATACTTATAGTTATAGAATATTCACAACATACTTCATACCGTGTACATTATAACATACCATAATAGACCCATTTCTGTAATATACTCACATATCTATATTATTGCTAATACATATTGTAATATATCTATATCACTAAAGCACTTCTGGATGGATGCAAACTGCATTTCGTTGCCCTGTACCTGTGCATGTGCAATGACAATAAAGTTGAATTCTATTCTATTCTATTCTATATGTGCTAGGGTGTTTTTTTCTGTTCTCAAACTGATCAAAGTTCTTTTTTCTCTTCTTCGTTCCTTATATTTTGTATTTCTATTGTTCTACTTCTCCAACCTGTCTTCCTCGTGTGATGTTTGTGTAATGCATGTGTGGTCAGAAGGGTAAAATGGCGCTGAAATGCCGGCAGCCTTAACCAATTTCCTTCGGGATCAACAAAGTTTTAATGGAAATTAAATGAAAACTTAATTGGAGGTTTTTCAGGTGTGCTTTGTTATTTATTTATTTAGTCAAGCATTCATTGGATATGTGATAGCTGTTTTCAAAATCTACAAATTCTCTTTTAAAACACCAAAATCAGTTTGGAGGACAGAATAATTCATCTTGCCACTGGCTTGACTGAAACCACTTTGAATACTATGTTTGGGGACATTCAATCCAAACTCAGAGGATGCTTCCTCCCACTCAATAATGCCATCCACACACTCCTTCGCTATAACATCTAAAAAGAAATAAATAAAATTGCTTTTGCTTGCACACACTGACAGTTAGATAATGGACACACTAAATGAATATATTTTCCTATTTCAATATCTTTACATCTTTATAAAAGAAAATCATTTTATGTATGTTTTTTCAAATTCCAACTGTTTCCTAGATTATTTCTTTTACCTTCCACCCAGTGTTTCCACTGGTCTCATTCTGTCTAGTCCATCAAAGAGTTGATAATAATAATAATAATAATAATAAATTTTATTTATGAGCGCCTTTCAAGTCACCCAAGGACACTTTACAATAGGATAAAACACCTAGTAAAACAATGGCAGAATAAGAACAATAAAATAAAAGCACAAGATAAAATGAACAAACAGTGGATTCACAGTGAATATGCAGATTTGAACAGATGAGTTTTGAGTTGGGATTTAAACTGGGGGAGAGAACCAATATTTCTTATTTCAGGGTGCAGAGAGTTCCACAGCCTGGGAGCAGAGCAGCTGAAAGCTCTGCTTCCCATGGTGGTGAGGCGGAAGGAAGGTACAGTAAGCTGGATAGAAGAAGAAGAACGAAGTGAACGGGCAGAACAAGTGGTGGTTAACAGGTCAGAAAGGTAAGAAGGAGCGAGGTTATGAATGGCCTTGAAGGTGAGCAGAAGAAGTTTGAAAATTATCCGGAATTTCACAGGGAGCCAGTGAAGTTCCTGAAGAACAGGGGTGATGTGCTGGTAGGAGGGGGTTCTGGTGATAATGCGAGCAGCAGAGTTCTGAACCAGTTGAAGCTTATGGAGGGATTTTTGGGGGAGACCATGCAGAAGAGAATTGCAGTAGTCAATACGGGAGGTAACAAGACTATGTACAAGAATGGACGTAGACTGGGTGGAAAGAGAAGGAAGCAATCTGTTAATGTTACGTAGATGGAAGTAGGCAGAACGGGTGAGATTATTGATGTGCGATTTATAGGAAAGTGAACTGTCTAGGATGACACCAAGGCTCTTAATGTCATGGCTAGACGGTCCTCACCGATCGTCTTGCCAATTTGTTGTGGTATTTGTGTGTACTGTGTCGTGTTCTCCTCTCCATCCTGTGCATGTGTTTTTCTGCTGGAACATGTACTTCCGGAAGCCGTGGCACGGAACGGCAGTTGACCGGAGGGGAGTGTCCTGAGCTAGAATCATCGCACCTGTGCGGAATTACCTTGCCAGCGCAGACCTATTTAACGGGGCGGTTGAGTCACAACCAACGCTGGAACGTTGAACTAAACCGGGTAGCGTAGTCATGATTGGCATACCCGGTTTGTGAAGGAGAGGACATTTTCGTTATTGAGCGTGTGTTTTTTCTCATCTGCCTCCAGGGTTCAGGGATTGGAGGAGGAGCCGGCACCAGGAGTTGTTGTGGATTATTACTGCAATGTCACCGTGAGGAGAGGTCGCCGTATCACTGCACTGCCCTTTTTGGATTATAGACTCGAACTGTTAACAAACCTTTTCACTGTAAATAAATCCACTGTCATTCTGCAAGGAGTCTCGCACCTGAGTCCTTTAATCCAATTCACCATGACACTTAACCTGAGGAGAAGGGAAAACTGTGGAGTTATCGATGGTGAATGAGAAATGGTTTGCCTTCAAAAGGTTGGATTTGGTGCCAATAAGGAGGATCTCAGTTTTATCCTCATTGAGCTTTAGAAAATTAGAGGTAAACCAGGATTTTAACTCGGATAGACATTCTGTAAGGGAAGAAGGTGGGAGGGAGGAATCAGGTTTGCAAGAGAGATATAACTGGGTGTCATCAGCAAAACAGTGAAACTGAAGATCAAATTTGCGGAAGATGGTACCTAGAGGGAGGATGTATATTACAAAGAGAAGAGGGCCTAAAACTGAGCCTTGGGGTACACCAGAGGTGACGGGGAATAGATGAGAGCGGAATGATCTTAGTTGAATAAACTGGGAGCGGTCGAGGAGATATGATTGAAACCAGACGAGGGGTGTGTCAGAGATGCCGAGAGAGGAAAGTCTGCTTAGAAGGACAGAGTGGGAAATGGTGTCAAAGGCTGAGCTCAGATCTAAAAGGACAAGAATGGTGAGAAGACCAGAGTCAGCTCCGATTAGAAGATCGTTAGTGACTTTAAGTAGAGCAGTTTCGGTACTGTGACATGAGCGAAAACCAGATTGAAATCTCTCGTAGATGTTATTATTAACCAGATGTAAATGAAGTTGAGCTGCAACCACTTTTTCGAGTATCTTAGAAATGAAGGGTAGATTGGAAATCGGACGGAGGTTGTTAAAGTTGTTAGGATCTAAAGAAGGTTTTTTCAGTATAGGAGTGACTAGAGCAGTCTTCAATAAGGAGGGAACGATACCGGTGGTGAGAGAAGAGTGAATGATAGCAGAAATGAGTGGGAGTAAAGAAGAGAGGCAGGATTTCACAAGCCCCGTGGGCATGGGGTCAAGATGACATGTGGCAGGCTTTGATTTACACATGAACTCGGAAATATCAGATAAATCAGGAAGATGAAAAGTGGAAAACGGCTCAAAAAGGAGAAGAGGTTCTGGAGAGGGCGTAGACACAACATTTGATCTGAGTTGCTGGTGGATGTTATTGATTTTCGTAGTCCAGAACAGCATCAAGGAGTTGCATGTTTCAGAGGAATAGAAGTGCGGTGGTAAAGCGTTGGGGGGTTGAATTAGCTTGTTGAAAACTGAAAACAGAGTCCTTGCATTACCCTCATAAGAACTGATAATACCAGAGTAGAAGATTTGTTTGGCCTTGTTAATGGAGTCTTTATACTGAAGTGCGTGGTATTTATAGATTTCTGAATCAACAGTTGAACCAGATTTCTTATATTTACGCTCTAGCTGCCGAGCTTTGACCTTCAGAGCTCGGAGGTCAGAGGTAAACCAGGGAGCAGAGCGAGCAAAGGAAACAGAGTGGGTTTTTACAGGAGCCAGAGAATCAAGGACAGTGAGTAGACAATTATTATAATATAACAACAAATCATCAGGAGTAGAATAGAAGTCCGGAATCTGAACATTGTCCAAACTGGTAGTAAGAATGTCCATATCAATGTTCTTGATGTTGCGGAACAAGATGAGACGGGTTGGCTTGGTAGAAGAGCAGCAGAGAGTGAGGTTAAATGAAAGGAGGAAGTGGTCAGTTATGGGGATTTCAGTAGCAGAAAGATTCGAGGGAGTAAGGCACTTTTACGGTGGAACAAAGAAATTCACGGCAGTTATGTTAATAATATGCGCATCTGCTGCATCCGCTGAAAAGCTGCAGCTGTTACACACGCAGCTGCAGCTTTTCAGCGGACTGAAAAGTGCGAACATGTGGACGGGTCCGTTGTGCATTGTTTACAGTGGTGCCGAAACCCAGGATTGGGGCACCTCAGACAGTACCTTTTTTTATTGCGGCTGTCGACTTACACATGCGGCTGCAGCTTTTTGGCTACAGTCTACACACATCAACAACAACAACAGGACCCAGTTCATTATGTTTTAAGCCGGCCAGTCAAGATTGCGCTCAGGTGCGTCCGCCTCCCCCGCAGCCGTGCCACATCCCATGCCCCGCCACAGCTTTGCAGTCAACAACAGGCTCACCGCAACCACTGAATAGTATTAAACTCTCAGTAAATTATATACATTTTCATCTCTCTTCACAAGTTTCTGGACTTATTTTTTTATAAGACTAAGATTGAACTTTATTTTTCCGTGTTTGGCAATGTTCACATTCTGTTTAACTTGTTGCTTTTTTGAAGAAGTAGTGCAGACTCATGAAGCAGTCTAGTGACAAAAGTTACAAATAGTTGTTTGAAATGAAAGTTGTTTGTTTAACTCAGGAATTCGCATGATAAGGTGGGGCCAGGTTTCACAATGAACTCACCCGAAACTCTGGCTGATTGGGACCCACACCCAGTTTCACACCTTGGCTCAGGCGATTAGAGGATCATCAGGGGGTCCTTTTGTCCCTCTGTGGGGGGCTACTCCCACTAGGTTTATATCTGGGACTCTCCACCATTTGACCTTAGAACTGAAGAAGCTTCTCGGGTGAGAGGTGAAACGCCTTCAAGTAACTTAAAGAAGTCCAGACGCTTTTCTTTGCAAGCTCCTTTGACTACGATGACCTGGATGACTGAGAACCTTCACAGACATATTGTTTGTTTAAAAAAATAACTGAAGGATTCATTGTGAAAGAGCTTATTATCTAATAAATTTGCAGCTAGGCTTTTCTGTCATTGTTTTGTTTAGGTGGGGGCATGAAAATATTTATTCCTGCCATGTGGGGAATGATGTAAAAAGTTTAAGAACCACTGCTGTATGGAAACAGGTAAGGTTTGGTTTGACTGTGTCATAATCATTTAAATTGCTGCCCAGTGACGTCTTAGAGATTGAGAACGCTGGCCTATTGAGAGACAGTTCAGCTCTTTACCCTTATAACAGTATCAATTGTTTAATGAAGCCATAAGAAAGACCTGGCACCCACATCACAGGAGAGAGCACACTACATGCACACTCGGTGTTACTGTACGTAACACAGCTGTCTTCATTTGTCTTCTTTTTGCATTTGCTGCTGTTGTCCTTTGTTGGAATTTTCAAAAAAAAATGTAGCTGAATGTGTAGCTTTGTGCTAATATTGTGTCTGTTTCCATGATTTAAGGGCATTTGTAAACCTAAATTCAATATGGCTGAATTAAAATGGATTCAAAACAAATGTTTACATTCCTTACATTCCACAACACCTCCTACCCTCTGCATGAGACCTTATGAGCACTGAGCAGCTCATTCAGCAGTAGACTTTTACACCCACAGTGTAGGAAAGAGCGCTACCACAGGTCAGTCTTATCAGCAGCTGTCAGACTCCATAACACATTTTAACATGCGGTAGTTTAAAACCACCTTGATTACAATGTTGCAGTAACAAAAACATATATATGTGTTAATATAGAGGTAATTATGGGTTAAATTATGGGTATTTCTTCATTTCGTTTAAGTTTATGATTGAATCGGTGGTTGTGACCAGGACATAACTCTTTATTGGAAGAGAGCTGTGACTATCCCCTTTCCCATTCACTTGGATAAATGATAAAGAAAGAATATTTTGAAAAGCTTTTGTGAGCTGAATTTTTTTCTTACTATTGTGAAACAAATTTTTAGACAATGATTGTGTGGCGGAGGCGGGGCCCCGGCGCGCGGCTGCAGAGGAGGAGTGGTGCAGTGGGCTCAACGGGGCGGTACGGGAGACGCCGGTAAGAACAGCTGATGGTGATTATGGACTGACAATGGTTTTCCCTCCCCTGTTTTATAGTGAGACGGAGAGCGGTGGCGAGAGGAAAAAACGACACACGTCAGCTGGGAACGAGCTGTCAGTCTATGTGAAAAGCATAAACCTGTGAAACGTGTGAATAAATGTGGAACTTGGCAATAACAACTTGCGTGTGCGTGTACCTGTGCCTCGTATATTCCACAGATTGATTATAAAATAAAATGTATGCAAAATGTGCTACAGGATGCAACATACCCACATGCCTTTATTCAGCTGCAACCTGATCTCTTTCAGCTGGAGCCTGGTGATTTGATTACAATGCCCTTCCTTTTAGCCACAGCATCTAATTTGGTTTGGTGCATTTTTGAGCAATTTTCTCTGATCATAGAATACAGCCAGTCTTCCTGTTAAAAGCAAACCACTGTGATTTGACAAGACATAGAAATTCTGACTCATGTTGTTTTGTTTATATAAATGGTAAATGGCGTGTATTTATATAGCGCTATACTACTCCCTAAGGACCCCAAAGCGCAGTCATCCACTGTGACTTATAGACACGGGACCCCTCCTTGAATCTCCATCTTATTGTGTGGGAGGGGGTCTTTGTGCAAGAGTTTATAAGAGCAACCATCAATTTTCTTAGCGTCTTTTGCAATTCAATGGCTGGGGCTGGAGCCTGTCCTTGCTATCATGTAGTCAAAGATGTAGTACACGTGTAGGCAATAAGTATGCAGCTGGACTTCGGAAATCGACACAGAAAGATCTTATCTGATCAAGAGATTTGAACCTAGAACTTTGAACGTGGAAAGACAGGATATGATAAATGAAAACTGGTGGGACAGTTTGTGGCGGACAAATTACTGCATTTTTTAAAAAGAAAAACATCAGGTAATTTAGGCGAAAGTGCAGGAGACCATAGAACTGGTTTTGATGGTAGTACATGGTAAATTCTAGTTAGTTCGCAGAACTTATGAAAAAAAAAAAAAAGAGTTTAGCTATGAGCTAAAACTAACTTGGCGTCAAAGTTAGTTTTACCAGTTAAACCACTGGTTTAACTAGTTTAAATGGACTGCCCAGCTATCCCTTCAGTCAAAAGCTAGTAGCAAAGGCAGCAGAGGGAAGCACGGTGGTTCTGTGCTTAGCACTGTTGTTGCCATCAGTTACATGCCATGATACATGGCACTGTTGTTTTTCTGTTGCGTAACACCACCATTTGGAAACTTGCATCCAGAGTTTTTAGCTGCCCACCCAAACATAGCAGGCTACTTCTTTTGATCAAAAGGAGTTTGAATGAGGTGCTACTGTTACAAGGGTTGAAAAGCTGAAAAGTCGTTCTTCAAACAGCATTTAGTTTAGTTATGGATCCCAAAAAGCATTTGCAACATGTCAGTGTTTCTCAGATTAGTAAATGTAAATAAAATCTGTGAATAAACTGTGACTTTGGTAAAGACTTAGTGAACAATATTAAGTAGCTATCTTAAACTGTGCAAATCCCAGTAATATGTCTAGTTGGTCATTATGGTGCATAAGCTAAATTTATTGTCTAAAGAGCTGTTGTAATAAATGTCTCACACTTTTTGGTACTATGTCAAATTAAAAAAAAAAAAAAAAGCCCACGACGTCACTCTATAGGCGGAGCCTCCTGTCACGCCCATTGGATCTGCTCGTCAGTGCTGAGAAAAGCATTTCGCCGACAGCTCAGAAATGTCTCCGATAAAGGACTTTAATGTGACTTACGGAACAATCGACGAAAGCGATACTTTTTCTGAAGGAGATACTATAGTTGGAACAGTTAGTTTCAGCCTGACAAAAGCCATCAAAGTCAAAAGTGTTTCTGTAAAGGCCAAAGGAGACGCAAACGTACACTGGTCTGAAGGAAGTGGAGATGACGAGAGATCGTACAGTGATCATAGGAGATATTTCAAGGTGAAGGAACTCTTAGTTGCAGAAAATGCTAAAGGTAGGTTTATTTATTTAGAACTTGGAAATCACGTTATTTTGCCATTTCACTCCTCATGGCAATATACTGAGTTTGTTATGATCATTGGTTTCTTTTAGTTTTATTCATGTAATCCTTGTATATTATGATAATTCCGTTCTTGCCCTTCTAGTTTGGTTGTCATCTACTATTCAATTTTCATTAAAATTTTAGTTCTTAGTTCCATAAAGGACGGTGCTTTAATCTGCTGTCATTCCCCAGTCCCCAAAGCGGATGGATTTATGATTTAGCTAGAATTGTGCGCGCGAAAGACGGATGTTTTAACCATTTCACCACACTTCGAATGTTTTGTTATTTTAGACTGTAATTCTCTTAATTGTTTGCGTATCCTCTCTTGAATCCTCTTGTGTCAAACTATTCACGCCTGCCTTTCCCTGCGTCTCCCTTCCTGTTTTGTCTGTTATTTGTCTTCCGTGTCTTGTGACCAGTTTGAATTCGACCCTCTTTTCTACTTCTGTCGCAACTGTTTGAGGGTTCCCTCTCTTGTTACACTCCTTGATCACCTCATGTGTTTATAAATGGTACTTTCCCCCTTAGGCTGCACTATTTATTGCCACGTCTATACACTTCTGCCGTGTGCTTCTCGACTCTGTTTCTGTCAGTTTTTATACTTTGCCAAACTATTAACCAGGTGGCGGGGAACGATATATAGCAGCATATTCCGATGTTTTGCATGGCTTTATTGATACAGAGACATACAGAGACACCAAATATATTTTTATTCAATCCGTTACAAGGGTTCATCTCAACAAGAAGGCAAATCTCATGCACTACCATCCAGAGATAACATTATTTACATTTAATTAGCTCAGCTAATAAACCAATCAACACTGGACACCCTTTGCTTGATAGAGCTACTTCCTATAAGGCTACAGCTCTTAAAAGTAAAGTCATAAGACCGTATATCATAGAGTTATAGTAGTCTTCAACCAGAAATTATAAAAACCTCAAAGCACATTTTCTATAGCTTCCGTTTTTTGCAGGAGTAACTGTGTAAATACCTGCATTGGCGTTTTTGAGTATATACAACTAAATAAAGAATGGAATTCGTCCTTCTTTTGAAATTTAAATTGCTCAAAGCAAAATGCTACTTTCACATTGGCTCTGGTCCCACTGTACCTCTGATTCTCTCTTCTCAGTTATCATTCCTTGTGAGTCTTGCATTATCCTAACTCACTAAACACAACCCAGTCACAGGCACTGTGGGATAGATTATAATATTGCAGAATTCCCATAGAGTCTTTTCAAAGTTAAAGTCATCTTCAGTGTCAGACACTGATAGGTGCCAATCTTTTTTTTGGGGGAGTAAAAAAATATTACTGACCTGGTAATGGCCAGGTTACCGGGCTGGTTACATCCATGGTTGTCATGGTCTTCTAGCTAGAAACTAGCAGACTGGCTTGAAAATAAAACATGTTACACGTGCAGAGATAATATTAAAGACACTATGGTGATACATGCATTTTAGAGATCCCTGCTTTTTTTTTAAAAAGAGTTTTCTGTGAAGTTAAGAATAATTAGAAAAGTGTGTGCAAAAACAACAGGAATAACAGTGCATACAGACATGAGTATTGATTAACTGTAGAAAAAGTAAGATATAACTACTGATGCTTCAGTCAGTTCTGTTTGAGGTATACAAGTTAGTATGGCCATAAGCTACCACAGGAGTTACAACAGCAGAGGTATCCACATATTTGATTTGACAGATTTTTATACTGGATACCATTCCTGATACAGCCCTTCCAGGGATTTGTCCCAACTTCCCTTCTTCCAGATGATCTTTTGCTGATAGGAGAAACATTAAACATCACATAGATTAAATGAAAATCTCCCCAAAGTAAAATGCAGCTATTATTAGTTATCATTGCCTACCTATGATCATTCAGTATGTCTGCCATATAAAAACCTTAAAATGTCACAAGCAGAAAAATAAATAAATAAAAAAGAACCAAAAGCATTGTAATATTTAATTTAATCTGATGTGCAGTTAAATGAAACAGACAAAAGTAAACCAATGCCATTCTTAAAAAAATACATTTAATGCAAAGTTTAAAACAGGAATATAAAAAAAGCACTCGAGTTTCAAAGGTGAGTTTAAAGTTGTCTGCATTTTCTTTTAGTTTTACTGAACGTGATTCAAGTCTAGACTTTTTACAGTGAAGTTCTTTATCAAATATATCTTCTAGTTTGTAACTAGGCTTGATGCAGATCTTGGAAAGCAGCAGTTGCATTTAAGAGCCTACCACTCAAGAGTTTCTCAAAAGTTTAATCACATTTCTCCTGCAGGCACTTCACTTCCCCAAGGGGTCCATTATTTTAAGTTCAGGCTTAAAATCCCAGAGGGGTAAGTGGGAATTTCTGGCTGCAAGTATCAATACTGTGTCATAACTTGCCTTTACAAACAAATGCATTATACCATGGTTCTGTTTTATAGGAACATGCCATCATCCTTTACAGGATGCCATGGAAAAGTTGTCTACATGGTTGAAGCAAAGATATCCAGGAGCTGGCGATGGCCTTCTACAGTACAAAAAGAGATCAAGTTTGTTTCTAAGGCATTTCTACACACTGTTCAAGTAATGGCAAACACTGCAATGGTTTGTTAGAAATTTTATACTTGGAAAAGTGTATTGTAACCTTTAAAAATGCAATTCAGTGAGGCATTAAGTTGTGTTGGAAAATGTTTGTCTGTATGTTTTGTTATAGTGTCCACAATCTAGTACAGTGAGTAAAAAGATGAGTGGTCTCTCCAAGGGACAGGTCCAAATGTCTGCTACTATTAACAGAACAGTCTGTTTTCCAGGTAAATTGTTTGCAATTTGCAAAATCTAATGTAAATACATTTAACAATGCAGTTTACTTATAATATTTGCTTTTGTCAGGTGAAACTTTATCTGTTGCCACCAAAATCTGCAACTCTTCCTCCAAGGACATGAAGCCCAAATTCAAACTCCAGGAGAGAATAGTGTACCGTGCTGGTTGCTCTTCTACGTCCAGTGAGAAAACTTTATTTAAAAAGGTCGGGGACAATATAAATCCAAACTCAGAGGAAAGTGTCTCCTGCCAAGTGAAGATTCCCGTTGATGTCATCATTCTCCATAACTGTGAAATCATCTCAGTGGAATATTACATCAAGGTATGAAACAAAGTCATAGTTCTTTTATATAGTATTACCTTAGAAATTAAACTTCATCTGTTTGTAAACATTTTCAGGTAAGTAATAGACACGTAAAATACGTGTCCTAAACTCTTAAAAAATGTATACAAAAAATTACTGCAGAACACCTAATTAAACTACTACTATTGCAAAATGCTGCATAAAATTTGAATAATAACATATAAATTATTTATGACAAATAACTGAATCAGTAGCTTCATATGTTGCACTTTGATTCAGATGTTTACTAATCTATTACTGACATGTTTCCTAGGTGTATGTGGACATTAGTTTTGCCACTGATCCAGAGGTTGTGTTTCCACTGGCCATCGTTCCTCCCAGTTTTGCTGCCTTTCAGCCTGGGGAGGCTCTGGGGCCTTACCCACCTGGGACAGCTGGGGCTCCAAGCTACAGCGACTTTACTTCCTTTAACCAGTGGCCACAAGGTGCCCCACCATATGAGTTCTCAGCTCCAGCGTTTTCATCACCCCCAGTACAATATCCAGGATCTACTGCTCTGCCTCAGTTTCAGCAGGAAGAACCACCTCCATCGTATACGTCTCTTTATCCTCACCAAAATGAACAACCGTAGAAGCTCAACTGGATACTGAGAAAATGAATGAACTAAATGTTAATAGTAAGTCACACCTCAAAAATAGCTCTTGGGAGTATGGGCTAATGAATCTTCAGTTGGGTTTGGAAAACAGACATCAGTGTAAAATTCTGAAAGCCAAGATAAGAGACGAGAAAATTGGTTACCACATGTGTGTGCCTTTGGTGGGTGCTGAGCTTCTTGTTGGTCAATTAGCAGGACAGCATGAGGCCTTACAGCTGTTGTCACATGAGAGAACTCATAGTTGCATAAGAAATTGAGTTTTTCATACTGTACTAATGAAACAAAGAAAAGACAGCACATAGCTGATGATGATAACTAGTTTGCAAGTGGAATGGAAAAGGTGCTGCTTTAAGGCTGGCATTCACTTAATTATTTGTTTTTGTTCAGGAGTATGTGCCTGCAGGTGAACAGTGAGTAAGCCAATGATTTGTTGTGAATTTTACCTCCATGTTGTCTTTGCTACAACCATGATAATTCGAGTTTTCCATTTTCTTTTGTGGGGTCTTTATCTTACAATAGAAAGTGCCTTGAGGCAACTGTTGTTGTGATTTTGCCACTATATTAAAAAAGAAAAAACCTGCTTCTTGTCTGCGGTCACTGGGTTTTATAGTAGAGTCATCAGACACTTGTTTATGCCAGGCATTTCCAAGAAAGTGTAGTCATGTGTCTCTTGATAGGTTGTTACTCTTTAAAAGGTTTAGTTGAAACATTTACTAGCACAGAGATAAGTTCATATTCAGATGCGCATACATTGTATTTATAATACATATTAGAACATTTTTTTTTATGCTACTTATATTACTTCATTTCCTTTTTTTATTTTCACACAAAGACTAGAGGCCAATAAAGGGTCTGTTGCAGTTCAGTGGCTTCCTTCTGGTGGCCACACTTTCTAACAATTTAACAAAATCATACACTCCAAAATCCAAGTTTCGATTTATCTTGACGTTTCCTTTGTTAGATTTTATCTGTGTATGTATCTGTAAGTTTGTTTTTTTTTTTCCATTATTTTCTGAATTTCTTTATAATTTTATCCCATAATAAGTTTTAAACTGGTTATCATCGTTGTAATTTTTGCTAGGCTTTCATTTTTATTATGCTCGTCCATTTAAGTCTTATTTATTGAAATTTCAATTTACATGCAATTGCCTGGAAAGCACTTTGGCTCAACCACTGTTGATATAAATGCACTATAAAAATAAAATTGACTTGACGTTTGTTAGTTATGTTAGTTAGTATTATGCTCATTCATTTCAGATCAAATGAGGCCTTTTCACAATTTTATACTTAGTAGTATACTAAGAGTATTCTATATTTTATCTTTAATAATATTTAAATGTTAAAAAGTCAGTGTGAGTTGTGGCTTATGCTTTTGATGTGCCATTCTGCTTATTTTTTGTGTCATTTGTAAACACAACACTGGTTCATCCCCTTGACTTAGGTGTATTTTCTTATGTTTACATATCATTAAATAATACCAACAGTTATCTCAAGGCATTTTATATTATTTATTTATTTTATTGTGTTTATTTTTATAACACCTGTCTTGCACAAGTACAGTCTGAATGCTTTGTTGTTCTAAACACATTTGCTTTCCCAAGAGGAGCACTATGGACTTTAGGTAGGTTCTTCTTGCTAATCATTTTTATTTTATTTTAATATAATTATTGGTGTGGATATTATGGATATTAAGTGTCTACTACCTGTTCCACAATATGGAGGGGTGGGGGCTGCTGTTGTAAGGCTGGTATTGATTTATTAATTGAGTTCTTTTCTGTGAATTTCACTCCCCCCTTTTTTTTTAAAATTGTCTTTCTTACATGGTAACCGCGTTAACCTTTGCTTCCTTTCTGTTGTCAGTGCGTTTCATAATAGTGTCATGAGACACTTGTTTATGCCAGTAATTTCCCAGAAAGAGCAGACATTTGTCTCGTGATAGGTTGTTACTCTTTGAACAGTTTAGTTGAAACATATGCAAGCACAGTGATAAGTTCCATTCTTAAAACTGTGTATTTTTTTAGGCCACAGTGATTTGGTTAAGCTCTGCATCAGCAAACGGTGTGTTGACTACAAGTGGATTCAAACTGCAATTCTGTGTGTGATGAACCTGCATTGCCTGTGCAAAACAGATTAACATGTAATCACTTGCTAAGAAAACAATGGGAAGTCAGGCTTGTTTATAGAATGCAATTCATATGCAATGGTAATTTGAAGAGCTTTGTATATGATGAATGAAAGGAAATTAAAAATGGGAATAAATCAATTAAAAGAGTTTTTAATACTTTTAAAAGTTACAGTTGGTCAGAAATGTAGGAAAGATAAAGTGCTAATTCACCATGTTTAGTTCAGTAGGTATACTGCCTACAGATATCTAGTATATGCACACCTTTCAGAAGAGGAAGCATTGACTGGCTGACAGGTGTTCCCTTTACTGCACCATAAGAGAGATGTGACTGGAGTCATCCAACTAGCTCAGGCCAATTTAGTGGCTCAAGGCAGTCCATTAAAGAAAGCAAATGCGGCGTGCAAAAACACCCTCAAATTTTGATACCCTCCTCCTCTAACCAAATATGTTTATTTGGTTAGATGCTTTGCATCTTTTAACACTAATCTAGATTTTCACATTTATAATTCAAGTTTGAATAAAGTATTAATAAGATCTTAAGGTTAGGTTGTTGTTTCTAGAAACTTTTCTTTTGAACATATTACATAAAAGCATCACAATCTCTCCACAAGCTTCAAAATCAGGTATTTGCAAGCATTTGCAAACTGGAAAACAAAGGGAACGTCTTTAATGATGTCTAAAAAATTATTCAATTTGGGAAGATCAATTTTGTGAATAATAACTGAGGCATTATACACCACTTCATGTACTCAACAAGCTTGCAAAAAGAAATGCACAGTGCACAATGTAGCTCATTATTAATGAAGTCATGACGAACATTATTGTATAGGTGTCCTTTGTCAATATGGCACAATGACACCACTTTAATAAGGTGAGCAGGCCTCCAATTTTACATAAAACAAGACTGAATAGCTCTTAGGAAAGCTCTCTAACCATGATGTCACAGTGATTCCTCTCAGCTGCACCTCCTTCACAACTTTCTGGTGCTGCTGCATCCTTCTCTCCACTCTCTTGCTGAAACATGTACTTGCTGACAACCTCGTAGAATTATGTGAGGTAAGAAACCTCAGAAATACTTCTTGCAAAATTTCACAAAGATTTTAAAACCAAAACAAGGCTACTGCAGTTGCAGCCTTCTGGAGTCTGTTTAAGCTCTTTGCACATCACAGACTCAGATAAAGAGTCTTTTAACACTCAGTCTTTGACTCAAGTTGATAACCAGGGGTGCACATAAGTGGTCCGCAGGTAAGCATGTGCTGTCAAAATAAAAAACACGCACCAGATAAGAAGTTGCAACGCGCATTTGCGTACATAAGATTTTCTGGAGGAGGACAGACATTTGTTTAGAACTCTTAAAGATGTCGAAGAAGCAAGCTCCTTTAAGCAATTACTTTGGTGTTCCTCCACCTCCAAAGAAATGTCAAAAGAAGTCAGAACCACAAAAGAAGCACGTGTTCTCGGAAAAGTGGTTACAGGAGGTGAGCTGGCTTCAGACAAATGATGAACGCACAGAGATGTGGTGCAGAACTTCTTGTCTGGTGCGCATTTTTTATTTTGACAGCACATGCGCACCTGCGGACCACTTATGTGCACCCTTGTTGATAACTCCCTCTTTACTTAGATTGTTCAGTCACACACAGTTATGCAGAGTCCCCTTGCAGCTGGTAGGTCACACCCAGATTTTCAGGCTAGGATTTTCAGGCTAGGATTTTCAGGTTGGAGACACTTTCTTACTGACTGCATATATATCTGTGTAGTCAGAAGCCTTCAGGGCTGCAAACAGTACTGAGGACAGTGGGGAAAATCAATGGGTTTTCCCCACATCCAGCACACTGCTCAGGAACACTGTCTGAGCAGAGCTAACAAAATGATAAGGTCTATTCTCTCTGCTTACAAGGTTCTAAAGGTTCACAGCGGGTAAAATAAGTATGAAACACATCACCAATTTTAAGTACATTTATTTCTAAAGGTGCTAATTTAATGCTAACATTAAATTCTGACCAGATCTCCAGTCCACAAAAATAAACAAAATAAATGGTAAATGGCCTGCATTTGTATAGCGCTTTACTCAGTCCCTAAGGACCCCAAAGCGCTTTACACTACATTCAGTCATTCACCCATTCACACACTGGCAATGGCAAGCTACGTTGTAGCCACAGCTGCCCCGGGGCGCACTGACAGAGGCTAGGCTGCCGGACACTGCCGCCACCGGGCCCTCTGACCACCATGAGACTGTTTTTTAAAAAAGTATTGAACACATGCAGAACAAGAGGTGTGAAAGGCATGGAAAGACATTTTGTTGCTTTGTCAAGTACTGAAGGTTCCAGTAAGCACTGTTGGGGAACAGAGAGAGAGAGAGCGAGAGAGAGAAAGAAAGAGAGAGGCTTTTCTTTTGTTCATGTGTGCTATATATTTGTAATATGCCCTTTTGTATGAGTATAAGAGTATCAGGCACGTTAGAAAGCTACGTTAAGAGGACAAGTTTTTTGAGACAATATGTCTGTGAAGGTTCTCAGTCATCCAGGTCATGGTAGTCTAAAGAGCTTGGAAAGAAGTTTGGACTGGACGTCTCTAAGTTGCTTGAAGATGTTTCACCTCTCATCTGAGAGGCTTCTTCAGTTCAGTTCAGTCAAATGGTGGAGATTCCCAGATTTAAGTCCTAGAGGAGAGTCCCCCCCAAGGGGGTCAAAAAGCCCCCTGTTGCTCCTCTACCTGATCACATGAGCCAAGGTGTGAAAACGGGAGTAGGTCACAATCAGCCAAGGGTTATGGGTGAACCCGCTGTGAAACCTAGCCCCACCCTATCATGTGATTTCATGAGGTCAAACAGGTGTTAAGGTGTCCGGGAAAAGATCTCAGAACTGGATTATAGATGGCAGACAGTTTTGTGTCGTAAACCACCGCCTCTGTTCAAAGATGGTCGTTCACAGTGGACATAGATGGCTTCTTTCACTCCTCTTTCAATCATGAACTGTGCTCCACCGACCCCCTCCCTCTCAGGACGATTACAATTCTTGGAACATCTGTGATGGCCAAAACATGTCTAACATGTCCCTGTGGCAATTCCTCACGGTTCTCACAACCGCCACGCTTCGAGAAAGGTCAAAAAAATCCATGACAGATAGATAACTAGATAGATAGATAGAAAATGTATTTATTTATTCATATAAATGACATAAATATAAATGAAATAACTAGAGAAAAGAAACAAAAAAACTTGAAAAAACATAAAGTTTTCATGAATATCTCTATAATATCTCTATCTAGTGTGACCTCTGTGTTATGGCTCTTTAAATGAAGGAACAGGGTCAGGTCAATTTTATAGCAACAGCCCCTTTTATTCAGTATCTGAATGACAAAGTGCAACAAAGTGGTTTTAGTTCTTGTGGAAAACCAGCGCGAGCCGTCTGTGGGAATCCCTCATCACTTAACATTTAACTATGTTAAAAAAAGTTCAAGTAAACTATTAACACTATAGGTGCGCGCATCTTTTCCAAGCGTGGATGGACTGTTAGCGATCAAATAAATAAATAAGGTTGTGTTAAGGTTCAAATATTGAGGAAGGAGAGTACAAACAACCATGGTCCAAGAGCTTGGTCAAACAATTGATTTTAATGAAATACACGTGTGGGAAGACCAGTTCCGTTCGCAGACAGGGCTAATCTTCGACTACTCAAAACATAAACAGATATTTTATACCATCAGGGTATATGTTATTTAATGACGCCCCCTCAACGTCAGATCCAATATATGCATACGTCAATTCAAAACCACAATGACTTTTAACACAATTTGAAAAGAACATTGTCTTCGTCTTCACGGCAGGTATTTCCTGTCACTGCCGGATGCTCGCTTATCGTCTTGACACATCAGCAGCAGTTCTGCGACAAACTGCTCTTTTGCAACCCCGAGCAAAACATGATTAAACTTTCACCTATAAATGATTCTCTCTAACTGAGTGTGTGTGTGTGTGTGTGCCAGAGGTGTGGACTCGAGTCACATGACTTGGACTCGAGTCAGACTCGAGTCATTAATTTTATGACTTTAGACTTGACTTGAAAAAATGTTCTAAGACTTGTGACTTGACTTGGACTTTTACACCAATGACTTGGGACTTGAATTGGACTTGAACCGGTTTACTTGAAAAGACTTGATATTTTACCCCAAATATAAAATTTAACATGCATATTATATAGAGATTGAAAATGTGACGTCATTCACGGGTAGAACCGCAAAGGATTCTGGGAACTCGTGGCAAGAGGTACTAGCGCACACAGACTTTCAATTGAAATCAGTTATACAGCGATAAAAAGAAACACAAAAATGGCAAGAAGCTGTTGTATTATTAACTGCAATAGCCGGTCGCATGACAGCCACGGGAAGCCGACGGGTAAAGAGATCGGTTGTTATCGGATTACGTCATTGAAGAGAAATTGTTCGAGCCATGTTTCCGAAGTAACAAAGAGGCGACTGGATTGCAGCCATTCAAAGACCAAATATAACGTCCCAGAACACTCCAGCTCACAGGTTAGTCTGCTCCAAGCATTTACACGAAGGTCAGTGTTTTTTAGTAGTTAATACGTCATTTTTCTTAACATAATTGGTGATATAGGTTACAAGCAAGTCTGGCGCTGAACAGAAATGGTCGCGCTATGCTCCTTTGTTTATTGTGCATAAATAGTGAATTGTCCTGACATGATATTGCGTTTCGCTTCTGTTATTATGGTACATTGACAAAAACATACTTTTATTCACAGGATAAAACGGGTTTTTTTGTATCACTAATTGCCCAGTACGATTACAGCATACAATATTATTGTCACTGCTACATTTCTGTGATGCTACCAGAAATTATTTCCACTACTAATTAATTATCGTTGAGCTCAAAGGTCCTATTAATAAACGGTTAAGGAATGTGTATTTATGACGACAGTTTGTGAGACTGGTAAACTTATGATACGTATTGTAATAGAGTGAATTGTTGCCCCCCAGTGGTAAAATACAGAAGTGCCTGTTACAGGGCTAGTTCTTGGTTGACCAATATATAACAACAAAAAAGGGTAGTTTTCTGCACCGCTAAGAAACAACAAGTTAGTGTGTGATGTCCTGCTGTTCAATAAAGGCACCTATCCACGTCCTTCTGTCCTGATCCTTTTAAGAGCCTAATCCAGAATATCACAACTGGCGACGAGGATTCTAAAGATTTCCACAGCGTGACAGAGGCTGTAGGAGGGTTGTGTTCACATGTAAAGAAAAAGACAAATCAAGACGTTTTCTTCACGGCTGCAGCGGAACAGCTTTTGGTGAGCTAACATGGCGATGCATGTGGGTCGTGTTGAAGAGTATAATGAATCGAAGGAAGATTTTGAGTCATATTTGGAGCGGTTGGAGCAATGGATGTTGGCAAATGATGTTTCCGATGAGAAGAAAGTGTGCACGTTTCTCTCTGTGATCGGAGCAGATACATACAGGCTGCTAAAGAATCTTGTGTCTCCGAGGGTACCGAGTACCATGGGATATGCAGCGCTGACTGGGGCGTTAAGTGCGCATTATAAGCCGACTCCAGTGGTGATAGCTGAGCGTTTTCGTTTTCAGAAACGTAACCAGAAAGAAGGGGAGGCAGTTTCTGACTATGTTGTCGCCCTGAGGCAGTTGTCAGCCACATGTGATTTTGGACAATATTTGGATGAGGCCCTGAGGGATCGTTTTGTTAGTGGGCTGCGTTCTGATGCTGTGCAGCGCAAGCTACTATCGGAAAAGGATCTTACATTTCCACATGCATGTGAGATTGCCGTATCCATGGAACTCGCTTCGAAAAATACGATGGAGTTCTCAGGACGCCAGGACCCTCACCACGTAAATGCCTTGACAAATGCTCCAAATTTTTTCAACAAAGGATGGAAAGGACAGAACAGGCAAGAGGGCAATAACAAGCCAAAGAACTGGAAGGGACCTAAAAAAGACACAGGAATGAAGCAACCATGTTATCGTTGTGGTGGAAAGCATTCAGCATGTGAGTGCAAATTTAAGAGCGAAAAGTGTCATGTTTGTGCAAAAATAGGACACATTGCACGTGCTTGCAGGAATAAAAAATTCAGTCAGCAAACTCAGTATTTGGAAACTGAGGATGAATGCTCAAGTAGGAATGATGAAGCTGAACTTTTTGGAGTTTATTCAATGTACTCCATCACCTCCAGTGAGAAGGGATACACAGTGGATGTTGCGCTTGGGAGCAAGAACACCACCATGCTGCTGGATACAGGATCAGCAGTGTCGGTAGTATCAGACAAGTATTATCAGATGCATCTCACTCATTTCCCTATAAAACCAGCCAGTGGGCTAAAGCTCAAGTCCTACTCAGGCCAACACATTGCTGTGCGTGGATATATTATGTTACCAGTACAGTATGGGACTCAAAACATCACCCTACCACTGATCGTTGTTCAGGGAGACAGACCAGCTCTGATTGGACGAAACTGGTTAAAGAAACTACAGCTGAACTGGAAACAGATTTTCACAGTACACAAGGTACTGGTGCAGAAAGAAGCAAAGCCAGGAGTACTAGAAGTGATTCAGCGCCATCAGGCAGTGTTTTCGGATGACCAAGGCTGCATAAAGGGATTTAAAGCTAGAATCCACACTAAACCAAACACCACACCAATTTTCTGTAAAGCTTGCCCAGTTCCTTATGCACTAAAAGAAGCTGTGGAAAAGGAGCTGGACAGATTGGAAAAGGTGAAGGTTATTTCAAAGGTTGAGAAAAGTGAGTGGGCATCCCCTATTGTTACTGTGCCAAAGGCAGACAAAACAATTAGGATATGTGGTGACTACAAAGTCAGTGTCAACCAGTGTGTTGAAGAGGAAAGATATCCACTTCCAAATACTGAAGATTTGTTTGCCACTTTAGCTGGAGGAATATCCTTCAGTAAACTTGACCTTTCTCATGCCTATCAGCAGCTACAGTTAGATGAAGAATCAGAGAAGTATCTGGTCATCAACACACACAAAGGTCTCTATAAGTACAATCGCCTCAGCTATGGTGTTTCCAGTGCTCCGGCTCTTTTCCAGTCTGTGATGGATGAAATCCTTCAGGGGATGGAGCATGTCACCTGCTTTTTGGATGACATCCTCATCACTGCTTCATCTGAAAGGGATCATTTGAAGAGGTTGGAGGAAGTACTCACACGTCTGGAGAAGCATGGTGTCAGAGTGAAGCTTTCCAAGTGCCACTTTCTTCAGAGCAGTGTGGAGTACCTGGGACATCGTATTGACAGGGATGGTCTGCATCCTTTAGAGGAAAAGGTAGCAGCCATAGCAAATGCACCAGAACCAACAAACGTCACTGAACTGAAGTCCTTTCTTGGTCTTCTAAATTACTACAGTCGATTTTTGGAAAATCCATCCACCATTCTTCAGCCTTTGCATAACCTGTTGAGAAAAGATGCTAAATGGATTTGGACCATGGAATGTGCAAAAGCATTCAGGGATGCAAAAAGTCTACTGCTGCAGAACAAAGTGTTGGTGCACTACAGCACAAATCTGCCATTGAAGTTAGCCTGCGATGCATCACCTTATGGATTGGGCGCAGTCATCTCTCATGTCATGGAAAATGGAGAGGAAAGGCCTGTGGCTTTCGCATCAAGAACATTAACTGAAGCTGAGCGAAAGTATGCCCAGATAGAAAAAGAGGCCCTTGCCATAATTTTTGGAGTAAAGAAATTCCATAAATATCTGTATGGAAGGAAATTCACCCTCATAACAGATCATAAGCCACTGCTGGCTATACTAGGGCCAAAGTCAGCTGTCCCAACACTCGCTGCACTAAGAATGCAACGCTGGGCTCTTATTCTAATGGCATACAATTATGACATTGAATATAGAAGATCAGCTGAACATGCTAATGCAGATGCATTGTCACGTCTACCTCGGAATACGCCAGACAACATTGCCGCTGAGGGAAGTATCTTCTATTTCTCACATGTGGAAGAGCTACCAATAGTAGCTAAAGACATTGAGAGAGCAACCATGAAGGATCCAATCCTCAGCAAGGTCTGGAGCTACACCATGAATGGGTGGCCAAGTTATATGCAAGACGAATCACTTAAGCCTTACTTTACACGCAGACACGAGCTGTCAGCAGAACAAGGATGTGTTCTTTGGGGACAACGGGTCATCATTCCACCGGTTTACCAACAGAAAGTGCTGGAAGACCTGCATCATGAACATCCAGGTATCTGTCGTATGAAAGCACTCGCTCGCAGTTACCTGTGGTGGCCAGGCTGTGATGGTGATATACAAGAACTGGTTCAAAGCTGCTCAGTCTGTCAGGCTGTACAGAAGTCACCACCCGTTGCACCACTCCATCCGTGGAAGTGGCCTGAGAGAGTTTGGCAACGGATTCACATTGATTTCGCTGAAAAAGGCAAGCAGTACTTTTTAGTTGTCATTGACAGTCATTCAAAATGGTTGGAAGTGTTCCCTATGCCATCCATTACCTCACACAACACCATTGAGGTTTTGAGAGGGTTATTTGCTTCATATGGACTTCCAGAAGAGCTTGTTTCAGACAATGGACCTCAACTTGTGTCAAAGGAATTCAATCAGTTTCTGGAGTTAAATGGGATCAGACACACAGCTGTTCCTGCCTATCATCCTGCATCAAACGGGGCAGCAGAGAGGTCAGTACAAATCCTGAAACGATCCCTGATGAAAAATGTGCTGGAAGCAGATGGTAAGGCCACATTGCCACTCAGTCATCGTTTGGCAAACTTCCTTATCATGTATCGCAGTACACCGCACACTGTAACGGGTCGTACACCAGCAGAGTTGTTCCTGAAACGTCAGATCCGGACTCGCTTCAGCCTGCTGAAACCTGAACTAAGCAGACACATTGAACAGAAACAGTCTGAGCAGAAGCGACACCATGATTACAAAACCCAACCTGTTCGTGTTTTTTCGGAGGGAGACGCTGTGCGTATCCGAAACTTCAGGGGGGGGGGGAAACAAAATGGACTCAGGGAACAGTTCTGAAGAAAATGGGAAGTGTTACTTACCTGATACAAGAGGGACAGAGAACACGCACAATACATGTGGATCACCTGTTACCATGGAGACAGACTGTGGAGAAACCCCCAGTTATATTTTCACCGGTTTCAGAGGGACGGCCAGAAGTGATTATGGACAGTGTTGTTCCAGAGATACCACCAAGTCCACCTGGGATTTTAACATCACACTCCTTACCTCCTGAACCACCTAAACAGACAACCGATGAACCACCAGTATCCAACCCAGAAACCACCCAAAGCCCATCTGTGGAACGCAGATACCCAGAGAGACGCAGAGTTCCCCCAAAGAGACTGAATCTTTGAAAATGTAGAGTTATGTTTTAGTTATTTACTGCCAGTTATTTTAGAAGTGAAGAGTTAATAATGGAAGTAATGGCTACATTTGTTCATTGTTCGTAAGGGCCACAGAATATTTCTTTTTGGTGGGGGCAGTGAAATACATTCTTTAAAGGGTTGCTTACTTCAATTACAAATCTAAAAGGGGAGGAATGTAATAGAGTGAATTGTTGCCCCCCAGTGGTAAAATACAGAAGTGCCTGTTACAGGGCTAGTTCTTGGTTGACCAATATATAACAACAAAAAAGGGTAGTTTTCTGCACCGCTAAGAAACAACAAGTTAGTGTGTGATGTCCTGCTGTTCAATAAAGGCACCTATCCACGTCCTTCTGTCCTGATCCTTTTAAGAGCCTAATCCAGAATATCACAGTATGATGGTCTTTCGTTCTACACTGTGCGTTTCAAGGTCCTGCACCCATCCGTCGGTAAACTGTACCTGGGCTTGTTGCAGTGACCTGAAGTTACTAAACTTCATGAGTGTATGCACTCACTCCAAGAACCGTATAATTATAAATATGCATATAAATATGCTACGATGAGATAGCTGACTTCATCTAACTAGCAAATGTTGTCCAGGCTACGTTGGTGATGCAGTTTTTTTTTAATGTGTATGATATTTTTGTCATGCGATTTTAAAGCCGGTCCTACAAGCGCATCCAAGAATAACATGCAGCTTATCTCAGAACTGTCGGTGAAAATTATTCTTGGAGCTAGGTTTAATTGAGCTGCATTTTAAAGAGGTGCAATTTCACAATTTGTGTATATTTTCTAAGTTCACTATTTTGTCATGTGTTGAGAAAAACACAGATTTAAAAATTACATGGTCTAATATTTACATTTAGCATATAACTGCAACATGCTTTTTTTCGTTTTTTTGAATGACTCGAAAGGACTTGAAATTCAAAATTTCAGACTTGTGACTTGACTCGGACTTTTACACCAGTGACTTGAGACTCGACTCTGACTTGCCTGACATTACTTGAGACTTGACTTGAGACTTGAGGATAAAGACTTGAGACTTACTTGAGACTTGCAAAACAATGACTTGGTCCCACCTCTGGTGTGTGCTAACCACAATTGCACCCTATTTCACCTCGCCGACTAGCTCCTGACCTCTCACCAGACAGAGAGACAGAAGCCACTCTCATATATGTAATAACCGAACTGAAACTATGTATATGTCATCTACTGAATAAATGTTTTAATCAAGAATCTCTACTAAATGCTTAATACAAGAATATGAACTTATAAACGATAATAAAAAATGACCTGATATAAGTGTTTTGTAAGCATGTATTGCAATTCCTTCTATGTTCTAGTTTCCCTCAGCATGTATCACCTGGACAGTCATGCCAGTGAAGCTTAAGACCCTTAATGAACCGAACATCACCTCAAAATAAGCACCGATATGCAATATGTATAAAATAGTTATAACTGCATCTGGAATACAAGGTTAATATGATAACAGTATGCATAAACATCTTAAGGCCATCTTAAAGCTATCTGTTACATTGTTAAAGCAATGATCATACTGCAGATTATATTGTGCTGGTAAAATACTTTTGTTCATCCCCACAGTTGTATGATGTCCGATGTCTGTCTGCTGTTTACCGGAAAGATTAAAAAAACAACAACAACAACAACAACAAACGCTATTTGCATGAGCATGTTTGTGGCTAGCTAAGTAACTTAGCAATGCTAGTTAAGCTAACACTGCCATTAACCCAACCACCATGCTACACAATGAACCCACTAGGTGCCGTGGTGATGGTGCGGTGGAGGCTGCAGCTGCTAAGGGTTCACTACTGCTGAAGCTTTGGATGGCTGCCAAAATGGCTCTTCCAGTTGTAACACGTGTCACTTGGCAGTTTGCTGTCTTCTGCTGTGTGTTTGGCAGTTAACTCACTCCGGTGCCAGTGGGTATATTGTTCGTAAGTGATTTTTGCCATTTTGTTTGGATCATTTATTGTTGTAGGCATGGGACACACAACACAGGAGCTCTAGTTTTACACTCCGACTTTATTCACCTCCAAACATGAACTTAGCATATTGCACCCAAACACAACAGAACCCTTCCTCCAAGCTTGGGTGTGAGTGAAGCCCTCTAGTGGGTCGCCACACGTGCCCCGCCCCCCTCCCGAACACCCAAACAAACAGTCCACTAGTCCAGGACCCAGGGCTTAATCAAATGTCCAGAATGTCTGAAATGGGGAGTCCGAGAACTGGCTGTGTGCTCACCAGGCTGGGAAAGACAGGCCAAACCCTGGCCGGATGAGCGACTGTGGGCACGGAGCGATCTCAGAGGCAGGGTCAGAGTCCAATGTTCCGGTAGCAGGTGGGTGGCCATGGCGGGGGGCCCGGGCTGGGACCACAGGAGCATCCTACAGAATGTGTGCAGGCTTAAGTCGGTCCACTGAAACTACCTCCTGCCGGCCCAAAAAATCCAAAAGAAAAAGCTTGGAACCTGGTTCAATAACCCGAAACAGGCTGTCGTAAAGCGGACGCAAGAGGGGATGATGGGCGTCATGCAGAACAAAAACAAAAAAAAGAAGATTCCAACAACCGCAGAAAAAAAATGTCTGGCAGGCAGTGGTGCACAGGGCCAGGGACCGAAAAGGGGCCTCCAGGGGAGCGGACACCCGGCACTGAGACATCAAAACATGGGGGGGAGGTCCCTCAGGCAAAAATTCCCCGGGGACACAGAGGGGTTGGCCAAGGACCAGTTTAGCAGGAGAAACCCTGATGTCCTTCTTGACCGCACTGCGCAACCCCAACAAAACCCAAGGCAGACGGTCGACCCAGTTACCACTCGTTAAGGAAGCACGGAGAAAGTGCTCGCACATCCCATTAGCCTATGGGTGGTACATCGTGGTGCGGTGGACCTTGACCCTCCGGCAGCCATGGTGGACCATAGTTCCGATACGAACTGAGGGCCTCTGTCCAAGGTCAATGGGGAGGGGGGGGGGGGGTACCAAAACGCAAAACCCACGTGGACACCAACGCCCTGGCCACCACCTCCGCTGTCATGGAAGCCAGGTGAACCACTTCCGGCCACCTGGTGATGCAATTCACCCCAGTCAAAAGATGTGTGAAACCCTGCGACCGTGGAAGCGGTCTGACGTGCACATGGTCGAAACGCCTACCAGGTACGCAGAAAGGTTTGAGGGGTGGCTGAGTGTGCATCTGGACCTTCGAGTGTTGGCACAGAATGCACGCAGCAGCCCAACTCTTTACCACTTTCCGCAGGCCCGGCCAAATAAACTTGTCCGTGACCATCTTGACCGAAGCCCGTAAGCCCAGATAAGAGAAAGCATGGATGGAGTCAAAACACGATTGCTCCACGAAAGGGAAGACATGTCGCACAGCAAACGTGGACTGCCATCCCACACCGGCATGTCTTCCAGCACGAGGCCCGTCTGTGAGGACCGAAGGGCAAGGGCGAGGAATAGCCCGTTGTCCGAACCAAGCAAGGACAACATGTTTTCCATGAGTTAATGAGCCATGCCTCCGCCCAGCCTGGAGAGGGAGAGAAGTTTCTTGGCTCGCTCCGCACCGGAGAGGGTGTATCGCCGCAGTAGTAGGTCCTTAACGGCAACATATTTCCCTTGCATGGGCGGGTCCTTGAGGAGGGCCATCACACAGCGGGTGGTGTTAAGTCTAATTGTTGAATGTTGCCATTGTGTTTCTTAAATTTGTACAGTCTTAGTTCAAGCAGTAGGATCAAAGCCACTCCTTTGATCCTGACCACCTCTCCAACCACTCTGTGCTGGGGGAGGTTTTATTGTAGATACATCCTATCTGAAAGATCTGTTTCTTTTGATGTAAGCTTCCTGGGTTTACGACCCTTTGGTCAGCAGGAGGTCTGACACACACACACACACACACACACACACACACACACACACACACACACACACACACACACACACACACACACACACACACATTCTTACAGACGTTCACACATATACATAAAATTCTTTGTCTTAGAACCAAGGGGGCGTGGCTTTGTTCTGACATGTTTTGTGTGAACTGTCTCTCAATAAAAGGTAGCAGGAGGAGGTCAGATCTGGGGGTCATTTTCGTGGTGGACACAGACGAGGCCTCCCTTGCGCAAATAATCGATCGATCGACTGTCTTGTTTTCTTCATGATGAATAAGTCTCTAGAATTAGCGGGGCTTGTGGAAACATAGACCCAACAGGTGGTTAGCGGGACGAGCAATGGCACCACGTGATGAAATTTTATGTCCTCAGCTGAGATGCTGTGGAGAGCAAACTGAGCCTCCACGTGGATGAACCATGACGAGGGGTCATGGAGCCACAACTGGAGCGCCACGGCAAATGTAGCCGCAGCAGGAGGCAGAGGGCCAGCAGTAGCGGCGTGTCCAGGGCGAACTCCATGGTTTGCTGCGTGTTCAAGGTAGGGTCACCAATATGGAGGCATGGGACACACGATACAGGAGCTCTAGTTTTACACTCCAACTTTATTCACCTCCAAACATGAACTGAGCATATTGCACCCAAACACAACAGAACCCTTCCTTGGGTGTGAGTGGAAGCCTCTAGTGGGTCCCCCTTGGTGAGTGTGGACGCTTCATCTCTTTGCTCTTTAAATGCTTTGCTTCTTTTATTGATTTTTATTGATTTTTATGCTGATTTTTTCCCTTTTTTCCGTATGAGCTTACCTGCGATAGCTTCTGGACACTTATAGATCATTAGGACTAAAGTGTTCTTAACAGAAACAGCAACATTTTTATAGTTACCTTATCCTCAGCGCTCCGTGTGTCTGTGGCCTAGACACAGCTGAAGCCTGATTACAGCGTCTGGGCACCGAGCAGCCTCAATACCCTGGAAAGGTGCTAACCGCTAGGCTAACTAGCAACAAGATGCCTTCCCTCTCCACAGATGACTACCACAGCCTCCTGCAGAAGATTGCAGTACTGGAGACAAAAATTCATCGCTTAGAAGTAAACGTGGAGGTAAATGGACTGTGTGGAAATGAAACAACCTTGCCTTTGATTCAAAACAATGGCGATGAGCAAGCTAGTACACAGCTAAGGAGCACAGATAACATGACCAAGAAAGTAGACTTTGTGCACTATTATAAATCCTCAAGCGATAATCCCCCCTTGGACTGTCTTGGTGCAAAACCAAGACATAAATCATGTCTCCTAGAAGGGGGAGGACGTATCACAGGCAGGGCACAGCGAGCTGAAATCTCTGAAACCGACTGGCCTTCACTTCCTACGAGACAGAGAAGCTCTTCTACCCCTGTATACGAGAGGAAACAGGACTGGACAACCGTGAATAGGAAGGTTAACAACAAACCTTCAAAACAACTGAATGTGAAACTGCACAACAGATTTGCTCCACTATCAAAGGACCCTGGATCTATATCGGACAACCATCCATCTAAAAGTAGCGAAGTAAGGTCCGAAAATCTTTTCAAAAGTAAAAGGCCACTGGGAAAGCTAAAGGCTAGGCCTGAAACTCTGATTGTGGGTGACTCTGCCGTAAAGGATGTACAAAGGATGTGCGGTAAGAACACTAAAGTCCTCTGCTTTCCTAACGATATGGTCAACAACCTGAAGGAGAGAATTCTTCAAATTGCAGAGGAATATCCAACTGTGACAAACATTGTTCTGCATACAGGGTCAAACGATGTGTCCAAACAACAGTTGGAGGTTCTGAAACGGGACTTTACTGGATTATTAAATACTGCAAACTCTCTGAATGCAGCTGTATTCATCAGTGGACCTGTACCGCCGGTCAGAGGAGGAGACGAGAGATTCAGCAGGTTGTTTACACTGAATAAATGGCTTATATCAGCATGTGCTGACCACTCAGTGCATTTTATCAACAACTTTAATATTTTTTGGGAACGCAGGCATCTGTTTAAAGCAAATGGATTTAATTTTAACAAGTCAGGGGTGAAACTGTTCACCTCCAACTTGTTTTATTCCATACGTCATCCATCTGTGCTTGGTGCCAAGGCTGAGATAAACGAGGAGTTATCTCATAAAGAGGAACAAACAGTACTCCAAGAACAGACAAAGCCCAGCAGAAACCTTGAGGAGGAGCTCCATCTGCCCCCACCCGGGAAGAGCCTCAGAAAGGAGAGACATCTGAGGCAAGAAGAGGGGTCCCTATTTGCCTCCAACTCTCTCAACAACACCAATGACCAGGACCAGGACCAGGGACCACGATCTTCCCCAGTCCCCCAAACCCCTGACAGGCCATCACCCCCATCACCCTCCTCCCCCTCCCTTTCTCCCTCCTCCCCACACCTGAAATTCACTGAGGAGATGATGGAGCGGGTCAATGCTGGGCTCAGATCTACCCCCCGGCCCAATCCCTTTTTGTCCCCCATAAACCCCCCACCAGAGCGGCCAAAGGTTCGCCATCGAGCCCCACCCTCAACAGAGCAATCGAAGTCACATTGCTCAGCCTCGCCCCCTTTAGTTCCTCCTTACCACCTTCATGCTCTGTCTCCGAAGTCTGATGTGTGATGTGTGGAGGGTCCAGGCTGCGAGGATTATGGCAGTGGTGACTTTTCCCAGGAGAAGCTGGGACCCTGTTTACTAGAAGGTTTTAAAATCTCTGTACTTTTAGGTGACAGAAGGAGACATGTGGCCTGGTCAAAACACAGAGAAATGCACTCTAAAAGATCTTTAAATATAGTAAACATACCTTGTGTGCCACAGACTGCTCCCAAACACGAGGGGACAAGTAATACCTCTAAAACACTTAAGTTGGCTTTATTAAACGTTAGATCGTTAGCTGGGAAAACATTTTTAATTAATGATTTAATCACTGAGCACAGCCTTGATTTTATGTTTTTAACTGAAACTTGGTTGGACCAAAGTAACAGTGGAGCTGTTCTCATCGAGACGACCCCTCCTAACTACAGTTTTATCAGTGAGGCCAGGGTGAGCAGGAGAGGAGGAGGGGTTGCTGTCCTATTTAATGAATCATTTCAATGTAAGCAGCTATCCCCTGGAAGTTTTCAGTCTTTTGAATATGTGGCTTTACAGCTGAAGGCCCCATCCAAAGTTGTGTTTCTTAATGTTTACAGGCCTCCCAAATACTACACAGACTTGTTTAATGACCTCAGTGAACTGCTGTCTGTGATCTGTGTTGATTTCGACTGTGTAATTATTGTTGGGGATTTTAACATCCATGTGGACAACCCTCAGGACAAAGGGACTAAAGATCTGAGCAACACTCTGGGCAACTTTGGGCTGACTCAGCATGCAACAGAGGCCACACATAATAGAGGACACACTCTTGACCTACTGATATCCAAGGGCCTGAGCATTTCAAACATTACTGTGTCTGATGTGGGCCTGTCTGATCATTACTGTGTTTTCTTTGAAAGTAAAATCTCAGCCCACACAAATATATCAACAGCAGTGATCACAAAACGGTGTATAACTGAACACAGTAGTGAGATCTTTAACCAGGTCTTCCCATTAACACCTGACCTGTCCAGAGGTTCAGTCAATGAGCTCGTCAATAGCTTCAATTTAAAAATGTTAAATGTAATGGATACAATTGCTCCCATTAAGGTGAAGGTTATCTCTGGAAGGAAAAAGTCTCCATGGAGAAACTCCACACTAGTGAAAAATGAAAAAAGAGAGTGTAGGAAAGCTGAGCGCAGATGGAGAAAAACAAACCTCCAGGTTCACTATGACATCTGTTAGGTATTTTAGCACCATGGGAGCATTTACTGGATATTGTTTTATAGTGACATTATGCAGGAAAACTCTGTCATTCAATAAGGCCCCTTTGTTTTAGTTATTTTTCTCTTTGACCCAAGAATTGATGTGTGAGAATCACAGGCTGGTACAAGGTTGAAATACCACAGAGATCACTCCCTCAGCTACATTAGTTTCTTAATCTTTTAGACGCCTGTTGAAGGCCAAATGGTTTGTTTCAGATTTCACTAATGAAAGAACTCTTCGTTTTGTGCCTTGAAAATATGTCGCTGAGATAATCACAATTGTAGCTGAACTAATAAACTACACAAAGGATGCTTCTTCACCCAAGGGCAGGAAGACGCTGCCTTATCTTGGTCTGTACTGGTTTAAACTGATAAATCTGCTGTCTCATGAATTTTACCCTCTATATAAACTGTTGTACTTGTGAATAAAGTTGAGTCACTTTGGGAAGACAATCTAAAGCAGTCTCTGTTTTCTTGTTCTCCCAAGCTGCTCCCGAGCTGCTCGTACTAACACGCTGAATGGCATGCTTGAATATTACTTGAGAATATATTTGACTGTGTTACAGACTAAGGGACATTCTCTGCTGATAGGTGAAGGTACATTCTCTGCTGATAGACGTCCACGCCTCGGAGGAAGCCGATCCACGGAGTAGGCCCTGGAAACAGTTTCCTTCAACATCTATAAAGAGAAACTTCACAATTATAATTTACAACTGAGGAGTGCAAGGAGGTCCTACTTCTCTGACATCATCACTAAAAACAGTCATAATGCTCGGGTCTTATTTTCCACAGTTGACAGGCTAACAAACCCTCCTGTGCCAGTGCCAGCTGAACTTCATTCAACCATGGCCTGCAATGACTTTGCCAAATTCTTCACAGAAAAAATCCAAAAGATTAGACAAGCAATTGGTACATCAACAGCAGATCCAGGATATGTACTGTGTCCACCGAAAAACAGTTTAAACACCATGAAACAGTTTCACCCTATTAACAGCAAAGACCTGGATGACATCTTAGGTCAACTGAACTCCTCCTCTTGCTGTTTAGATGTCCTGCCAACAAGTTTTTTCAAAAAGGTCTCAAAGACTTTGGAGTCAGACCTGTTACAGATCGTCAACTTTTCTTTAATGTCAGGTGTGTTTCCAGAACCACTAAAAACTGCTGTAATAAAACCTATACTGAAAAAGGACACTCTTGACAAGACACAAATGAACAACTACAGGCCGATCTCAAATCTCCCATTTTTAAGTAAGATCATTGAAAAAGCAGTTTCTCAACAGCTCAATTACTTCTTAAAACAGAATAACTGCTACGATGCCTTCCAGTCAGGTTTTAGACAGAACCACAGCACTGAAACTGCTCTGACCAAAGTGTTCAATGACATATGTCTGAACACAGACAGTAGAAAAATGTCAGTCTTAGTTTTACTGGATCTCAGTGCAGCATTTGATACAGTTGACCACAACATATTACTCAAACGACTGGAGAACTGGACAGGTCTTTCAGGAACTGTACTAAACTGGTTCAAAACATACTTAGAAAACAGGAAATACTTTGTATCAATAGGTAACTTCACATCTGAGCAGACAAGTATCACATGTGGAATTCCCCAAGGTTCCATCTTGGGACCCCCTCTGTTTAACATTTACATGCTCCCACTGGCACAGATTATAAACAACAACAAAATAAACTATCATAGCTATGCAGATGACACACAAATATATATCACAATGTCACCAGGAGACCAAGGCCCTGTACAGGCTCTTGGTAAATGCATTGAGGAAATTAATGACTGGTTGTGCCACAATTTTCTCCAGCTAAACAAAAACAAAACTGAGGTAATAGTCTTTGGCGCCAAAGAAAAACGATTACAGGTCACCAGAGAACTTCAATCTATACACCTAAAAACCACAGACCAGGCGAGAAATTTGGGTGTAGTGATGGATGCAGACCTAAACTTAGAAAAACACATTAAGACAATAACAAAGTCAGCTTACTATCACCTAAAAAATATTTCGAGGATAAAAGATCTGATGTCTCAACAGGACCTGGAAAAACTAGTCCACGCATTCATCTTTAGTAGGCTTGATTACTGTAACAGCATCTTTACAGGTCTACCTAAAAAATCAGTCAGACAACTACAGCTCATTCAGAACTCTGCTGCTCGAGTCCTCACTAAGACCAAAAAAGTGGACCACATCAGTCCAGCTCTGAGGTCTTTACACTGGCTGCCTGTCCGTCAGAGGATAGACTTTAAAGTTCTGATGCTGGTCTATTAAGCTCTGAATGGTTTAGGACCAAAATACATCAGTGACCTCCTGACCCAGTATGAACCATCCAGATCCCTCAGGTCATCTGGATCCGGTCTTTTATCAGTTCCCAGAGTCAGAACCAGACACGGAGAAGCTGCATTCAGCTTTTATGCTCCTTATATCTGGAACAAACTCCCAGAAAGCCTCAGATCAGCTGAAACACTCAGTTTATTTAAATCCAGGTTGAAGACTCACCTGTTCTCAGCTGCATTTGAATAAAGCACCAAATCCACACTTTTAAGCTTAAACTTCAAAACTTACATTTTAACTACTGATTTTATCTATTGTTCTGATTTTATCTGTTTTGATTTTTTTTTTACATACTGTTTTGTTTGTTTTTTTGTTTGTTATTTAGTTAGTTAGTTTGTTTGCTTGTTTTAATCAATTTTAAATCATGCTTTTTATTTGTTTTTGTTTCTAATGTCTCTGTAAAGCACTTTGAACCACCTTGTTCTTGAATTGTGCTATACAAATAAACTTGCCTTGCCTTGCCTTGCCACAGGATCATTCATTGTTGTAGGTGCCCATTTTTAATGCGTGTTGTTGGACTTCTTTGTGTGACCACGAATTTTAAAGTTGGACTCAGCCAAGCTCTAGATTGACTGCGCGCAGGTAAATCGATCAATATTGTAGGTATATTGGATGTTTGCTTAAGATCTGTGATTTTGAATGGTTTAATAAAAGGCACAGCCCGAAAAAGGGACATGGGCTCATCTTCCTGCAGGCTCACCACTCGCATGAGGTACCGTAGGGGTCGTATGCAATGTGAGCTGGGCGGCGCCCAGGAGCGGACGTCCTTCCCTTATTCTTCACTTATTTGCTCAAGTGAAGAGATATGTTTGACATATTTTTGACAAATTATATGCCAACAAGTCACTTATAACTGTTTATATTCCTGCAATAAATTTTTTGACAAATACCCCTAATCACTTTTTTTGCAGATGATCACTTTTTGGCACAACAAAGGCAGCTGGCAAAGCAACTAGTGGAGTGGTTGTAGCAAGGTAAACTGGAGACCATCGATCTGTGAACTTTTTTGCATGGTACAACTTCATGAGTTTGGCATTATTCAGTAACTTTTCAGATAAAAAGTAACCAACTTTATTAAGTGGTAGCACTGGGACAGACCCTCCTGCCCTGCAGCAATTGAAATAGGCTCCAGCTCCTTTCCTCTTGGACAAGCTGGATGGATGGGTGGATAGATGAGTAAATGGATGGCATCGATGATTTTTTTTGTTACTTCTGAGAGCAAAGTTAGTAAATATTTATTTAGCCTTTCACTTTGGGTCTTGCACTTTGCAGATAGTTGCTCAACACAATGTAGGATTTAGCTATGGGCAGGGTTGGGGTTGGCCCTCTAAATGTGGAAGTTGCTTGTTCTCTCCCTGCTTGTGTCACGTCTTTCCTGGTACTTCAACTTCCTTCTCAGTAAAAACAATTATCACTGCTGTTAATTTCGTGGTAAACTTCCCCTAATTTCAATATTTTTTGATTATCAAATCCCAGAAAGAGAGATTGCTGTGAACTTTGAAAAAAAAAAAAAAAAACAACAGAAAATTTCCATCATTTACATGACTGGCAAGGCTCCAACACTCAGCGTTTTAAAAACTCCTCCTTTTGAGTGATGGGGTTGAAATTTCTTGATCTGCCCGTCTGATCAGTTTATCTGTGCTGAGAAAAGCATTTCACTGACAGCTCTGAAATGTCACGGATAAAAGACTTTAATGTGACTTACGAGGCAATCAGTGAAGATCATGCTTTTTCTGAAGGAGATACTATAGTGGGCACAGTTAATTTCCGACTGACCAAAGACGTCAAAGTCAAGAGCGTTTTCGTGAAAGCCAAAGGAGACTCTATCGTAAAGTGGACAGAAGGTACTGGAGAGGAAAGGGAATTTCATTATAGTCACCGGAGATATTTCAAAGTGAAGGAATTTCTATTTGCAGAGAATGCTAGAGGTAAGGGGTTCATGCATTTAAAACCTGAACTCAGGTTGTTATTGTGCCATTCCTAGCAGGACTTTTTGTTGCCATTTCAGTCCTCATGAAGGAATATAGTGTTTTTGTCATGTTCTCTGGCCTCTTCTCAGAGTTTGTGAGTCCTTTGGAGTTTTATAATCCTTTATCTGACTACATTTAATTCTCATCTTTTTTTTTTGATTGTCTTAATTGCTTATAGGTTTGTCATGTCACCGCCTTCTGTCCCATTACATGTTTACCTCGTGTGTATAAATACTGCTTTTCTTATATATCCTTCATCTTGGCTTCGTCACTTCTGCTGTGTACCTCTTGAGTCTAATCTTGTCATTTTTCTATTATCTGCTCTTTTTGGCTAACCCGTGGCAAGCCGTGGTGCTTTGTTTTCCTAATATGTGTGTATAGAAGTATAAACACACATATTCTTCCCTTATTCTTCACTTATTTGCTTATTCTGGAATGATTTTAAATTCTGATGCTTTTCATAGAGTTTATGGCTGAGTTATCAACATGTCCGAGTGCTCAGGTGGAGACAGGACTCATCCAGAAGAGGGCTGATTTATTTCCCCATGTAAACCTGAAGTTTGTGTAACTGCCAACTTACAGTGGAAAATGAGCTTTGATGTGTTGTCCGCAACAACTACTCTCATGAAGGTTGCCACTATCAATCAATTGGTATACATTTATCAGAACTGTGACACCTGTGGATCCAAGTGAGGTAAAGGAAGACTGGCAAGCTTAAAATGCATATCACAGAAATTGTTCTTATCTGGATAATTAAGCATGCATCAACACTTAAATTGGAGAGCATCCCCACCCCCATCCAGCCTTGCTTGTCTATGAAATAAAGAAAATACTTGTTTTGCAAGAATCTTTATGACTCTGTGTCAGGCTAGTTAATTTTGGGCACTTAAAGTATGATTAGAAAAATGTGTTTTTGTATTCGTTATAATTTCTCATGACTTCTTGGGCAGATCTCTCTTGAAAAACACATTTTAATGTCAGTGACACTTTTTTCAAGATAAATAAAAGATATGCAACAGTCATTTTGCCAAAAATAGATTGTGGCTTGTACCTTGTGATTCAAACATATTTTCTGGCTCAGAATGACTTTTATGATTCACAAGAGATATGTTTGACATATTTTTGACAAATTATATGCCAATAAGTCACTTAGAACTGTTTGTATTCCCACAATAATCTTTTAACAAATACCCCTAATCACTTTTTTGCTGATGATCACTTTTTTGGCGCAACGACGGCAGCTGGCAAAGCAATTAGTGGAGTGGTTATTAAATTTTTTTGTTACTTCTGAGAGCAAAGTTAATAAATATTTATTTAGCCTTTCACTTTGGGTCTTGCATGTTGCAGATAGTCACTCGACACAATGTAGGGTGTAGCTATGGGCAGGGTTTATGGGCCACATTTAGAGGGCCAACCCCATGTGGAAGTTGCTTGTTTTTTTCCTGCTTGTGTCAGGTCTTTCCTGGTACTTCAGCTTCCTTCTCAGTAAAAACAGTTATCACTGCTATTAATTTATTGGCAAACTTCCCCTAATTTCAATATTTTTTGATAGTCAAATCCCAGAAAGAGAGATTGCTGTGAACTTTGGAAAAAAAAACCAACAGAGAATTTCCATCATTTACATATTTCTTTACTGGCAAGGCTCCAACACTCAGCGTGTTAAAAACTTCACCATGTGAGTGACGGGGCTGAAATTTTTGAACACAGGTTGTTATTGTGCCATTCCTAGCAGGACCATTTGGACATACAAGTATAATCATATTTCTCTTGCAGGCACTTCACTTCCCCAAGGGGCCCACACTTTTAAATTCAGGCTTAAAATCCCAGAAGGGTATGTGGGAATTTCTGGCTTCATGCATTAATACCGTGCTGTAGTTTGCTTTTACAAATAACTAGATTCTGTTTTTTTAGGAACATGCCTTCGTCCTTCCAGGGGAAACATGGAAAAATTGTCTATGTGGTTGAAGCAAAGATATCTCGGAGCTGGCATTTGCCTTCTGCAGTACAAAAAGAGATCAAGTTTGTTTCTAAGGCATTTCTAAACACTCCTCAAGTAATGGTAAACACTACAATGATGTGTTATAAATTTGACATCTGGATTACAATTGAGTTGATCTGAAAAAAAAAATGTCTGTCTGGTTCTTTACAGTGTCCACAATCTAGTTCAGTGAGTAAAGACGTCGGTGTTTTCTCTAAGGGACAGGTTCAAATGTCTGCTACCATTAGCAGAGGAGTTTGTTTTCCAGGTAAAATATCTGCAACTTACAAAATAAAATGTGAATAGATTTAAAAATTAAGCTCATTGTTAACATTTGCTATTGACAGGTGAAACTTTATCTGTTGTTGCCAAAATCTGTAACTCTTCCTCCAAGAACATAGAACCCAAATTCAAACTTCAGAGGAAATAGTGTACAGATGCGATGGCAAGACTAAAACCTGTGATGAGACTCTGTTCAAAGAGGTCGGGGACACTATCCGTCCAAACTCAGAGCAAACTGCCTCCCGCCAGTTGAAGATTCCTAGTGATGCCATCGCCACCCTCCGTAACTGTGATATCATCTCAGTTGAATATCAGTTAAAGGTATAAAACTATGTCATAGGGATTTCATGGTGAACTTTGGTTGTAAATGTTTGTAGGTAAATAATAGATAAAGAAAATGTGTGTCTTAACCTCTTAAATAATTAATAACTACTATGAAGATAAGACGCTGCATAAAAAAGCATAACAAATAATAATTATATGTCAAATTAAAAAAGTAAAATTGGTAGTTTTATAAATTGCACTTTTAATTTGATGGTTACTTTAGTCTGATTTGATTCTAAATCTCTGACTTTTTCCAGGTATATCTGGACATTAGTTTTGCCTTTGACCCAGAGGTGGTGTTTCCACTGCTCATCATTCCTTACAGATTTGCAGCCATTCAGCCTGGGGAGCCTGTGGGCCCTTACCCACCCGGGAGAGCCTGGGCTCCAAGTTACAGCAACTACCCTTCCCTTGCCTTCCCCACTGGATCAGGTGCTTGTCCCTCACTAGATCCCGCTCAGCATGCAAACATAACAAGTGGCAATTTTAACCAGTGGCCACAAGGTGCTGCTCCATACGGGTTTTCAGTTCCAGGATTCACATCACCTTCAGTACCTGCATACCCTCCTGCTACGCCTCAATTTCAACAGGGAGAACCATCTCTTTCCCCTGAACTGGTAACTGAGCAAATTAATAAACTAAATGTGAGCAGTAAGTGACACCTTAAAAATAACTGTTAAGGTGAAAACCAAATTGGTCAGAGGCTATTCCTCAAACTGTAACTTTTAAAGTATCTGAAAGAAAAGAAAGTGGAATTAAATCATGTCATTGAGCCCAGATTTCACCTGTTGATGGCAGCAGAAGTCCAGCATGACCAAATGTAACAGTGCAGACAGAGATTCATACTGCAATCTCTGATCTCAAAAGAGGTCTTTGAGTCTCTTATTATATTTTTTTTGTTGATCCAACGATTCCTCTGTGGTCGTTGTTTTTGCCTAGATTTGAGAGGTATATCATCTTTCTCCACTGTAAATGATTCAAAATGCAGCTCCTGGATTCTTAAGTTGTATGAAAAAAGCAATACATAACTCATGACAATTAGTTTGTAAAGGGAATAAAAAGTGCAGTGTGGCATTATTAATTAGAGCTAGCGGTGTGTGTGCTTTTTTCATTTCTTTTTTCAGAAGCATGCGTCTGCAGGTAACTAATTAGTGCGTAAATTTGCTGTGAATTTTACTTTTACAGTTATTCTTTTTGTCTTTGCTACATTGTACCTGTAGAATATATATATACTGGAAGTGCTGGGTATACAAGTCTGGCCTAAGTCTTTGGTCAGAAAGACTGCAGCAGTCCAGGAGTTTAGTTCACCGTCTTTAATGAAGCTTCACAGAAGATATGCACTTATAATTGTGGCGGGTGCAGTATCGGTGACTATAAGCATGGTTGTCTGGAAACAGAAACAGGTAACACTATAATTAGCAGGCTCAAAGACAACCAAGCAACAATCAGAACACATCATCTACTCAGACACAGCAATATTTTACAATGTCCACAAGGGGTCGCCGTAAGACCAGAAGTTGGCTAAATAGCACATATCTTCCCAGTTGCTAGTACTAAGGCAAGCATGTGGCGAGCTAACAACAGCTAAACTAAACAATAAACAACAGAAAAATCCTTTAACCGCGGGATATAATCATTGGGGGAGATTCTGGCCACTGGTATTAACTTAGTGCTAGTTAATTAAATAATTAAATAAACCTACTAACGTGGTAGCAGTGTACTGAGGCATAACTTTAGCTTAAACATACACAAACAACTATAACTATTATCATACCAGTTAACCTGTCAAAGGCAATAACACTTACAGTCTCATTAACGCACACGGAATCACACAAACTGCGATACAACTGCCATGCTCTGCTGCTGCTTTTCGTCCCTCACTCTCCCTCTGCGTGATGCGCACATGATCACTGGTGCGCTCATTTGGGTGCGCTTGGTTCTTGCCTCTAGACATCCTGAGGCCGAGTCAGCAGGGAATTTGCACAGTACCCATGTCTTATCTTTGTTGCTTGACTGTTGTCAGTAGGTTTTATAACAGCATCATCAGACAGTTGTTTATGTCAGTAATTTCCCAGGATATGCAGACATTTGTCTCATAATTGATAGTGTAGTTGAAACAATTGGTAGCAATAAAGATAACTTCATATCAAAATATGTATAACACTGTATTGTAACTGCTTTATTTATTTTCTATTGTTAGATTTTATCCGTGTTTGTTTTTCATTTTTTACTTTTATAATTTTATCCCACAATTTTCATGCTGTTTATCATTGTTGTGCTTTTTGCTTGGTTTTCATTTTTGTATGCTTGTCTGTGTTTTACTTTTTCTTTAGATACAGTTAATGTAAAACTGCCAACTGCACTTTTAAATGTAGTATAAAAATGAAATTGACTTGGTGTATGTAATTATTGTTCACATATTTAGGATGAGAAAGCCTTCTTGCAGTGCTATCCTTAGGAGAGAGCTGCATTTTATCTTAAAGAATATTTAATTGTTGCATAAGTGGTTCTATGTATGCTGGAGATGTAAGTGTCACAGTCCGGCGAGGGCAGACTGTATGTGTTGACAAAAAGGACCCAAAACGCAGACTCCAAAAACTGAACGTGGCGTGGATTTAACAAAAAACAAGCCGTTTATTGAGGCTAGCAAAAAGGGTACAAATAAAAGGGCATTGGGGAAACTAAACAATAACCTAAACTGGGTGAACTAAAACTAAACATGGAAAAAACCTTAAACATGGTGAACTGACATAGATACCTGAAGTTGTGACATGGATGAGCAGACGACCAGACAAAGAATGACTGAAAGCACACGGACTAAATACACACAGGAGGATAATGAGGGAAGTGGGAACACATGGAGAAACAGCTGACACACATGAACATAACGACGTCACAAGGAGAGAGTAACACTAAAAACATTGAACATAGGAACACAGGACCCCTCCAAAATAAAACAGGAAATATAATGAGACGCAGACCTGACAACATAAGACCCACAGACATGAAACACACGAAGGGCAAGGGAGACTTCACAGGGGTTGAAAACACAAGGGGGAACTAATAAGCAAATGAACATAGGAAACTTAATAAGCTTAAACATACACTATAAACATCAAAAGAACTAAAACTCAAAACACTGGGTCATAAGACCCAGGATCGTGACAGTAAGGTTCTAGAGGTGAAACACTTGCCAGGGCTTGTGGCTTATGCATTTTGTGACGACCTGCGTGGTCTCTGTTAAATCACTTAACGGTCATTTTGTATACTTACCTGATTTGTTGTCAGATTTTTGGCCACAAAAAGGCTACACACTAATTCCGACTATGGCAGATAATAAAACTAAAATCATATTTAGCTCTCTATAGAGGTTCGAACAGGCTATACATTTAAGTGCGTGGCTTTTTTTCTTTTCTTTGTTTTTTACTGCAACTATATACTGGCCAGTGGTTGCCAGTGGACTCCCACACTGAAGTCCAGGCCCTGTATTTTAACTGATTAGTACTGGTTGAAGCTCAAATAATAATCTGTAATAAAAAACATTTTGACCTGAACTACTGGTAAGTAGATGCAATCTAACATTTCTCTTGATATTTACATCAATAAAATTGTTGAGCAATTGCAAGCTTCGAATTTATTTTTGAGAGTGTACATTTTCCAGGCCATAGACAAAGTCTTCATCCAGTGATCTATTGAGAAGGTAACAGGAAGAAACTATCAGAGATGCCAGTCACAGACCTGAAGATGTCTTTGGTCCTCCAAGGTATGGAGGCCTATCTCCCCCACCACTTCCCCTACCAGTGGCAGATGCCCTCAGACATCGGTGCATTGGTGGTTCTTTGTGTCCGGGGATGGGCGTCCAGGCTCACTCCTTGGTGGCTGCTTATCGGGGCCTGGAGCCTGGGGCTCGCTCGGGCCGCTTCGGGGGTGGGGTGCCCTCAGCCTCTCGGCCTGGGGCTCGGTCACTCTGGCACAGCTGGCTGCCAGCGGAGCTCACGGGCACGTCACTGCAACACCCCTGGCTTCTGCTCCGCGGCTGCTGAGTGAGCCCTCATCTGGGGCTCTCCTCAGCTCTTTCTGGGATAGTGGCGTGGTTGCCCCTCTGTTGGTCTTCCTTGGTCTCTTGTGTTCTGAGGGCCTCTGGATGTCTGGAGTTTTGATCTCCTCCATACCTGCTTCATGCCCTGGAGGACTGGGCTGTGGCTCCCCACACCCTCTAGCAGATTATTACATGAAGGAACCTTTTAAAAACAAGCGCGTTCATGCTCACAGGTGTACACACGGGTGCTCACACCCACAAACTACACCCTTTTTGTCTCCTACCTCAAAGCACACTGTGCGCTGTCGATCTTACGTGCTGCACAATAATGTTTAATATTTAGTATTTACTGTTGTATTCCCATATATCATCGTGATGTTGTTTATTCTATTGCTCTCATTTTCTTCTGCTTGTTTTCTTTTTTCATTCTCAACACGTGAAGTTAAAAAAAGTATCTACTGTTAAAAAAAAAAAGAAGGAAAAAAAAGGAAAATGTGCGCTGTGGCAGTTTTTTGACCATAACGTTGTGATATGTTAGCTTTGTTTGTATGTACGAGTCAGAAATAAACTTGGACAGCTCACAAAAAAAAAAGAAAAGAAAAAAAGAAGATGTCTTTGAATCTTTGAAAGACAGAGAGTCTTGGAACATCTGCAGGATGTTGAACTGTCAGTTATTGTGTCATTTGAACTTTAAGTATGCTTTGAACCTAACCTGATCCATTAAAGTACACCTTTGGGGTGTTCCCTAAAGCTATAAAATACATCAACAACAGTTCTTAGAAAGACACTCTCAGAAGGAGCTGCTGTCAATCTATGGCATGTAGAAACGAGGTACTCCCCTTTGAGAAATAAATGTTTTTATTTTACATACCACAATTAGTGAATCTACAGGGTGGGCCATTTATATGGATACACCGTAATAACATGGGAATGGTTGGTGATATTAAAGTCCTGTTTGTGGCACATTAGTATATGTGAGGGGGCAAACTCCTCAAGATGGGTGGTGACCATGGTGGCCATTTAGAAGTCGTCCATCTTGGATACAACTTTTGTTTTTTCAGTAGGAAGAGGGCCATGTGACACATCAATCTTATTGGTAATGTCACAAGAAAAACAATGGTGTGCTCGGTTTCAACGTAACTTTATTCTTTCATGAGTTATTTACAAGTTTCTGACCACTTATAAAATGTGTTCAATGTGCTGCCCATTGTGTTGGATTGCCAATGCAACCCTCTTCTCCCACTCTTCACACACTGATAGCAACACCGCAGGAGAAATGCCAGCACAGGGATCCAGTATCAGTAGTTTCAGGTGCTGCATATCTCGTATCTTCACACCATAGACAACTGCCTTCAGATGACCCCAAAGATAAAAATCTAAGGGGGTCAGATCGGGAGACCTTGGGGGCCATTCAACTGCCCACGACGACCAATACATTTTCCAGGAAACTGTTCATCTAGGAATGCTCGGACCTGGCACCCATAATGTGGTGGTGCACCATCTTGCTGGAAAAACTCAGGGAACGTGCCAGCTTCACTGCACAAAGAGGGAAACACATCATCATGTAGCAATTTCAAATATCCAGTGGCCTTGAGGTTTCCATTGATGAAGAATGGACCCACTATCGTTGTACCCCATATACCACACCAAACCATCACTTTTGTTGTTCCAACAGTCTTGGAGGGATCCATCCAATGTGGGGTAGTGTCAGACCAATAGCGGTGGTTTTGTTTGTTAACTTCACCATTCACATAAAAGTTTGCCTCATCACTGAACAAAATCTTCTGCGTGAAGTGAGGGTCCTGTTCCAATTTTTGTTTTGCCCATTCTGCAAATTCTGTGCACCGATCTGGGTCATCCTCGTTGAGATGCTGCAGTAGCTGGAGTTTGTAAGGGTGCCATTTGTGAGTAGCTAATATCCGCAGAAGGGATGTTCGACTAATGCCACTCTCCAGTGACATGCAGCGAGTGCTACGCTGTGGGGTCTTGCTGAATAAAGCTAGGACAGCAACTGATGTTTCTTCATTAGTAAAAGTTTTCTTGCGTCCACATTTTGTCAAATCCAACACTGAACCAGTTACACGAAACTTAGCAAGCAGTTTGCTAACTGTAGCATGGGAGATGGGTGGTCTCGTACGGTGTCTTGCATTGAAAACTGCTGCAATGACCCGGTTACTGCGTTCACCAGATATCAACACAATTTCGATCCGCTCCTCACGTGTTAACCTCTTCGACATGTCAATGGCTGTGAACGAAGAGAAACTTGTAAATAACTCATGAACGAATAAAGTTACGTTGAAACCAAGCACACCATTGTTTTTCTTGTGACATTACCAATAAGATTGATGTGTCACATGGCCCTCTTCCTATTGAAAAAACAAAAGTTGTGTCCAAGATGGCCGACTTCTAAATGGCCACCATGGTCACCACCCATCTTGAGGAGTTTGCCCCCTCACATATACTAATGTGCCACAAACAGGACTTTAATATCACCAACCATTCCCATGTTATTACGGTGTATCCATATAAATGGCCCACTCTGTACTTCTACATTAGTGTGAAACCTTTTTCCCTCTTCAAAGCTAAATTAATGTTACTGGCTATTGATTGATGCTATAGTTGATGTGACCCCTATCCTTTCAGAGTTGTGTGGTATTATTTTGCAATTTCTTTTGTCATTTTATGGCATTACATTCGTACATTATAATATTGTAATGGTAATAACACGTCTTTCCAATTTTGGCCCACTGTTAATGTTAATGAGCATTAAGTTTGCACTTTTACATACTATCAACAACCATACAATGGCTCTTTTGAGAAACTGTTATCCAGAATTATATATTCTCCTGGCTGCAAATGATACTTTATCCCAGGATAAGAAGGAAAAAAACATGTAGCAGGGGAACATGTCTTTTCAAACCCTGCAATGCCAGTCACATACCACATGTCAGTTTTTGGAATATTGAATTGCTCTGCAAAGGAGACAGCTGTGCTGTTTTTTATAATGTACCTTTGAGCCCTGCCCTCTTGAACCAATGTTCACATTACAGGTATTCAAAGACCTGCAGCTAGAAGGCATTTCTTTTTCTGAGAAAAACACACATTCTTGGATATTATGGCATGCAGGAACATGTGCTGCATGTTTTAAGAGACTTATCATTTCTGGTTGAATAAATACAGAACATATCAGTTTAAATGTTACCAGGACAATGATAGTTTTATAGCAGCAGAATAAAGAATAAAAATAGTGCAGTCCATAGCACATAAACAACATAGCTAAAGTGAAAGTGAAAGTGCCACAGGCTCACTTAGTGTGGAACAGACTTAAACTGAATAGCACCAGCTTGGGAATACCATTTCAGAGATGTATAGTAAGGTGTTGAGACTGTGCCAGAGAGAAGAGCAAATTGCACAAATAGATATTTTGTGCAGATAAATCTAAAACAGCTGCAATAAGGTATGGTACAGACAGAAGAATCATTGTACAGTTTCCCAGAAAACAGCAGGAATGAGTTCCTGAAGCATTCCTTATTACAGTCAGGTTAAATAAGCCTGAGGGAGAATGAACTCTGTTTTCACAGCAGCATGAAGTGGAGTGGATGGGATGTATTTTCTATGATTGAGAGCAGTTTTTGCAGTGACTTCCTATTCCTCTTTGACTCCGGCCAATAATGGTTAAAGCCTTGTGAATTAGTTTGTTGATCCTGTTGGCATCTCTGGCAATGGTGTTTAGCTACCATAATGTTTTATTGGATTATATTTGATGGCTTGGGTCCCAGAAAGATTAGCAACCACTGTTGTGGAAGCTAATGGAGTTCCTTATTAATAATTAAATAAATAAATAAATATAAGTGGCACCTTATTGATTGGAGTTGGTTTATTTTGTTCAGCTTAAGCAGGAAGTTCTGATTTAGTTATATTATTGTGGTGAATATTGTATTTAAGCAACAGTTGATGTAAATTTAATTTCATATAAATTTCATATTTAATGTATAATTTTATAACTGTATTTGTATTTACATTGCATGTATATGACAAACTGTATTATTTTTCTTGTTACTGACCCACACACACAGACGAGAGGTCTAATCAAGTTTAATTTCTTTCTTTCTTTTCTTTCTTTTTTTTTGCCTGTCCAGCACTGTAGCAATCAGAATTACTGTCTGAAGGCAAAGACAAATGTCCAACAGATTTATTTTCTTGAGTGGATCATTACAGCTTTTGGTATACTGGTGGATTTTGTTGTCATAGTTTAATCGATCTTTATTATTTATTTATTTATTTAACTTTTACATTTTTGCAGTCAGAATGGACTGGGCTGGGGGACAGGAAAGAGAAAGAAATTGGGAACTGAGTTAACGATGGAGAGAGAAAGAAAACTAGAGGAGAAGAGAGACAGAGAGAAAGGACACTGAAAATCTGTTTAATCACCTGCTGAAAAAAAACAAGAAAAAAGAAAACATCACAAGAGGCAAACCACAGCAACAGCCAACATAAGCACAAGTAACAGTAAATTATAAATATTGAATGTCAAATTCAAATTCAAATTTTATTTGTCACGTACACAGTCATACACAGTACGATATGTAGTGAAATGCTTGGACAACTGCTTGTGACCTAAAGAAAACAAAAAAAGGAAAAGGCTATGAATAAGATAGGAAATAAATATGAAAAATTAAAAAGGGTAAATTTAACTGGGAAAGAATAAGATAAAATATGTAAATTAAAGTTGAAAATAGAATAACTGTACAACAAAATACACAATATAGAACTATATAAGAATGTATGAAGAAATATAAATAAATATATACACAATAACAGCAGCTGTACAAGTATTAACTTGAAATGAAGAATATAATGTCCAGTGTTGTGCAATCCACATTATGTCTTGTGCGGTGCAAATATGCTTAAAGTGATTTAAGTGATGAAGTGAAAACAATGTCCAGAATGTCCAGTGTGTGTAACAACTGTATGTGTGGGTCAGTACTGTGTGGTGGTGTGATTGAGAGACCGTATCGCCTGCGGGAAGAAGCTCCTCCTCAGTCTCTCTGTGTTGGTCTTCAGGGAGCGGAATTGCTTTCCTGACCTCAACAGAGAGAACAGTCTGTTGTTGGGATGGCTGAGGTCCTTCACGATCTTCCTGGCCTTGGTCCAGCACCGCCTGCTGTAGATTGAGTGCAGGTCAGGGAGCTCGGAGCGGATGGTGCGCTCAGCTGATCGCACAACCCTCTGTAGAGCTCGTCTGTCCTGCATGGTGCTGTTCCCGAACCAGGTTAAGATGTTTCCCGTCAGGATGCTCTCTATGGTGCACGAGTAAAAGTTCCTGAGCACCTTGGAGGGCAGTTGGAAGTCTCTCAAGCGTCTGAGGTGGTAGAGACGCTGACGGCCTTTTTCACCATGGTGTTGATGTGACAGGACCATGACAGGTCCTGCGTGATGTGAACTCCGAGGTATTTGAAGCTGTCCACTCTCTCCACTGGGCACTTGTTGATGACAGGGGTCTGGTAGTTCCTCTCCTGCTTAGTGCTGAAGTCCACTATCAGCTCCTTTGTCTTACTGACGTTTAGAAGGAGGTTGTTCCTCTGGCACCAGTTCTCCAGATTCCTAATCTCCTTCAGGTAGGCCGTCTCGTTGTTATCAGAGATCAGGCCCACCACGACGGTGTCGTCAGCAAACTTGATGATGGTGGTGGAGCTGGTAGTGGCCACACAGTCAAAGAGTACAGCAGGGGGCTCAGAACACACCCCTGGGGGGCTCCAGTGCTGAGAGTGGTGGAGGCTGAGACATGTCTGCCCATCCTTACTGCCTGTGGTCTGCCAGTTAGGAAGTTGGAGATCCACTGACACATAGATGAGCTGAGTCCCAGATGCTCCAGCTTGGTGGTGAGTGTGGAGGGAATTATGGTGTTAAATGCAGAGCTGTAGTGTATGAAGAGCATTTTAACATAATTCCCCCTTCTAGTGTCCAAGTGAGTGAGTGATGTGTAGAGGAGATGTGTGGAATGTTGCAGCGGCTGCAGTGATGCGGACGCTGTACCGGTCTGTTGTGGTGAAGAGAGAGCTGAGTGTAAAAGCGAAGCTCTCAATTTACCGGTCGGTCTATGCCCCTACCCTCACCTGTGGTCACAAGCTGTGGGTAGTGACCGAAAGAACGAGAACGCGAATACAAGCGGCGGAAATGGGCTTCCTCCGAAGGGTGGCTGGCCTCTCCTTTAGAGTTCAGCCAACCGGGAGAGCCGCTGCTCCTCCACATTGAAAGGAGCCAGTTTAGGTGGTTAGGGCATCCGACAAGGATGCCCTTTGGTCGCCTCCTGGGCGAGGTTTTCCGGGCATGTCCCATCGGTAGGAGGCCCCAGGGCAGACCCAGGACACGCTAGAGAGATTATATCTCTCGGCTTGCCTGGGAACGCCTTGGTATTCCCCTGGATAAGCTGGAGGAGGTGGCTGGGGAGAGGGAGGTCTGGGCTTCTCTGCTTGGGATGCTGTCCCCGTGACCGGGCCCCGGATAAGTGGAAGAAAATGGATGGATGGATGGATGTTACTGAGCAACATACAAGACTGATAATGCATGATATGTTTAGAGGAAGCAGCCAACCAAGATAGCGTGTGTCTCTGAGTACCTGTTTGTACACACCTGTACATTGCATGTCATGTACATGCAATGTAAATACAAATACTGTTATAAAATGATACATTTAATATGAAATTTATATGAAATTAAATTTACGTCAACTGTTGCTTAAATACAATATTCTTTTTATACAGGTGTGTACAATATTCACCCTCAGAGGAGGAGAAGCGTCTATGTTTTTTTTTTCTGGAATCTGTCCAGGGTGCACCCCACCTATTGCCCTGTGGTAGTTGAAATAGGCTCTGCATGGGGAAGAGAATGGATAGATACTAGAACACCAAGAATACCTGTTGAATCAATTACATTTTTTAAACTTTGATTTACTGACAAACTAAAGTTATTCCCTTGTCTCCTGTGGGACAATACGTTTTAATGTTGATTCGGTTCAGAGAATTCAGAGCTTTAACATGTGGCCACCACTGATTAAATCTACTGGAACATAGATGTTTATTTTATGGGTCTGTGCGCTTTATCACCAGATTAACATTTTTCTGCACCATTTATTTTTTGGTCTTTTCCCAACAGCGTTGCATTTTACTTTTATATTTTTTATGGTTTTTGTAGATTTTTCTGTGGAGGAAAAGGTACATGGCAGGGTGGTGGTTTGTCTTAATTCCTGCTTCATAAATAGAAGTTTTTATTTCTCAGGAGATCTACATTATTAAAAAACTAAACTAACATTTGGTGGAATGCTCTATGAGCATTGCAAGTGTTCTGTTGAATCTCATTTGGCCACAGACAATCTTTAGTCAAGCATCTGTTATAGAAACTGTGGGAATGTGTGTTATCAAAACCAAAGATGCTAATCATAGCCATGAAGACATTAGCATTCAAGGCTGGACAGTTGCAAAATTTGGATTACTTTGCACCATCAGCTGCTGTGCTGTTTGTATCTAAGTACGCTTTTGATTTAACCAACCCATTCTGAAAACTGTCACGGAGCTGGAGCCAACACCCTGTCAAAGAAAGAGACTTGGTTCTTAGAAACGCATAAGAAGAGAATTCCTAGAAGCAGACTCTCAGACTGAGCAATTGTCAAGTTATAACATGTGTTCATAAGATACTCCCTTTTTTGAGCCTTTTAAGTGCACTTGTTTTGTTTTCCTTTTACATAGCAACACCTGTAAATGTCTGTGGACAGTAGAGAGTAAAACGTTGCTTTTTTGTTACTGGCCATGGTTAAATCGATCCCCACCCTGTTGTGTTTTTGGGGTGATTTTATGATACTTTGTTTGTCACTGTGGTGTCTCATTTATACATTATAATATTGTAAAGGTAAGAACAAGTCTGGCTTTTCAACTTTGGGCCCCTCGTTACTGTTAATATTCTATATCATCAAAAGCAACAATGGCTCTTTTGAGAAACACTTTTTCAGAGGTTGAATATATGTCCCCAAGGCTGCAAATGACACTCTCATGGACTAAAGGATTAATGACCTTAGAACATGTCTTCTCAAACCCTGAGATGCCAATCAAATTCCCAAGGATTGGTGTTGGAATACTGAACTCTGAACTTTAAACAGCTATGTGATTTAGACTAATGTAGTCTTTGGGCCTACCCTGCAACCCATTTGAGCTATTCTTTAAGAGTTATTCCAAGAACTGCAGCTGGAAGACAGTGTTATTTCCAGGAAAAGCTTTTTCAATTATTGCATGTTGTGACATGTAGGAATACTTACCTGTGTTTGTCTTCTTTGCTCATGTCTCTTTCTCTCTCTCTCTCTGTTTCTTTTATTATATGCATAATTGTATGGTACAGATTAACACTTTAAATAGTGGGTTAGCCAGACTTTATTTTTGCTCAAGGCATACATGCTGTAATATTCTTTTTGCATTTCCCTCTTGCCATAACGTACATATGAGATGTTACAAGATGTTTGATCCCACTGCTTGTATTCAAGTCCCATCAAAATTTTAAAGGGCATTTTGTTCTGACATTTTGCAAGAGATACATTCTAGACTGCTGGCTCATGTAAAGAGCATATAGTGAGATTAAAGTTTAAAAATTATGATTTATTTATCAAACCACTACAGCTCTGGGTTGACTAAGTAAACACACTTTATTTTAGCATAACATAATTGTCGAACACATGGTAATCAAATACACTTAGCATTGTAAAAAACTATTAGCTATACATAACCAGTTGATGTCAGATTAATAGCTGGACTAAATAAACCAAGAACATTAACATCAATCATCATGCTTCTTGAAAAAAACCCCAAATCTGGCAGCTTGAACAACCATAATTAATGTAAGTACACAGAATTCTTACGTACACATTAATTCTTTTTAACATTAATCTGTTCTATTCAGAGAAATGTGTAGAATTTAAAAATCTGGAAGTTCTTTTTGTGCCTTTTCTACTAATCCACCCACTACTGATTTCAGTGTAAAAACTTCTCATTTCAGCAAGTTAGCTCATGTTTTACTGTCTTGTTTCTGAACTAAGCTCTTCCAAGAAAAGTTGTTTAAAACCATACGGCTCCAAAACGGCCTTCTAAGTAGGGTTTGAGCTGGGAAATTGAAGTGAAAAGATTTAAAAGTAAAAAAACTAAGCCAAAAACTAACCAACAGTAAGTTATGCTTTTTTAAAGCCTACATCTAACTTTATACAAGATATAATCTGTATGTGTAATTCTTTCTGCGAATAGTTTATCTTGTGCCTTTTTCTAAATTTACAGAAAAGGAGCTTTTATAAAGGTCTTGAACAATAACGCCTGTGCCTGCTTATGACTGTCAGTGGCCACTGACATCTAACCAACCATCCACTAAACACTAGAAAATGGGTATAGTAGACAGTGGTGCCAGACAACCCCGTTCCCCATCCTTTTATTGAAATCTGTGCACTAGCACTTGATAGCACCATTTGTGTCAATTTCAGAGGAACCAGAAATCTTATCTGCACTAGTAACTAATTACTGTCACGGTCCCCGTGCCTGCTCGGCTGGCCCTGTGTGGCTACATGTTATGTTTTGTCTTTTCTCTCTCTCCTCTCTCTCTGCTCGCTGCCTGGGCGGAGCTCATTGTGAGCTCCCGGTCTCCACCACCTGTAGGCAATCACCTGTGGCTCCTCACCCTGTTTGCTCCCGCTACTTAAGGCAGTGACTGAGAGCACCTCGCCGCTGGACTATTGAATAACGCTCGTCAGTGCTACTTTAGCCTCAGCCAGTTTTGAGCTCTGTCCGTAAAAGTTCCGTGCTAACCCTTGTTCTCTGTATGCAGATTTCTCGTGTTTTGGTTTGGAGACTCTGGACGCTTTTCCCGACCCCGCTCTGCACCCCTGGGAACCCTGGCCCCCTTCTCCCTCACCTGTATATAGTGCACCTGGAGTGTGTAAATAAACCTGTTTTTCTGAGACTTCAGTCTGCGCCGAGTCCTCCCTGCTCCTCCGTGACAATTACATTTTGTCACTAAACTGTTATTACTTTCATATAAATTTAGACCCAATTGCGCGGCATTTCCACTACACCAAAATGCCGTTACACTTTCGTGGAAGACCCAACAAACCTGTAAAACTAAAAGCTGCTCTTGATTGCACCACAAAGGTTGTGGCATGACAGTTCATTATTAAATGTTGTGCAATACTATTGTACAGCATCTATGATTTGATGCCTAACTGGAATGACTCAGACTCATGCCAAAAAGTGCTTTTTCAAAATGTTTTTAGGATGTTGACATGATTGTGAGATTTTAAATGTGTAACTTTTCTGTGCAATAAGTACCCGTATACCTATGCACATTTGCCTAGCAGTCCTCAGTTGAATACATACTATACTACTATACACGGATCCATGCTAATACCGGTATAGTTGTGGTCTTAAGTGGAAATAATCTCACACCTCCACTTAAGCCAGACAAATGAGGTATGATGAATGAACAAAAGAATATGCCAGACAAAATAAGGTGACAGACAGAAAGAGAATGATCTGGTACTGGTTGTAAATAGGTGTGAATTACAGATATGTGTGCATGCTCTTACAAATCCAAAATATGAAAACATGACCATTTATCTAAATGGATATTTTAAGATCCAGTATTTGAAGTCTATACAGTTTAGGCTATGCTCGTTTAAAAAAAATGGAGATTGGTTTGTTAAGATGAATACACAGAAAATAGATGGAGAGGCAACTTGTCTGAGGATCTATGTTGCTTGCGAATATTGAGACAAGTGAGATAGATCTGAATTTTCTTGTAAGACTATCTAATCCTCTCTTGCCCAGTTTTAATGAGCTCATATGAATTATAGCTTCAGTTTCCTGTTTTTAGCTGGCAGGTGTGGTCCTCTGCAGCTGTAGCTCATCTACTTTAAAGTTTCTTGTGCATTCACAGATGCTGTTTTGCATATTCTGGTTGTGATGGGTGAAAATTTGAGTTATTTTTCTTTCCTATTAGTTCAAAACAGATTGTTAGTCTCCTCTAACCTCTGGGATCAATGGGACATTTTCACCCAGTGAACTGACACTTGCTGGCCAACTTTCCTTTTCCAGACCATTCTGTGTAAACCCTGGTGATCGTTCTGTTGGAAATCTCAAGACCGGCCGACATGCCATGAATTACCATACCAGATTAAAAGTCACTTAAATAATGTGTTTCTTCCTTATTTTGATGCTTTGTTTGAACTTCGGCAGATCATCTTCAACATGTCTACATGTCTAAATACACTGAGTTGCGATTGTGTGATTATTTACATTAAAGAACAGTTGCAAAGACATCTCTAGTAAAGTGACCAATGAGCATTTGCACAGGGAAACTGACCAACAGTTGTTTATAATCAGCTGAAAAACCTATGACACTTTTGGAAGGTCAGAGAAGAAGCATGATTGGTAAGTTCTTAGCTGTTGAGCTGGCAGCTAAACTATGGTTAAGTTAGAAGATACAACTAAGTTATGTTTTGCTAAACAATTTTTTTATTGATGAGGGAAATATGTTGAGGATTAAATATTATTCGAAATGTCTTGACGTGTGCTTAATCACTGGGTAAGAAAAATCCCAGAAAGTTGATTCCGTTCATCTGCATGTGGCGTTTTCTGTGGGAGAAACGTTTCATCATTCATTGAACTGAATTCTTCAGTCTCAGCTGACTGCATCTTTTCCCAGCCTTGTAAACAGCACAATTGCACAAGCACCGAAACTAGCACTATTGACTAACAACTGGCCATGAGGTCAATCTTAAGTGACTTCAGGAGAAACCTGCACTCCACTGAAATTGAAGAAGTGTGCACCATGTGCAGATAAATGGAATCAACTTTCTTGGATATCATTTGTAAAGTAGGAAAGAAAGTCATTACCTCATGATATAAATGATCCTGCTCTAATTTGGCACCATCTACAAAAGAGGCAAATTATAGCAAAGAACTGTGTTTATGTCCATTGGTGTATATATGCATGAAAGTTGAAGAGAAAGTGCCTCTGTAAGAAAAAAGGTGAAGGACTGTGAATCAAGACACACAGTGGGGCGTGGTACAGAGGGTGGGTACAAGTTCAGGCTTGCCTCTGTCCCAGCCCAGGTCTATGTATGTATTAAGAGCTCGCCTCAGCTTCACAGGCACTCAGGAGACCCTACAAGCTGTGTGTGCGTTTCTGTGTCATTTCTCAAAGTCATCAACCTGTGACAAGAAGACATGGGCAGACAAAAGGAGTATCTGGGTAAACTGTCCCGCTTCTTCCAGATCCGCAACCTGCTGCTTCGTCAAGCCTTAGCAGAGTGTCTTGGCACGCTCATCCTTGTAGTAAGTGTGTGTGTGTGTGTGTGTGTGTGTGTAGTTCTGCGTGAGAGAGTAAACATGCACTAACAATTCACTGAGTAATTAATAAATTAATACATGGAAGCACAGTTTTTACTCATGTTTCAAAGGTAACTAACAGAGAACTGAGATAGGATAGGACTGATAGGACCTGGTTAGACTTGGTTAGAGGCAGGTGAGACACGGTATTTATCCAGAGAGGGACTGCTTTTTTTTTGTTTTGTTTTTTAAAGGCTGACATCTGTGTGTATCAACTGATTAGCTGGACAGGAGAATGCAAATGGTCTTTAACAGTCAGATCCTTACCACATTCTTATAAATTACTGTGCCAGTTTTTTCCCCGCATTACGATGCTGCAGGATTTCTTAGTTTTTCCATGATAATCCGATCTCTAATTAGAAATATGACTAAAAAAATGAAACACTGCAATCTCATCAACTCACTGTAAAAAGGAAACTGGCTGGCTCTCTGCTCTTTCTGGCTCTTGGTTAAGTTCATTTAAGATTCTTTTTTTAAAAATACAATAAACAAAGTAAAATTGTAAACAACACATCAACATTAATAAATGATAAAACAAAATAAATGTTTTTTACTATCAGGAATAGGTGGGTCTCTTCTCTCTATTCATTCAGGATGAGGACCAGATGAACGGCCTGATGTGGCTATGTGAAGTCTTAACAGTCATTCGCATAGCCACATCAGGCCCGGAGTGAAAGTCCCAACATTTTATTTGCTTCTGTCGGCTGACACGGCATAAAAACATCTTGACACGAGCTCAAGGCAGTTTACATATAATGCACCTGGACAAGTGCTTAAAGTGGCCTCGGCTGCTTGAGTCGGTGAAGTTGTAGGTTTATAAAAATTCTCCTTAGATATCAGGCATTAGACGTGGCATATTTCAGTGTTAAATTCGGCGCAATTTGCAATAAATCACATAATGCAAACTTTAGTGAATGGTGTTTGTATTACTGATTGGGTATTTATGAAATAAAATATTTATTTTTATGTCATTTCAAAGTAAAAGCCATTTAGAGCATCACACATTATTTAATAAACAGGAGTAATATGGAAGTCCAAATCTCAATGCGCCTGGGTTTGAGCAGTACATAGTGTCACTACTGATGGCACAGGAGAAGGTGTGGTGCAGTTATTCATCAGGGGATACACGTCAGTAATAACATTATTGGGTAGCTGAAACTGGTATTGTGCAAAAGTCAATCAATCATGAAAATGAATCATATCACAGAAATACATTTGCGAACACAATTTTACAGGCATAAATAATATTTTTGCACATATAAAGTGATTCCCTAAGAGCTGAAATCTTGTCATATCTGAGCATGTGGGCAGTGTATAGGGCTGTTTGATATAACGATATATATTGGATGACGATATAAAAACGTCTATCGTTTCATTTTACACTATTGTTTGTTTCATGGTGTCGCAAAATAAACTGTTTACGGCAATATTTTTTCATCGTTTTTATGGTCACTGTAGTGGCTATATTAATTTCTTAAAGTTCTCTGTTTGAGATTTTGGTCATATCGCACAGCCCTGGCAGTGTATGTTAAATAGAGGACAAAATAAGTGACAGGCCTAAAAATCCGTAGCCGGCACATGAGAAAGGGTCTAAGGCTACGTTCACACTGCAGGTCTTAATGCTCAATTCCGATTTTTTGATCAAATCCGATTTTTTTTTTGTCTGCTCGTTCACACTACAAATAAAATGCGACAGCAAACGCGCTCTAGTGTGAACGCTCAAAGCGGCCCGCATGCGCAAAAGAAGACGTCAAACACAACGCGCTCTGTTTAGACCCAGACCAAACAATATTGTTTGACTGATGGCCCTTAACATAAAGACTTCGGACTTCACATTTCCCAATTTTTGCTTTAAGTTATTTTGTTATTTACATAATAATGTAAATAACCTAATAATGATCCTTATTGCTGTTTAAGAGAGGAGCGGTGCTTCAAAGGATAGTTGCAGATTTCTGTCAGAATCTGCAGATTATGCAGTACAAATAAAATGTTAACGTTTCTCCAACGTTGTCTTCCCAACAGTTTCACTGACATCTACACTGGATGGCTAGGAAGCGTTCGCGATGTCTTCTCGGGCGCTGATAATTGGCTTCAGTCTTGTGTCGGTGACGTAAAAGGCGGATTTAATGCGACTTGACCGTTCAAACAGCAGTCGCTTTCTAAAACATCGGATATGTATCGGATTCAGTACCACATACGAAAGTGACCCAGATCGGATTTGAAAATATCGGATTTGCGCCGTTCACACTGTCATAGCATGATCGGATATGGGTCGCATAGGGTCAAAAAAATCGGATTTGATGCGCTTTCACCTGCAGTGTGAACGTAGCCTAATCCGATTTGATGCGCTTTCACCTGCAGTGTGAACGTAGCCTAATCGGATTTGATGCGCTTTCACCTGCAGTGTGAACGTAGCCTAATCAGATTTGATGCGCTTTCACCTGCAGTGTGAACGTAGCCTAGCTACGTTCACACTGCAGGCGAAAGCGCATCAAATCCGATTTTTTTGGCTACGTTCACACTGCAGGCGAAAGCGCATCAAATCCGATTTTTTTGACCCTATGCGACCCATATCCGATCATGCTATGACAGTGTGAACGGCGCAAATCCGATATTTTCAAATCCGATCTGGGTCACTTTCGTATGTGGTACTGAATCCGATACATATCCGATGTTTTAGAAAGCGACTGCTGTTTGAACGGTCAAGTCGCATTAAATCCGCCTTTTACGTCACCGACACAAGACTGAAGCCAATTATCAGCGCCAGAGAAGCGCCCGAGAAGACATCGCGAACGCTTCCTAGCCATCCAGTGTAGATGTCAGTGAAACTGTTGGGAAGACAATGTGAACATTTTATTTGTACTGTATAATCTGCAGATTCTGACAGAAATCTGCAGCTATCATTTGAAGCACCGCTCCTCTCTTAAACAGCAATAAGGATCATTATTAGGTTATTTACATTATTATGTAAATAACAAAATAACTTAAAGCAAAAATTGGGAAACGAAGTCCGAAGTCTGCATATTAAGGGCCATCAGTCAAACAATACTGTTGCTCTGGGTCTAAACAGAGCTCGTTGTGTGTGACAGCTTCTTTTGCGCATGCGGGCCGCTTTGAGCGTTCACACTAGAGCGCGTTTGCTGTCGCATTTTATTTGTAGTGTGAACGAGCAGACAAAAAAATCGGATTTGATCAAAAAATCGGAATTGAGCATTAAGACCTGCAGTGTGAACGTAGCCTAAGTGTAAGGGTGGAAGCGTAGGTAGGCACCGATGTGGATGTCTACAGCCATCTGTAAAATACTGTCCAGGCTCTGTCATGGTTTGGGGCTGCAAGCCTTTGGTTCCTGGGATCTTGTCAAACCTATGATTATATAACTGTCAATATATCAGTATATCAACTGTTTCAACAACAGAAACAACCATAATGTTGTGTACTTTGTTGTGTAACTTACTAGGATCCAGCTGAACTTGCTTTTCTACTCTTTCTTCAGATGTTTGGCTGTGGTGCTGTGGCCCAGCGGGTGTTGAGCGGTGGTTCCCATGGCTTGTTCCTTACTGTCAACTTTGCCTTTGGCTTTGCTGCCATGTTAGGCATCTTGGTCTGTGGCCAAGTGTCAGGTAATCAATCAGATTTATGGAAGTGTATGATATAATCAGCTATGGGTGTGCGTGTGTGTGTTTGTGTGTGTGGCTTTACTTTAGGCAAGGCTGTAATTTTGTGTGATTATGGACTGCACACACTGACATAATGTCAACATCTGCATTTGCAGGCGGCCATCTCAACCCAGCAGTAACTTTTGCCTTGTGTCTGCTTGGAAGAGAGCGCTGGAGAAAGTTTCCCATGTACTTCCTCTTTCAGACAATTGGTGCTTTTTTTGGTTCCGCTATTATTTTTGGCATGTACTATGGTAAGTGAAGACTTCCAGTGGTGAGTCAGAATTATCTTGTTTTTTTTTAAGAAAAAAAAAATCCATGGTACATTTCATTGTTTGTATCCCTCTAGATGCTCTGTTGCTCCGTCCTGGAAGTTTTAATTTTACTAGCATTAACAACACGGCTGGCATATTTTCAACTTACCCTGCGAGGCATCTCACACTTGTCAATGGTTTCTTTGATCAGGTGCTCTTTTGAAACTCAAACATGTATCATACACATAATTTCAACTCTGAAATAATAAATGATATATCCCATTATTCCTTCTTACTTGTACCCCTCCTCAACACAGATTATTGGCACAACAGCGCTCATAGTTTGTGTTCTGGCCATTGTGGATCCTTACAACAACCCTATCCCCCAAGGGCTGGAAGCCTTCACTGTGGGATTTGTGGTTCTTGTCATTGGATTGTCCATGGGCTTTAATTCTGGCTATGCAGTCAATCCTGCCAGAGACTTTGGACCACGTCTTTTCACCTCTATGTCTGGGTGGGGGGGTGCTGTTTTCACGTAAGTAGACAGATTTTATGCATTTTTCCTTCACATTGCCCTTCCACTGCTCTCTGTTTGTTAACCCTTTTTATCTGGCAATAAGTGTGATCCTGTCTGCCCGCAGGGCTAGAGACTGCTGGTTCCTGGTCCCTATTTTTGCCCCATTCCTTGGTTCCATTCTTGGCGTAGTGATTTACCAGTTGATGGTTGGTTTCCACACAGAGGGAGAAGCACGTGACAAGAAACAGGGGACAGTCCAGGAGAACCTCCAACTTGCCAATGTTGCTTCCTCAAACAACTCTAAAGAGGCTACCAAAGAAATTTACTGAAGGTCTTGCAGAAATACAGCTAGTCACTGCATTTGGGAATGCACAGTATAACAGCAGCATGTTTATTTCCTGCCATTTTTCTCAAGCTATCTCTGTCTGTTTGGATTTTTCCCCAGATAGTTATCAGGTCTTGTTACTGTATCGGAGTTTTGAAAAATGACTGTGTAAGTAGAAAAGCAAATTCAGAAACACAGAATTACATTAATTCTTTTATGAGATGATTTTGTATTTGATTCTCTATAAAACTTCAGTTTTTACACTACTTTATGTTTAATGTTTTTTTTTAAGATAGGTAGTGTATGCATATATATATATATATATATATATATATATATATATATATATATATATATATTCAGACAGACCTTTCTCTATTAGTTTCTGTGCTTTTTTGTGCTTTTTTTTGCCTATTTCAATGTTAATCTGCTTGAAAATAGTAAAGTATATTTCGTTTAAAGTTCATAACAGCCAGCAACATATTTTAGTGCAGACTGTGTTAGCTGTGTTCTCAGGTGTTGACAGATTGTGGTGAGATTATAATCTGCCACTGCCACCTTTTCTCTGAAACCAGCTAGAGCTGCTATGATTTTAAAACTGAACTTTTTTCCCTGAAAAAATGATTTTAATGTCATTCAACACTATCAAGTACTTTTAATTTCATGCTTGAAACAACATTTATGTTCTATGTGCAGAAACATATTCCATATGGTTTTTAATATCTTATATGTGGGTGTATTCACTGAGGTGTACCAGATTGGAGAGTGAATATTTTGTAAGTAGGATAAGGGGAAAAACTTTTGCATTTATAAAATAAAGTTCTGTTTTGTTTTTTTAGTGCTGTTTACTGTTGGTTGTGCAGCTTGACACTGCTTTCTCATGTTTGTCACAAATGGATAAAGGTCACTCTTTCGAGGATGCCAATGTTCACATTTTGGACAGAGAGGACAGATGGTTTGAAAGAGGAGTGAAAGAAGCCATCTATGTCCACTGTGAGCGACCATCTTTGAACAGAGGCGGTGGTTTACGACACCAACTGTCTGCCATCTATAATCCAGTTTTGAGATCCCTTCCCAGACGCCTTAACGCCCACTCACATCCTGGGCCATCTGACCTCAGGAATTCGCATGATAAGGTGGGGTCAGGTTTCACAATGAGCTCACCCGAAACCCTGGCTGATTGGGACCCACACCCAGTTTCACACCTTGGCTCAGGCGATTAGAGGATCATCAGGGGGTCCTTTTGTCCCTCTGTGGGGGGATACTCCCACTAGGTTTAAATATGGGACTCCCCACCATTTGACCTTAGAACTTAAGAAGCTTCTCGGATGAGAGGTGAAACGTCTTCAAGCAACTTAAAGAAGTCCAGACGCTTTTCTTTGCAAGCTCCTTTGACTGGTACAACTGCGATTACAGGGTGACAGTTTTGAATCAAAATCTGGAAAATAATGTTACTAAAGCTTTGAAATGTAATATGATCTAGTATTACACCCTTTGGATCCCTTTGGACTCGCCCCTACTTGTTAAAGGTGTCACTGAAATTAGGACGGCTGCTGACACCGAGACGCTTAATTTGAACATCGCATCAGATGAAGCTTATCTGCATATGTTTAATGTACCTGCTGTAGCTTTACTGCATATTTTCGCGGTGTAAAACAAAAAACGGTGGATGTGAGCTTTTACAACGTTCGTTTTTCTTCATGTTGGAGCTTGTTGAACCGGTGGCTTAATGAAAGACTTACGCAAGCTTTTTGCCAGTAAAGATTTTAAGGGCGATTACTCGAACAAGAGTTGCCGTTTTGGCCCATTTTGTTTCCACTCACCCACCTCTTTGCCTCTAGCTGTGTGTGTGTGCACGAGCTCATCGTTAAACAATGACATCATCTTCACTGCTGTTGCTGCGACTGGGACTGAGGGCTGCCTGGACCCAGTGATGTCATACTTGTTATTCACACGTGTGCTCCTAGATACGTTTGCACTGCAGATCTATTTTTAGTCAAAAATGTGGGTGACAAGTGAGCGCAAGAGATTCTCGAAAATGTCTTTTCAATCTTGTTTTAATTACAACATTTGTACAAAACAAGTCAGAAAATAAATCAAATGCTTGTTTTTTTGTTTTTTTTGTTTTTGTTTTTTTTCTAAATGACATCAGAAACAGCAGTATGCGACATTACGTGATGGCAGAGCTTCAGTTCATCCTTTGTCATTTTTTTTTTTTTTTTTTTTTTTTAATAAATAGGACAGGGGGAATGAATGAGAGAAAGAGGGGGAGAGAAAGAAAGAAAACCAAAGGGGAGAAGAGACGGTGAGAAGGGGGGGGAAGAGAGAGAGAAAAAAAAAAGAACTCCTGGGTCACCTGTATGGAGAAAAAAAAAAAAACAAACAAAAAAAACAAACAGAGGAGACAGCAAACAACAAAGAGCAACATAATAATAGAGAAAACAAAGCACCATCACAATAAACTAGCTAGTCATAGATATCAATATTTACTAAATAATAAACGATATTGTGCAGCACGCAAGATAGACAGCGCACAGTGTGCTTTGAGGCAGCAGCCAAGAAAGCTTTAGTCCGCGTCTGTGAATACCCATGTGTGCATACCTGTGTGGATCAGCATGCTTGCATTCCAAAGGTTTCTCCATGTAATGATCTGCTAGGGAGTGTGGGGGGGCCACAGCCCCGTCCTCCAGGGTGTGAAGCGGGTATGGAGGAGATCAAAACTCCAGACATCCAGAGGCCCCCAGAACACAAGAGACCATGGAAGACCAACAGAGGGGCAGCCGCGCCACTGTCCCAGTAAGAGCTGAGGAGAGTCCCAGATGAGGGCTCGCCCAGCAGCCGCGGAGCAGAAGTCAGGGGGAGTTGCAGTGACGCGCCCGTGAGCTCCGCCGGCCCCCAGCTGTGCCTGAGTGACCGAGCCCCAGGCCGAGAGGCCGGGGACACCCCACCTCCAAAGGGGCCCGAGCGAGCCCCAGACCCCAGGCCCCGACAAGCGGCCGCCAAGGAGTGAGCCGGTGTGTACCCGGACGCCCACCCCCAGACACAAAGAACCACCAACACACCGACACCTGAGGGAGTCCGCCACCGGCAGGGGAAGTGGTGGTGGGTGGAGATAGGCCTCCAAACCTTGGAGGGCCTGAGGTGTCCCCAGAGAGGTGGCGTCTGATACCCAACCTGACATATAGACACAGACATACAGGCACACACAGACACAAACATCCATTCCCACCCTCATGCTCTCATATGCACTCACTCCACACTCAACCAACGTGGAGACAGACATAAAGAGACGCTGTACACACAATCACACTCCCCAAGCGTACTCTACAAACCGGGTCTAGGTACCCTTGCCCCTGGAGGGGGGAATTGCACCCAGACCCAGGTGGTGTTACCCTTTTCCCTGCGGTGGGGAGAGGCAGACCACCCCGACTCTGCAGCAGCAGGGAGGCCCCACACCCCAGACCGCAGTCGGACGGCCAACTCCTCCTACTAGCCCTCCCGCTCCAGCAGGCCGCAGAGAATGGGGGTGGGAGAAGACTCCAAACCTCCCTCCACCCGCTCATTGTAGTGTTGATGCATATGTGTTCTAAGGTGCAATTAAAACCCAGGAGGGCATGGAGCTACCTGCCAAGGAGCAGCAGGTAAGCGCATAGTCCCTCCTGCTAGCCCTCAATGACTAAGTGTATTTAAAATTGAGAGGTGGGCAACGACGTCAGGGGTGAGGTATACACCCTGATGGTAATTTGGACTCCGTGATTGTGCCCACCCCCAAGATCCTATATGTATGTGTAATGAGAGTGTGAATAATGTGAATGTCTAAGTTGTGGGATAAAATTGAGGCAGAGCAGCCAGAAGGGGACGGGGGGGGGGGGGGGGGGGGTAGCCTCCTCTGCACCCTGGTGACATACCCCCACTCCAAGGCCCTGCATGTGTGGGTGGTTGTGGAGGAGCGGGAAGAGGGAGGCAGCTGGAGATGGGGAGGGAAGGAAGGGAGGGGCAGGTAACCCCTCCCTGGGGCCAGCTCCCCCGCTGACCCCAGTAGGCACTCCCACCCTTCGCGACCCGCCAGGGAAGGGGGGCCCAGGCCCATCAGACCGGGGCCCAGTGCAGTAGCGCCCTCCGGCTCCACAGAGCCCTGGACAGTCCACCCAACCCCACCACAGAGAAAACTGCACCCACCCCACCATCCACACATCTTCCAGACTACATAAGACGGTAAACGCCCAGGCTGAGATCTTCCTCCACCTCTCCTGTATCTCCCCCTCCTGCAGAGAGTTCCTGAAGAGAAGAAAGCTCCTGCAAGATGTGACCATCCCCCCCACCAGTTGAAGAGCCCCCCAGGCGGCTCGACGCACCGGCGGCACCCTGCTCCAGGGCCGGGCCCCCATGCACCCACCTGCCCACAACCCCGGCAACACACCAACCAGGACCCAAGCCCCCGAGGCCCGGCCCGGGCCCCAGCCCAGAGACGGAGCGCCCCCAGAACCTCACGCCCATCCCGGACCCACCCAGGGGCAGCCAGGTTGCCAGGTCAGTAACCCACGTCCGTCAGCACAGACCCTCCCCTAGCCCCGCTGCACGCAGCCGCGAGGAAACAGTCACCTGAGAGCCAACAGAGCCCCCAACCGGACGTGACCGCTACCCCGGGTTGAGCCCCCCAAGGAAGATGCCTCCGGGGAACCCCCCGACGCCCTAAGCCTGTCCCTACCCCCTCACCAATCACAACAGTGAAGGCGGGACCAAACTATGACCCCCCACCCCCACTAGGTGATGGAGCTGATAAAAGGGGCCCAGAGCAATTGATCTAATGTGGTGGCAGAGGCTGTGTCAAGACTAATGTAATCTAATAATTAATTTCTATATTGGTTAGAATTAAGATTATTTTTATTTTTCCAGTTCATGAGGACTGTTTTCTTGGCTATGCATAGGGCAGTGAAGATCATATGGGCTATATTCTTTTCTGAAGTGACATTATCTAAGCTGCCCAGTAGACACACTAAGGGGGAAGTTGGAATGTTACATTTCAGACACTTTGATAAGTCTTCACATATCTCGCGCCAAAACTTTTGCACTGGTGGACAGAACCAAAGAGCGTGGATGTAATTGTCTGGTGTATTGCCTTGACAGTGTGAGCAGTTGTTGGAAGATGTAAAGCCCATCTTGAACATCCGATGACCTGTATAGTGCACTCTATGAAGTATTTTGTATTGTATTAATTGCAGACTGGGATTTTTAATTAATTTAAAAGTTTTTAAGCAAATCTGAGACCAGAAGTTTTGGTCTAGGTTGACTGATAAATCTGCTTCCCACTTTGCAGTAGGAAGGGATATTGATTCATCTAATTTAGAAAGTGTTCTGTATATTTTAGATAATAATTTGGGGGATTTAAGAGTAAGAAAATGTGCCGCACTTAGTGGTGTTTGTAATTCAACTTGACTGAGGTTAAATTTCTTTTTTACTATGGATTTAATTTGTTGATATTCTAAAAACCTTGTCTTGTTGATCCCATATTGTTCAACTAGTCTGTCAAATGGAATAAATTCTGTTCCCTCTAATATATGTTCTAAGTATTTAATTCCTTTACAACTCCATTCTGGGAAATTAATCATATTATTGTTTTGTAATATGTCAGGGTTATTCCAGATAGGTGTACGTTTGCATGGGATTAATGAAGACTCCGTTATTTTTAGAAACTCCCACCATGCTGTTAGAGAAAAGCTGATGTTGATACTTTTAAAGCATTCATGTCTTTTGATGTTTGAGCTAATAAATGGTAGGTCCGAAATCTCTAGATCCTTGCATAGTGCCTGTTCAACATCTAGCCAGGGCTCAACTAAGAAGGTATGTTTTAACCATTCTGAGATGAACTGAAGCCTGTTGGCTAAGAAGTATTGGTGAAAATTAGGCAGATCTAATCCTCCTCTATCCTTGGTTCTTTGTAGCGTTTTTAAGCTAATACGCGGGGGTTTATCTTTCCAAAGGAATTTGGAAATATATGAATCCAGAGATCTGAACCAATCTTGTGATGGTTTGTTAGGGATCATCAAAAATAAGTAATTTATTTTTGGCAAGATCATCATTTTTATAGTGGCGACCCTTCCCATGAGTGATATGGGTAAAGATTTCCATCTAGTCAGATCGCCTTCTACTTTCTTTAGAAGTGGGATGTGGTTTAGTTTAGTTAAGTCTGAAAGCTTAGGAGAGATATTAATACCTAAATATTTAATATTTCCGGATTGCAGTGGGGCAGAGGAAGAATTATGGAAGGAGCAGTTAATGGGGAGAACTGTAGATTTTGGCCAGTTAATTGAATAATCTGAAACTCTTGAAAACCAGTTTATTAAAGTAATTACCTCAGAGAGGTTGGTTTGTGTGTTTTGCAGAAAAAGCAACACATCATCCGCATAGAGACTGATTTTATGTTCTATGTTCTTACATTTTATGCCCTTAATTGTTGTAGCCTGTCTAAATGCTGCTGCTAGAGGTTCGATAAAAATTGCAAAAAGTGAAGGGGAGAGTGGGCATCCCTGTCTGGTGCCCCTCAGGAGACAGAAGCTGGAGGATGTCTGGTCATTTGTTCTGATACGAGCCGTTGGGGAATTGTATAATATTCTTATCCAGTTTATGAAAGAGTTTCCAAAACCAAATTTGTGTAAAGTTGCGAATAAAAATTTCCAATTAACTCTGTCAAATGCTTTTTCTGCATCTAGAGATAATATTATGGTTTCGATGTTTTTATCGTATGAGTAGTCTATTAAATTAAGTAATCTACGATCAAATGCTTGTAATAGCATATGAATACTCAGTTATTTGCCATCTTTGTTTTTCTTATTCTTTGCCTTTTAAGAATTTGCATTTACTTGCCATTTATCAACAAGATATGTGGATACCCAGTTTTTATCCAAGTGTAAGGGAGAGAAAATGAGGGCAAATCTGTTCTTGCAGAGAAAGTATTCTGGCTGTCAGTGTGATCCAGTGGGCTCGTCCATTTACTTTCAACAGGTCTTAGCATGCTAAGGCCTGTTGAAAGTAGCATGTCACCCTGCATGCTTAGCATGCTAAGGCCTGTTGAAAGTAAATGGACGAACCCACTGGATCACACTGACAGCCAGAATACTTTCAGAACAGATTTGCCCTCATTTTCTCGCCTGCAGGTCACCCTGCATGCTTAGCATGCTAAGGCCTGTTGAAAGTAAATGGACGAACCCACTGGATCACACTGACAGCCACCCTGCAAGTGCACCTGTATCTCGTCCAAACATGCAGGGTCACCCTGCATGTTTGGACGAGATTACCCTGGAAAGTCCCTCTTAAACACGAATACAGTTTTCTGTCCACCAAAACTGTTCGTACCATGTCATTTTTTCCCTCTTTCATGCTTAATGCTTAGTGTGGCGAGACGAGGATGGGGTATAAAGTAAATACTCTTTGCAGTTTTAAAAAGACAACGCCACCCTGGGAATTTCACCCAGAGAATACTGGAAATGACACTAAATCACCAAAAAGGCACTTAGGTTCGCTATACTCAGTCCAGAGACGAGGTTCAATGATCAACAAATTCACAATTTATTAATAATTATTTAAAACACCATATAAAAGCACAATCATAAATATTCAAGTACAAATATGCTTAAAAAGGTATTCAGAGCTGAGGCTTACCAGTGGAGGGGCAGGGATGCCACACACAAACTAAAGAAAGAAAACACACCCAAAACACAAGTGCAACACACTATCACACACACTCACACTAATAAACTAAACAAGGCAGGTGTGTACACTCAAGGGATCCCACCACCAAGGCACCCTAGTCTCCTCCACGTCGGCACTCCGCATCTGAATAAAAAGAAACAAAGAAAATTTTAATATATTACAACAAACTAATGTGTAGCACCGGGGGATAACCCAACTGCAAGACCACACTGGTGATCCACAGCTAGAAAAAGGGCCTCCCACCAGTGGTGTAACAGAGAATCCAAACTACAAATCAAAAAGCAATAAAACAACATACAATCTGAATAAAACTAAAATCTGGAGCAAACGGAATCGCCGTACTGCTCCAACTTGCCGTCCACACGACGATAAGTTAACAGTCAATCAATATGCACGCCAGCTGACTCCGATAACCGGCATGCATATGGCCGTTGTCCTCGCCGACGTCCACTGAAAAAGCTGACAGCAGCAGGGAAAGAATTCTCACAACGGGAACAGACGGTAAAAGCACAGCAAGGCAAAACAGCAGCACTTCAGTTCACGTAACTTGGCGCAAAACTAAGGCCCACACTTCCTGCGAAACATAATAAATAATTACTATAAAAGAACAATAGAAGGCAGAGAGCGTAACAAAAGTTGATTACGTACCAAGTAAGCCGGGTCATAGAATGTAAGCAGAATAGCTCAGAGGAGGCTTCTATAGCTACGACCAGCCGCGATGGAGACTTTAGAGGAGTAACCCACAAACGATCTCTACCACACCGAGGAAGTCAGGTGACCAAAAAGGAGATCACAGGCAAGCAATGCAGAGACACTCAAATGGCCACTATTTATACCAGCGCCCCCTAATGGGCCAGGCTGAAAGTGGGTTGGACCGCGGGATAACATTCATCCTGCCACATTCTACCCCTCCTTCTTGCATCGTCGCCCCGACGATGAATTACAAAGACACCCAGATTAGTCCCAAGGCCTAAAAAAATGCAGAGACAGCATGTACCCTAGGCTCAGAAATAGAGTTAGCAGCCCCTTGTGCCACCTCCCCTGTTGGTCTTGGGAGATGATGGATGTTTGAATGCTGGCCAGCTGTGGACCGGGTTGTTTTTCGCACCACCACATTTCTTGTATCAGAACTCGTAGAGGGAGCAGGAAGAGAGCTAGATGGAACTGGTGCTACACTCGGAGTAACTGTACAAGTGGCTGGAACATCGGAAGTTCGGTCTTCTGGTGGAAGCAACAACTCAGGGCTACTTGGAATCACTGCCACTGGGCTGTAAGATGGTGAAACATTTACTTGAGGAGCTCCTATGCTCAGGAATAACAGGTCACTGTCACGTGATGAGTCATGTCCTGGTTCTGGGGAGGATATTTCTGGGCCATGTGAGCTACTGCTTGGAGCAGGCCCTTCTGATGGTGTAGCTGCCGTTACCACAGCCTTCAACAAGGTACGATGAACATGCTTCACACTGCTGGGATCATCTGCAGGTGCAATGGTATATACTGCCCCACCTCCTTTAGGTGCCTTCAGGATTCTATATACCACGGGTTTCCATCGATCTTGGATTTTACATCTCCCTCTTCCACTCAGATCGCGCAGGAACACCAACTGGCCATTGTTCAATGGTGCCTCTTTCACCTTTTTATCGTGGTGCCTCTTTCTGCGGTCGGCAGCCAATTGCAATCGTTCCTTGGCTCCTTCCTGTACAACCTGTAGCTGGGCTTGATGCTCCTGAATCCACTCGTGCACATCTCCACTGATGGGGTCCGGTACTCTGCCCAACAGAAAGTCCACTGGCAACCTGGGTTCTTGCCCAAACATCAATAAGAATGGGGTTTCCCCAGTAGCCTGATGTGGAGTGGTATTATAACAGTAGAGTAACTGGGGCAAACATACATTCCAGTCTCTTTTTCTGGATACTGGCAGGGTCCACAACAAATTGTGCAAAGTCCTATTAAAACGTTCACACTGACCATTTCCAGCCGGATGATAAGGAGTAGTGTGGGACTTCTCGATACCATAAAACCTGCAGAGCTGCTGGATCAGGGAGCTTTCAAAGTTACGACCCTGATCGGAATGGATACGCGCTGGTACACCAAACTTCGAAAACCACTCAGTCACGAGAACCTGGGCCACTGTAGCAGCACATTGGTCACGAGTGGGGACAGCCAATGTATACTTGCTGAAAACATCAGTCATCACCAAAACGTTCTCCAGCCCATTCCGGGAAGGTTCGAGCAAGGTGTAATCAATGGCCAAGATTTCATTTGGTCGAGAAGCCAACAAATGTCCCATGAAACTTTGAGCTGCTGGTTGGGTGTCTTTTGCAACTTGGCAACGTTCGCATCTCTGACACCAACGAGCTACCTCAGCAGACATACCTGGCCAGTAGCACCGTGAGCGGAGAAGCGCTAGGGTCCTTTCCACACCTTGATGGCCGTGCTCCTGATGAACATGAGTCAACACCTGCTCAATTAGTGCACTAGGCAGCAAAAGCTGAAGTACCACCTCGGCACCGTCAGGGCGATGAACCTGACGATACAGAACTCCTTCCCTTTCGATCAGACGATCCCATTGTCGTAGCAGCACCAGAGCAAGTGGAGCAAGCTGCTGCCGCTCCTCAAAGCTGGGTCGCTGCTTCCGTCTCCAGAACACCAAGATCTCCTTTATCACTGAGTCGACCTGTTGGAGGGTATGAAGATCAGGAGTAGTGAGATGGGGCAAAACTGTAATGGCAGCTTGTGATACCTCAGCTGGTCCCAGCCGCAAGGCTTGTTGAAGAGGTCCAGGCAAGGCTGTACCAGGAACCATGGCTTTAATCTCCTGAGGATCAGGTGGATGCTGGCGAGATAAAGCGTCTGCATTCTTATTACTCCTTCCTGACCTGTACTTTAAGTCAAAGTCAAACGAAGCGAGCTGAGCTGCCCAGCGCTGTTCAGTAGCCCCAAGTTTAGCAGAAGACAAGTGACTAAGAGGATTGTTGTCGGTGTAAACAATACACTTGTGGCCCAACAAGTACTCTCTAAATTTCTCAGTCATGGCCCACTTAAGTGCCAAAAACTCCAGCTTCATTGAGCTATAATTTAGCATATTGCGCTCAGTGGGCCTCAAACCCCGACTGGCATAGGCTATTGGCCTCACCTTACCTCCCTGCTCCTGGGAAAGCACTGCCCCTAGGCCGGCATGGCTGGCATCCACTTCTAAAATAAAAGGCAAAGAGAAATCTGCATAAGCGAGCACTGGTGCTGTTGTCAGTTTAGTCTTTAATGCCTCAAAACTTTGAGCACACTCTGCAGTCCAGTTCTCCACGACACCATGCTCTGACCTCTTCTTTGATTTTCTGCCTCCCCACTCTGCCACCAGTCTATGCAGAGGTGCCGCCAACTTGGCAAAACCCTCCACAAAACGGCGATAATAGCTGGCAAACTCAAGGAAGGAGCGTAGTTCCGAAACAGTCTTAGGAGGCTGCCAGTTAGCCACCACTTCCACCTTGCTAGGGTCCGTAGAGACACCTTGATCGGAGATGACATGGCCTAGGTAGCGAACCTCCCGCTGGAAAAAGGCACATTTGGCAAGCTTGGCTTTTAAACCTTCCTGCTGAAGCCGACCTAGCACCACATCCAGCCGCTCAAGATGTTGCGATACTGTTGATGAAAAGATTACAATGCCATCAAGATAGAGAAGCAGAGACTGGCACTGTTGATCACCGAAAAGGCGTTGCATTAGTCTCTGGAAGGTGCTAGGGGCATTACAGAGCCCAAATGGCATTCGGTTCCATTCAAATAGGCCGAAAGGAGTACAGAAGGCAGTCTTGGGCCTATCCTCTTCCGTAACTGGGACCTGATTATAGCCACTTGCTAAATCCATGGTGGAAAACCAACGGGCACCAGTCAGCGCATCTAAGGATTCTTCAATGCGCGGCAGGGGGAATGCATCTTTCCTTGTCTTGTTGTTCAGTTGCCGATAATCAACACACATGCGCGGGCTGCCATCCTTCTTCTTAACGAGCACAATGGGAGAAGCATAGGGGCTGCTACTCTCTCTAATCACCTCGGCCCCTAACAACTGGTTAATATGCTCTTTCACAACCTCGTACTCTGAAGGGGGGATGCGCCTATAACGCTGCCGCACGGGGATATCGTCTAAGACTGGAATGTCATGGGAGATCAAGTTAGTGCAACCCAAATCAGTGTCATGAGCAGAAAAGACCGAGCTGTATTTCTTAAGGAGAGACCTCACCTGTCCCTGTTCCTCTGCTGACAGTTTAGACAAATCAATCCCTTCCATCTGATCCTGCACAGTAGGAGTGGCGGTGTAAGATGCCATTGTGGCTACGTTAGGGAGTACTTCTGTCACACCAGCGGGCAAACTGACCACATGAACATCTTCCAGGGTCCCTATAACGGTCCTAGGGTAAAGCAAGACCGCCGTAGTCCCTACATCAACTGGTATGTATGCAGTACCTCTAACCACTCGAACCAATGCAGGGGACGCTAAAAGTCCAGCAGGCAAGTTAACATCAGTAGGTTCAAATAACACAGTGGCACCTGAATATTGCTCAGAACAGGTGGCGGCCACTACTTTCATTACACCACCCGGAATGCAACATGCTCGCTTACCCCTCACTCTCACATGGCCAGACAAATCCAGTGGGGCTCTTATACTAACGTCATGGCACTCTTGCAGTGCCTGCACAAGGGGTTTAGGGACCTCTGTGGCAAAGCCCAAACTAAACAATGCTTCACCGTGTTGCCCAAAAAGCTCGTGGTAACACTTCCGAATGACATTCATCCCCAATACACCCGGAACCGTGGAAGGTCCTGCACCTGGAGGATCTTTAACGATCAGCACGCCACACTGTGGAAGGAACTTGTCACAGAGCTCTACACTTAGCTCGATGTAGCCAAGGTAAGGGATGGACAACCCATTAGCCGCTTTAAGCTGCAACCAATGACAAGCTTGGAGACGCTCTTGACCCCAGGACTCAAAATGCTGGCGGAAAAAACTCTCAGTAATGGTAGAGACCATGGACCCTGTATCAACCAAACAAGGTACTTTTATACCGCCCATGTCCACATCTATATGAGGACAGGATGAAATTAATTTCGAGACTGCCTCTGGACCATTAGAAACAACCCTTGAGCCAATAGACACCCCACCCGAACTGTGGCTCGGCAATACGGAGGGTGCTAGTTTTCCGAAGCCGTATTTAAAGGAGAGTGCCTGCGATTATGCAGAGGGGCCTGCGGAGGAGGCCGGGAACGAGGAACGCGTTCCCCATCACACTCCCGAGCAACATGTCCAGGTTGCTGACAACGACGGCATATAATGGAGTCGCCCCGTCCTGAGCGAGGCATTCGATGGGGGCCCTGCAATCGAGCAATGCTCTGAGTGAGCTGATTAAGTTGCTCCTGCTGGCGCTTTAACAATTCCTTCATCTCGCTCATCTCAGACAAATGGGTAGACTGAGCTATTCCTGAGGGACCGCTATGGACCCCATACTGAATGCCATAAACAGAAGGGACAGAACTGCTTCTATGCCTAACGCCACTAGGCAACCCTTCACGTTCCCACCTAATAGCTTCCCCTCTAATCTCCAGCAATGTCAGTGTGGGCTGCCTCCTTACTAGCTGCTTTAACTCCCGCCGCAAGGTACTATCTAAGACCTGTTCAACAAATTGATCTCTTAATAAAACGTCAGCATTGGGCATGCCATTAGGGGCACTCGATTTAACTTTCTCCATAAGACCCAAGAGAGCGAGGGAAAACTCTTGCAGCGTCTCACTTTCCTGCTGTTTTCTAGAGAAGAAAGCTTCCTGCAATGCTACATAGGAGTCTGAACAGCCATACAGTTCTTGCAATATAGTGATTATCTTAGCAGGATCAGTCCTCTCTGCACTAGAGCGATATTTGATCTCCTCACGTGCTTCCCCTTCTAGGTGGTCAAACAGGAAAAATGCTTTATCAGCCAAAGACAAATGACGTGCTCTAGCACAACCTTCTATTTCCTCCAACCATTCATTCAACCCTATACCTGATTTTCCTCTAAACATAGGGCACTTTCTGTCACGGGGCACAAAAACTAGTCTCTCTGCTACAGAGACACCAGCCGTTGGGGGGTTAACAGATGATGCAGTTGAAGTAGAAGGTGTAGCACTAGTACCTGACCCAACAGCCCTCTCCTGACGCAGCCTCTCATTGTCTGCTTTCAGCTGCGCGATCAAGTCCCTGAGTTCCTGTAACTCTTCCTCCATCTCTGTAACACAGCTGTGAAATCCCACACCAAAGTAGCTGCTGCTTTGCCTTTATTCTGTACAAAATAATATAAAAAACAATTTACGTTACACCAAACAAAAAAAGAAGAACACACGTCTCTGTTTTAAAGAGTATATCCTGTCGACAACAACGCCAAGTTTGTGGCGAGACGAGGATGGGGTATAAAGTAAATACTCTTTGCAGTTTTAAAAAGACAACGCCACCCTGGGAATTTCACCCAGAGAATACTGGAAATGACACTAAATCACCAAAAAGGCACTTAGGTTCGCTATACTCAGTCCAGAGACGAGGTTCAATGATCAACAAATTCACAATTTATTAATAATTATTTAAAACACCATATAAAAGCACAATCATAAATATTCAAGTACAAATATGCTTAAAAAGGTATTCAGAGCTGAGGCTTACCAGTGGAGGGGCAGGGATGCCACACACAAACTAAAGAAAGAAAACACACCCAAAACACAAGTGCAACACACTATCACACACACTCACACTAATAAACTAAGGCAGGTGTGTACACTCAAGGGATCCCACCACCAAGGCACCCTAGTCTCCTCCACGTCGGCACTCCGCATCTGAATAAAAAGAAACAAAGAAAATTTTAATATATTACAACAAACTAATGTGTAGCACCGGGGGATAACCCAACTGCAAGACCACACTGGTGATCCACAGCTAGAAAAAGGGCCTCCCACCAGTGGTGTAACAGAGAATCCAAACTACAAATCAAAAAGCAATAAAACAACATACAATCTGAATAAAACTCTAAAATCTGGAGCAAACGGAATCGCCGTACTGCTCCAACTTGCCGTCCACACGACGATAAGTTAACAGTCAATCAATATGCACGCCAGCTGACTCCGATAACCGGCATGCATATGGCCGTTGTCCTCGCCGACGTCCACTGAAAAAGCTGACAGCAGCAGGGAAAGAATTCTCACAACGGGAACAGACGGTAAAAGCACAGCAAGGCAAAACAGCAGCACTTCAGTTCACGTAGCTTGGCGCAAAACTAAGGCCCACACTTCCTGCGAAACATAATAAATAATTACTATAAAAGAACAATAGAAGACAGAGAGCGTAACAAAAGTTGATTACGTACCAAGTAAGCCGGGTCATAGAATGTAAGCAGAATAGCTCAGAGGAGGCTTCTATAGCTACGACCAGCCGCGATGGAGACTTTAGAGGAGTAACCCACAAACGATCTCTACCACACCGAGGAAGTCAGGTGACCAAAAAGGAGATCACAGGCAAGCAATGCAGAGACACTCAAATGGCCACTATTTATACCAGCGCCCCCTAATGGGCCAGGCTGAAAGTGGGTTGGACCGCGGGATAACATTCATCCTGCCACATTCGCATGCAGGTCACCATCACCCTGCATGCAGGTCACCCTTGCATGCACCCGTGCATGCTAAGCATGCTTAGCATGCGGACCTGCAGGTCACCCTGCATGCTTATAAAAATATAAAAATATTTATATTAACAATGGATTACATTACAATAAAGAAATGGAAATGTGTCTATCTGCACTTCCCTTTCAGTGTCAATTCCCATTATATGAAGCAATTGGAGAAACAGGTTTAAACACACTTCACTCCCTGTTTAGCACTAAATGGGAACATGAAAAGGTTACAGTTAGTTGGCCAACATATTCAAGTATTTACCAACTTGAATGATATTAGTACCTAGGATGAGGTAGATCCCAACCTGATTCCAGACAGGATGCTAAACTAATAATTGAAGAACATGAAATAAATGCCTCAAATTTCAGCAAAGGTACTGTAGTAAAACTGAAAAACAGTGTATTAGAATGAATAACAACTAATACAAGTGCAATAGGTCTTATCTATTCTAGTACATACAGCACTTTTTGCACTTTTTAAACTGTTTAAGTTTAGTGGCAGCAGGATATACGTGACTTGAAAAAACCACATGGTCCTTTAAAACTGTGATACAAACAGCACTTACCAACATTGTGACTGTGCACACATGCTTTCCATCATAAAGTGGCTCGCTAGTTATAGTTTGCGTCCAGGTGGATTCAATAAAACCGTTATATGCATAAACTGTATTTGTTATGCAACTGCATGAGAATTCATTTGGTTCATATTTCATAGGCATGTACACATACAAATTAGTGTTGCTGTATAGACCATGCTGCTATTTTCTTTTTTCCAGAAAAGACCATGCTGCTATTTTCTTTTTTCCACTTCTGTATAATAGGTGTTTAATACCTGGAACCTGAGGGGACATGATGTTATAAATATGAAACTTTAAACATGCCCCGACTGAAAGTTTCTTTTGTTTTTATTATGAGAGAGCACACTCCTGAGAGTCTGTCGCTACATGCAGCATCGGTTAGATAACAAAGCATGTGCGTCTCTGCTTGTTAAGTGGTGGAACAGAAACAAAAAAACCCATTTACTTTCTGCATTTTTTTTGGGTGGGCTGAGCCCATTCCTTTACACAGATTCCTAAAAGCTTGATCTGGTTTGCTTAATCCATCATTAATACAAGCTTCAACAATGTACTCGGGGTGGTGCACAACTGATAGAAAGTAGGAATAGCCCAGTTGTCAAACACACCCTCCCAACTGTGCAGCTTACATATGCTATGTTGCTAAGGGCAGAAAGATTATTATTTAATAATCGTATATAAGTATATATGAGTCATAATTCTACCTAGTGATTCACAGCTCAACTTTATTCATGCAGTATACATTTTTTAATGAACTGAGTTTTAGCTGTAAATATTTCTCAGTTATTTCAGACTCCACTGCCTTTACTAAAAAGTTTTGATGGGAAGACATGCTGGGAAGATGGAAAATCCATGAAAACTCGTTGATGTCAACTACAGAACAATATATTTTTCAACAAGTGTCTTATCGAGTATTTCAATAGGGGCATTTAAATGATGTTGTGCAAAGTAAAATTATAGCACTGCAAATGGGGAAGGAGAGCAGAGAATAACATCGGGACTTTTGATATTAGCTAAAGGCCTGAAAGACGAAGTTCTGATGGTGAGGAGTTTGTGCTTTTAAAAAGACTTAAACCTTATTATCAGTTATGTTTAAAATGTGTAATCATATGTAATATGAGTGCATGAAAAAGCTGGACCACTGGAAATGATTGATAAATAATTAATTCTATAAATGAATGTTCTTGTTTTGTACAGTGGCCCTGTCTACTCAGTTTGTGAGGACCCGTGGTTATTGGGGTTCTCTCTCTCTTTTTCCATGCTTATAGACATACAAGCTCAAACAGTTCTCAGCTAATATGAGATTATAGCTTAAGTTCAAATAAATGTGTGCAGTTGCTGTCCATGGTGCTGATCAAAAGCTGAAATGGTGTTACTGACATTTCTTATTCTGTGTGTGTGTGTGTGTGTGTGTGTGTGTGTGTGTGTGTGTGTGTGTGTGTGCTCCTCCTACACACACACACAAACACACACAGACACACACTCACTCACACACACACAGAGTGTTTGCTTTGGTACTATGTTGTGTTAAGGTTCTAAAAAATTTTTGCCCCAGGGTATATCGCAACGCTGTTAGCAAAAGGGAGTGATAGAGTCCTTTATTTAACATACATACCAGTTAATGTATGTTGATGTTTGTCTATGTAAGGGACTTGAATGAACAATTAGTGTAAAGTTTTTACCTCTTTCAGTATAAATACATTTACTTTTCCACCAGTAGATGGCAACAGGTGTATAGAAAACAAAGCAAAGGTTTTTTTTGTGTTTGTAGAGAAGGTTCAGCAATGTTTTAATTTAAAGTGTCTGAGTGTTTTTGAGAGAAATCTCATGGGATTTAATATATATGTGGTGTGGAATAAATGATGCATTCCATGCATGTACTAATTGGCTGAAGATTTGGAGGCTTTTACTAAGCTTTATGTATCTGGTCCTGTGAAAACATCAAAGTGCCTTATTAATTTTCAGTGTGTTTAGAAAGCACTTTTAAAATGACATAGAGTGATAAGTGTGTGGTTTAACTTTGACCCAGTGTTTTGTGTTTTTGGACATTTGTGATCTTATTAATGAATTGTTTCGGCTTTGAGCAATTGACTTGTTTGTAGATTCTATTAATTATCTTTGCTTTCTTTGTCTTATTACATTTTTTTCATTTCCTGTTAATCCTCTACTATGTTATTTGAGATTTCCAGTAAAAAAAAAACAGGTTGACCAAAGTTCTTGTTCCCTTAGTCTTGTCTCTGTACTTCTTCCATTAGTATCTTCTGTCATGGTTTTGGGACATTTGAACCAGCATTTCAGAGTTTTCTTCTGTTTTTGTTGATTGTTATGTATTATTATTTAAGGTTCATTAGTTAGTCTTGAGTTTATTCTATGTTCTGAGTTCCTTGTATCCACTGTTTAGTTTCTTGTCTGTTAGAGTCCCCTTGTATCTTGGTGTCTCCTCTGTGCTGTCAGAATATGTCTGTCGTGTCATCTGTGTTTACGTCTCTTGCTTCCTCGTTCTCGGACCCCAGTCATGCCTTTCTGCTTCCCTCCTTGTTTGTCCTGTTTGTCATGTGTATTCATCTATGTCTCCCCAGCCCGTAATGTCACTCTTCTTACTTGTCCCTCTCTGTTTCTCTCTCCCCCTTTTCCTTTTTCTTCTGTGATTTCCATCTTTCCCTTTTTTTGTCTCCTTCCTTTGTTTTCCTAGTCAATCCTGTTCTCATGTGCTTTCCTCCTTCCTTCCTTGCCATGTGTCTAACAGTGTATTTTAGTTTGAGTCGTGGTGTTTCCAGTTTTATTTTGACAGTCTCTTCTCTTGTGTTCCCGTTTTGCTTCCCCTATGTCCTTGTTTCTATTCGTTCCAGCTGTGTTTCCATGTGTTTCCACTCCCCTCGTCACCCCTCTATGTATTTAGTGTGTGCGTTTTCTATTATTCATGTTGGGTTGCCTGTTTACCTTGTATCATGTTCCAGGTATTCGTGGCTCTCAGGTACAGGTTTTCATTTCTAGTTTTAGTTTACCCAGTTTAGGTGATTGCTTTGCCTTGGACGGCCTTTGCCCTTCGTTTTGTATTTTTTCACCAGCCTTATTAAATGGCTCACCTTCCGTTAAAATTAAATTTTGTTCCATGTGTCTGTTTTTACGCTCCATCCCTCTAACTCCACACAGTCTGCAGCGTCAGACTGTGACATCTCCAATGATAAGTCTGCCATATTATGTCTCCATTCTTGTTTACCTTCACTCTCCCCAGCCCATCTTGTGTTTCTCTCTCTGTGTCTGTCTCTTGGCTCTTTCTGCCATGTGTTCATTTTTCTCTTCCTGCATCAAGTCGGTGTCTAGAGTCCGGGTCTCGATTGTCCATTCTTCCTTTGTGTTTCCTGATCTTAGCGTTATTCTCATTTTGGGTTCCAGTGAGTTTGTGTTTGTAATTTTCCTTTTGTATTTATGTTTTGTTTATTTCCACCTCCTAGTCTCCAGCCACATAAAGGCTCACTTTCAGTTTACCTGCATGTCTGTGTTTAGGTTCTCACACTCAACTTCATGAAACTTGGCACCATGTGTGTGAGTGATAGACATAATTTTAAAAAGCCTTTACAGAGAAATATTTTGGAGCACTCAAAGTTGTACCATGTGAATAAAATCTATTTGAAATTCGTGCTTTTATGCTTTGCACATCATCTGACTAACTTTGACATGTTTATGGGTATGCATTCTTTTTAATCTAAAACCTTCCCTGTAACATAAAACAAAAGTTACTGGTGGGTTAGTTTACAACGGTTACTCTCTGTTTAGTGATGCAATAGCAACACTAAACAGAGAGTAACTTTTGCACAGAGTGGTTGGAAACTGCATGAAGCCACAAACACAGAAAGAGGTCAACTGTAAAAATAAAAATTACGTGTAAGACATCAGGTAGTACATCCGGTTGGCAAATGTTTATTTTCTCTGAGTTGTTTTGTCTGCATAGACTTTGTTTTTGATCCCAAGCAATGGTGAATTCCCTTAATCTGCAGAATTCATGGGTCCTCTTCTTGTAACTCCACATTCAGGCATTACCCAGATAGATACTCATTTCAAAGTCCAAAGTGATAATGAAAGCCACCAAGATATCTGTAAGGGCCACTCATTTAGTTGGGAATTGAGAACTAATAGAAAAAAAAGTTCCCAGTGGTTCAGTTCCTTAACCTATTGATACCATTTAATGGTTCTTGCACTTCAGCTATAATCTGCTGCTTTCAGTTTGAGGAGGAAAAATAGCACAATGTAGAGTGTGGATATGGGCATTAATTTGCATGGCACAAAAGGACAAGATAAATGGAAAAGTGGAAAACTGAAACAATGACATTATGCTGCTAAAACAACTTTGATTCCTTGCAAAGACAGCATGCTAACACTTAGCTAACCAAGAACCCAGAGAGAAACCCGAGTAAACGGCGAGCCTTGCAGCCAGAACCTTAGCTTCAATAGGTAGTAAGCTGCAGGCTGCAACCTCCATTACAAATGACAAGATGGAGCGGCCTTTTCCAGACACCTGACCGCTTACTGACTGCTCCGCTCAGATTAGGCACCTTTTTAGTTGTTTACTTATTTATTGCTTTGTTTACTTCTTAAAATCTTCCAGTTTTATAGTCTACTACAGCAGCTCACTCAACATCGATAACAAGGTTGCAGATGTAATCTTGGACATTTGGACACACTGGCGTTCGTACAATCGCTGGAGAACAAGCTTAATGACCTAAGGGCAAGCGTCATCTTCCGACGAGACATGAGGGACTGCAACATTGTGTGCATCATTGAGACATGGCTGACCCCCACCGTCCCGTAAGTCCGTTGGATTCATTCTCTGTGAGCGAGAACAAGTCAAACAAACACCAAAAGGTGGAGGAGTGTGTCCCATGGTAAACAGAAAGTGGTGTGACGCCAGGAGCATTTCTACTCTCTCCAGTGGCTTCTCGTCCCATCTGGAATACCTAAGCATTAAGTGTCATCCTTTTTACCTGACCAGTGAGTTCACCTTGGTAATTGCCACGGTTGTCTACATCCCACCCCAAAGCTATGCTACAGGACATGCTCAACGACTTAGATTGGGGCATGTTCAGAGCATGCACAGCTGACATCAACAAGTTTACGGAAGTAGCAGTAAGCTTCGTTAGCATGCTAGCGGAGGAGATCATCCCCACTGCGAGAGTCGTGGCGTTCCCAAATCAGAAACAATGGGTGGACAGATCAATCTGCGCTGCAGTGAACGCCGGGACCGGCACTGCCGATATGAGTGCCTACAAAGTGCCTACTATCGGTGATAATGAAGTTGTTCGAGAGGATGTTGAAGCACATCATCTCCTCCTCCATCCCAAACACCACAGATCCACTCCAGTTAACCTACCGACCCAACAGATCCACAGGGGACGCCATCGCCCATGTCCTGCACACCACTCAGCCACGTGGACAGGAAACAGGGTAACTATATGAGGCTGCTGTTTGTTGATTGCAGTGTTCAACACAATAGTACCTGGTAGACTGTTCACAAAGCTGAGGGATCTAGGACTCAACAGCCATCTGTGTGCATGGGTGTTGGACTTCCTCACTGGCACAACTTAGGTGGTGAGGGTATAGGTGCATCTCCGACAACATCACCATCAACACGGGAGCGGCACAGGGGTCTGTATTCTCGCCACTCCTCTACTCCCTCTATACTTCAGATTGTGTGACCATCCATGGCTCCAATACCATTGTGAAGATTGCTGACGACACAATGGTGTTGGGCGCCATTTCCAACAACGATGAGATGACCTACATGGAGGATGTGAGGAATCTGGGATCGTGGTGCCAGGATAACCACCTCCAGCTGAATGTCAGCAAGGCCAAGGTGCTGGTGGTGGACTTCAGAAGGAGTCAGCACAGAGACTACAAGACTATTATCATCAATGGAGCTCCGGTGGAGAAGGTTTGGTCCTTTAAGTATCTCGGTTTCCACATCTCCTCACATCTGGCATGTAAATAATGTAATCACTAGTATAGCAAATTGCTTTTTCCACAGAGTAATTAAGTCATTCACAGTATTACTTTTAAGAAAAGCAATGTGCAATATTTATAGTAATTTATAGTAATGACTTTTTTGAGTAATGACTGCAACACTGATCACAACAAAGAGGGGAAATAGCTCAACAAACATTTGACCGACAGCATGCAATTAATTTGCATAAATGTAATGTCGTTATTGCTGCTTAGCAATGGCGGTGACTATTGACTAATGACAACTGATAAGAGAATCTATAAGGAACTGAATCGATAAGTGATATTAGTAATGGAATTGGAATCTCTAAATTCTTATTCATTCCCATCCCTGGCCACTCATGTGTTCTCTCATGTATTCTCTCCCACCAGCTCACTGTTCTAAGCTGGGTCATCCATAAGATCTCTATTTTCATCTTCATAGTCTTTTTCTGAATTTCCTACACTGACATAGGTTATATTACAACCATAGCTGGACTGGCCATTGGGCATACCCATGGTGATTTTTCATTTTTATCGGCCGATGTTTTTTTTTTTTTCTTTTTTTTCTTTTTTTCGTAACGGTATAAACACTGAAAGGTGGTGGATTGGCCAGATGCTGGGAGATGTGTAAAAATAACTAAATTGTTTGGTGGTGGCTATTGCGGAGCTTTCACAGCTTGAGTAACATTAGCAAGTGGTGAAGGCCAGCAGATGCAACATGCTGGCAGGTGGATGACGGAAAGGTGAGGCAGGAGGAGGAGAGACCCGAGGTGGCTGCCGGTGTCGGTCCGAGTGTCAGGGGAACTGAACTTCAGGTGATCTTATGACCTGCAGTCTATCTGGGTCGGATATAAACCAAGTTTATGTGGAGTTTATTTTCGTTGTGCTGACTTTTTACAGTCAGTTACAATAACTCGTACTGCGTACTAGCTAGCATGACAGAGTTTATATACAGCTGGGTGGGTGCTATGATGTTACTGATGTTGAAATTTATTTTATTAAGGTTTATTAAGGTTAATTAGTTTCCTACCGTCCCCTAAAAAACGGAATCGTCTCGTATTCAGAGAAAATATTCGTGTTGAGCTGAAAAGGAACGCGATTTGTCCCGTACTTCAGCTAGAATGAAAAAGACACAAAGCTGGATTTATTCTGTGTCTTTATGCTGCAGCTGCCTCTTCTCTCATTCTCTCCCCCTCTCTCCCCTGTTGTTATTTCAATCATGAAACTGATCAATGATCAGCTGATCGGCTTTTCTCTCTTGTTTGTTTATCGCCCACTTTGCGCCAGAAAGAAGAAAGCAGTGGAGGTTAAACAACAGCAGAACGTTTAAGCTTGATCAGCTGTTGTTAGAATTTATTTAATATTAATTTCTAGTATCAGCTGATGTTTGCTGGAGCCACAGCCGTAAAAAAGCTGCTGGTCATGATGTCGGTTTGGTTATCTGGTGAGAGGGAAACATGAAGATGAAACCAGGAGATGTCCTTACTGAATCATCAGAGCTGAACAGGTGATGGAGAAACAGGTTTACCTTTTAGGTGGCATTAATTGAGTTGAAGGGAAGTTATGAACTGTTTCTGAGAGACAAATAACACCAGGATCTTTTTCTATGTAGCTGACAGCTGGTAACTGTGCAGGGGCGGGTCTAGCAAAGTTTTGCCAGGGGGCCAGGTAGGGCATTAACAGGGAAAGGGGGCACAAAGAAATACTTTTCTTTCTTATTCTCATTTAAAATGTCTCGCTTTTAATAAATAATTATCTGAATCTTACAACAAACGTTTGTTATGTAAAATGTATAGAAATCATTATTGTACATAGTAATTTTTTTCATTGTCCCATCATAATTTCTTCAGAAGTAAGTACTGTATATGATGCCAGTATTTTCCCACATTTTCTAGATACTGTACCAGTACTGTGTGTAAAATGCCATCAAAAAGTCAATTAAGTTTTATTCTTTCTCACCTGTCTTTCTGTCTCCTTTCACTTTTTAAAGGTTGCCATGTTGGAAAAAATATTTTGCCCTGCCATGCTGTTTATTGATGTGGTAAATGAATAGTTTATGAAAATATATCTAAATCTGTCATTTATTATTTTTTAATATTCAATAATGATCATGTCTCACCTTCTCTATCTTAATTTCAGGTTTCCACCATGTGTTGTAGATAGTTCAGGAGGTTAACTCGACCAAGCAGTCTTTGGGTTTTGGCTAAGTACTGTTTAGAACACCAGAATAGGGAGGATGGTGTAGTTTATTAGACTGATACATATATACCAACAAGACAGTGCACATCACTGTGACAACAGCGTTTGTTTTCATTCAAAGGCTTTATGGTTTTTCCTATAATACCTGGTTGGCCAGTCTCTAGTCAAAATGCCCGGGCCGATTTTTTGTCCCAGTCCAGCCCTGATTACAATAATTTTACCTGCATTCAACTGCACATGCCTTGTTAGCTAACCTATGCTTGAGTTTACCAACATTTACGATGAATACATGATTCAACAATTCTTTTTAATCAACAATTAAGCATGTCAAGAAAACAGTGTAACACATTCCCAGCAGATCAAGGATACAGAGTGATGCACATTTATCTAATGAACTAATATGTGAATATGTTCTGTTAACTCAAAAGTATAATGAGAACTAAACTACATACAGCTCACACACTCTATATTAAAGGGTATAATGTGATCTACAGCAGTATTCTAATTCAACTACTTTGATTACATATATAAGGTAACATATAATAACAGAATAATCTAATACCACACATTGCTAATGCAGGCAAGGTATTTTTAATTTTTTACATCTTTAAGCTCTTGTATGCTACATAAAACATCGGTCCAAACTTCATTTTACTTGCCTGGTATATAAAAGTATAGTTCATGTTTCCTTAGTGTTTAAAATGAGATCACATTTTCAGTGATGAACATTAAATTTAACAATCTAACAGCAGTACAAAGTCTGCAGAAGGTGTCAAAAACCACAACCTACACAGGTAACCCACAAATGCAACCTACTGTACTCTTTTTCTTTGTCTCCTCCTTCATAGTCACTAATGTTGTAATCACTATGTTGTAGAAGCCATGAAGCAGTGGTCCTTCTGTTTCTCCTCACCCAAAGGCACAGATATGAGGGCCGCTGCTACGTTGGTGGACCTGTGCAGATGGCCTCATACAATGACCTAGCACATATATGATCGTGGAGGAGCTGGACTACCTGCGGGCATCAACAAGCAAAGTGGCTAAAATCCAAACAAGAGAATTATCCATCTGGAGTGAAAAGGAGATAGAACAATGGTCTCTGCCATTAACTTTTTGTGGGGTTTCTTATTGTTGCCTCTCCAGTGTTTATTTATTTTTTTAAATTTGCAATGGTTTCCTAACTGTACAGACTGGGGACCCTGAAGTTGAACTACCTTTGTGCTAATTTGTGTCTTATACTACAGTGTAGTATTAGATGAATTGATTTGATAAGGATTGGTAACCTCTTTGATCTCAGAGAAATAAAGCAGTTTTAATTCAAATATTGAATTAGAAGAACAATGGCATTAACAAGATTGTAATGTTTACAAAAAAACCCTAAACACGGCAGGGTGATTACAAGTAAACCACAGTTAAAAACCACACATCCACACACCAACTTGGCCTGGTCTGGCTTTTTATAGCAGACCTTAGAAATCCACTCTGAAAGTTTTCTGCTGACTACAGAAGCTATACTTAGGCTTCGTTCACACTGCAGGCGAAAGCGCATCAAATCCGATTTTTTTGACCCTATGCGACCCATATCCGATCATGGTATGACAGTGTGAACGGCACAAATCCGATATTTTCAAATCCGATCTGGGTCACTTTCGTATGTGGTACTGAATCCGATACATATCCGATGTTTTAGAAAGCGACTGCTGTTTGAACGGTGATGTCGCATTAAATCCGTCTTTTACGTCACAGACACAAGACAGATGCCAATTATCAGCTCCGGAGAAGCGCCCGAGAAGACATCGAAACTGACAGTGAAACTGTTGGGAAGACATCGTTGGAGAAACGTGAACATTTTATTTGTACTGTATAATCTGCAGATTCTGACAGAAATCTGCAACTATCCTTTGAAGCACCGCTCCTCTCTAAAACAGCAATAAGGATCATTATTAGGTTATTTACATTATTATGTAAATACATTATTATGTAAATAACAAAATAACTTAAAGCAAAAATTGGGAAACGTAAAGTCCGAAGTCTTTATATTAACGGCCATCTGTCAAACAATATAGGGCTTTGGAGTTGACGCCACGCCGCAATGCATTATGGGAGCGCAGCGCCATTTTCGGGGTCTACGAATCAAAACAAACACACTGTGTTGGAACGACGACTACAAGAAAGATGCTTAAAAGCAGCTCAAAAGAGAATGAACTGTATAGAGACTGATTGCGTCCAGAGGGGAAGCAGCAGTACTTGCAGAAAATAGCGTGCATTGGAAATGTGGACCCGTATGAAATACGGCCGTGGAGTAGAAACCCTGAAGACCAACCGCTATTGACGTAGCCTGACATATTTTCGTACCTTGTCTGTGGAGTCAGCACGTACAAGTCGTCATTCAAACAAAGGTAAGTCAGCTTGAGTACTGCGAGTGAAATGCGTTTGATTTCCCTGCAAACATTCAGATTAGTGCAGCATAAATTCATTCATGAGGGGAAATTACAGTGAGAACATGTGGAGGCTGTTAGGTGGATAACATAGTGAGTTCAGTGCATTGATGTGACATTGTCCTGAAGGATTGTTATTCTTTATAGTTAAAGAAATTGCACTAATTTATTCATATTTATTATAAATAATCCTAATTATACATCTTGCTTCCATGTTTGTATCCCGTGTTACTAAAAATACATTTTATTTTACTTTTATACATTGATTAATGACCTGCAGAATCTCCTTATCATATTAAGTGATCCATAATTGTCACTTTATGCTTTCTCCATCTCTAAAGTGATGACATCCTTGCATTACATACTTTAGGTTCATTTTCTGCAGGCAGGTTTCTGAGAGAGAACAGGCAGATTTAGAATATAACATGCAGCATTCTATAGATGGATACATAAAAAAATTACATGTATGTGCTAACTTTCTAAACACTTTGTTACATTTATGATAAAGTAGATAAAACACATTTATGTCGGCCTTGGCTCATAGTTCTTGTCTTTAAATGAACTTTGTCTGTGTGTGTTTCAGGTACTGCACTCTCAAAGACTGAATGAACCAGCATTGCAGCCATGGGTCACTGTGAGCATCACAGGGAAGGTTGAAGCAGCCCACAGCACCTGTAAGGCCGGAGTCGCAGAGACCTGCAGCCATGTCGCTGCTCTTCTGTTTAATGTAGAAGCAACAGTGTTGATCCGTGGCACAAGGACTGTTACAGATGAACCTGCATACTGGGTTTTACTGGGTAATATGACCAAGATACAGCCAGAGGTTGGCCATAAGATAGACTTCTCCTCTTCAGCTGCCCAAAAAAAAGGCTCTCGATCAAAACATAAACAGACCATCCGTATTGACAGGTAAAAGGAGTCGTCCTCAAAACAGAAAAATCCCACCTGCTACTGTGGAGGAGTTGTCACTGCTATTGGATACTTTGCTGGAACACAGTAAAGCTGTGGGTTGTGGGAATGACCCATAATGTTTTATCTAGGGGTCTAGATTTGTGCCTGTAGTGCACTGCCGTGTAAATAATTTGCATTTACTGAATATATACTGACTGAGTACCACTGTTCAAAAGTTGAATAAAGAAACAAACTAATTTTTGCCTCTTTTTTTTTTTTTTATTAAAACCACCTTATAGAACATCACATCAGTTACAATGTAGAATCCATGTCATTTATAGTTTACAAATGACAAAATGTTTACACAAAATCATGAGTGTTTACATGATATCACCCACTACTAACATTACTTTATTTACTGTATCTTTTGAAAAAATACAGCAATTTTAACAGCACAATACTTAAGAATATTTAACAGGAGCAGGTTTCATTTTTCCCTGTTTTTATTATCACACTGTTCACCAAAACGCAGCAAACCTTCACCATCTTATCCAGGAGGGTCACCTCTTCACCCTCACATGGAAGAAGTAATCTGATTGGCATGGTGGTGTGTTTGAAGCAGGTCCCTTGTGTAGGGCTGGAACCCAGTCACTATGTTTCATCCATTTCATAGGCTGGTTTGCTGCAATAATGCCAAATAATTAGCAACTCTATAAATAGAAGGTAGTTCTGCAAAATCACTCAGTAGGATGTTTGTTCTAATTTGCTATGACCTCAGAGCGCATAGAAAATAAAACTAATAGGCTATAAAGATTGATATGAACATATTTAGAGCTTACCAGAAGGAAAATGTCTAGAGCACCAACAGATTTGGAGATGGAAGAGTAAGCTAGACGCCTTCGTTTGGTAACATCCAATACACAAGCTGCCTCATGTTGCTTCCAGGTTGGGAAAGAATGGAAAGATAAACCATTTTCAACCTTATTCTCTTGCCGGTCGTGTGATCGAACATTGCAGACGACCACACAGCAAATATGAACCATGGCTGTTGTGTGTGACTTCGCTCCCTTTTCACTTGCGCTAGACCTCCAAAATGGCGGATCGGGCCAAAATCCTTTCCACACCCACCCCCGTGATATCACGCTCCAAAGTTTGCTCTGGGTCTGAACAGAGCGCGTTGTGTGTGAAGTCTTCTTTTGCGCATGCGGGCCGCTTTGAGCGTTCACACTAGAGCGCGTTTGCTGTCGCATTTTATTTGTAGTGTGAACACGCAGACAAAAAAATCGGATTTGATCAAAAAAATCGGAATTGAGCATTAAGACCTGCAGTGTGCACGTAGCCTTAGAGCCCAGAAACATATCTAAGCTTTAACCTACAAGCTGACAACAAAACTTTTATTTCAAAGAGCTGTTTTGTGATCAGGCAACTGTGGGTGAGAGAACTGAATTTGGTGGAAGTACAGTTTTTGACAGCAAAGTTGTTTTTTTTAAAAAAAAATAATAAAAAACGTTTTTACTTTAACTTAACGGGGTGTGACTGATAGGACATCACTGACTTGTGAACTGGTTTTAGTGGTACTACACTTCATGAAAGCCTTTGTTGAGCCACTTGAAAAAAAAAAAAAGAAAACACTAACACAGGAAACAAAACAAGAACAGTTTCTGAAATCTCATCGCATGAGCAGTCTACAAGTTTCCCACCACACAGAGGTACAAAAAGAGTTAGGAGTTTCCGACCACACACTTGGTCATAGTTTCAAAAAGAGGTATGACTTCAACAGCCAACCCACACACAAGCACGCCTCATCCTACAAATGTAAAAATTAAAAAAGAAGAAGAAGAGGAGGAAAGAAAATAGATGAATAAATGAAACCACACACAAATACATAAACTGCTGATTTTATGGGTGTAACAAAAGTGCAACATTTCCTCCCATTTGCGTATTTTCTGACTTATAAGCAACAGAGCCTGATATAAACTCTTGTCAGCTCTATAATGTTCTCATCAACTTTGTTGAATAAGCAGTCCAACAACAGAAACAACCAATTTGCCTATGGAAGGATGATAAAATTATAAGGTTTTACTGACTATTAAACATACTCTTTGATTATTTTCCAACTGCTTTAACTGCAACAGTATTAATGTATAAAAATATAATATATATTTTATTGTATAAATATTATATAATTATATTATAATTTTGGCAGAAACCCCACTAACTGGTTCAGTCTTTAAATGTTACAGATAAACAATTTAAATGAGAATTATATGAATTACAAAATTGTGAGTTATTGTGATATTCATCAGCATTCAATCACCTTAACTGTGGTTATTCATTATGCCGATCATCATATATAAATGTAATAAATGTCCCAAACCTTTTAGTGTCGGCTACAGTCCAAAATTACGGTGTCACTCACAGGGAGGAGCCTCCAATCACACCATTCAGATCCGTTTATCAGTGACGGGAAACGCAAATCATTTCACTCAGATCTAAAATGTCTCCGATAAAGGACTTTAATGTGATTTACACAGCGACCAACGACGATGATACTGTCTCTCCGGGAGATATTATTGTAGGCGCAGTGATTTTCAGACTGACAAAAGACGTCAAAGTCAAGAGCGTTTCTCTGAAAATCAAAGGAGACGCTTTCGCGCAGTGGTCAGACGGCGACACAAAATACTTTGCGCAGAGGAGATATTTCAAAGTGAAGAGCTATGTAGTTGAAAAAAATCCTAAAGGTAAGTGGTTTAAGTATTTTAAACTCAGAGTTATTTTGAAATTAAATGTGTCGGATGGGAATTTTGAAGCTTTGGAGTGAAGCAGCGGATAACGTGTAATGGTAACAATGATAAACGCAATGTGGGAATTATAAGATTTTTTTTTTTAAAGAAATCTTACTTTAAAAAAAAAGAGTTGTTTGTGAAGTTGATAGTTTTTGAAAAAGTGTGCAATTTTTTTTAAAATTTAAGTTAATAGTCTTTTGTAGTTATTGACAGATTAAAAAAACAAACAAAAACTATTATCTATATCTATTAAAGCAATGACATAAGTCATGATGTGATCATGATCACAAAAGTGATGGACAATAGAAAGAAGTAACCGATTCAACGGTGTACCAGACATGAAGTAAACAGCACATTTTGATGGTCTGAATTAAATGAAAAGTAGTAAATCGTAAATATATCACTCTTGCTCTGTGTAGGAAAAGTTAAGCAACCTTGTCTTGCAGGCACTGTACTTCCCCAGGGGGTCAACAGTTTATTCTTCGCATTTAAACTTCCAGACTGGTAAGTGGAGATGTCTAGCCTCAAAGATTAATACTGTGTTATAACAGTTTCCTTTTGCATAGTTATGACATTATTTTAATACAATCTCCACTGTTTTTATTTTATTTTTTTGTTACAGTGACATGCCTTCATCCTTCCAGGGGAAAAACGGAAGAATTTCCTACATCATGGAAGCAAAGATAGCTAGGAGCTGGCATTGGTCCTCTGATGCACAAAAAGAGATCAAGTTTATGTCCAGGTCCAGTCCACACACTGTCCAAATGATGGTAAACACTGCCTTGATATATGTTATAAATATTTAGAGCGTGTGTTGTAAATGCTAAATGAAAAATATATAAGACAAAATCTTATATGATTTAAAAACCTGAATGTCCTGTTACAGTTTCATATGTTTCATTAGGAGTCGCCAGTTGTAACACAGGGAGTTCTGTGTTTATGATGTTTACCAGAATTTGGTCTTAAGTTTACAAAAAAAAGGAAGTAGATTATTCTGCAATTTGGTCATTTGAGGAATTAAGTTGCCCTGGGGAAATCTTTATCTGCATGTTCTATTACAGGATCCACAATCTGGTTCAGTGAGTAAAAACATGGGTGGTCGCTCCAGGGGACAGGTCCAGATGTCTGCCACTATTAATAGAGGTGTTTGTTCTCCAGGTAAAATATCTGCAACATGAAAAGACAAATGCTGATAGATTTTTAAAAAATGCAGTTTATTTCTATGATTTGTTTTTGACAGGAGAAACTTTATCTGTTGTTGCCAAAATATGCAACTCCTCTTCCAAGGAAATGAGACCCAAATTCAAACTTCAACAGAAAATAGTGTACAGCTGCAAGAAACATACTAATCCCACCTTCAAGACTCTGTGCAAAATGGTCGGGGACACTATCAGTCCAAACTCAGAGCAAACTGTGTCCTGCAAAATTAAGATTCCTGGTGACATTGCCCCCACTCTCCATAACTGTGATATTATTTCAGTTGAATATTATGTCAAGGTATGAAACAATTTCATAGTGATATCATGATATCTTAGCAATGAAACTCCTTCATTTGTAAACGATCATGGGTAAATAAGTAACAGGAAATATGTGTCTTAACTCAGTATCTTTATAACTATATAACGGATAACAATCTTTATTTAAACATTTCTTTTTTCCATTTCTGACTGTTTCCCAGGTGTATCTGGACATTAGTTTTGCCTTTGACCCAGAAGTGACGTTTCCACTGGTCATCCTTCCTTCCAGACTTGCTTCCATATGGCCCGATGAGGCTTTAGGACAATCTGTGGGGGAGGGTGGGGCAGCCAAGGCCACCAGTTACAATGTACATGCTGTACCTACAGCCTCGGGTGCTTGCCAATACCCCATCCCCGATCCCCCTCAGGATGATGACATAAAAGGAGGCAATTATAACCAGTTGCCTCAAGGTGCTACTTCACTGGGGCTCTCAGCTCCAGCTTTCACAGTGGATTCAATGCAGCAACCAGCTATTCTGCAGGGAGAACCATCTCCATTATCTACTTCCATTTACCAGCATTAGAATGAGTGATTGTGCAAGTTGAACTGGATTAAGTGAATAGGCTAAAGATTAACAATAAGGGCCAGGTACCTGTTAAACAGGGTAGTGAAAGTTCTGAAAATTAGAAGTGAGATACAAAAGCATGTGTGTGGCTTAGGTGGGTGTTGAAACAAGAGCACAAAACAATTCTTTGGTTTCATTTTATAATACCAGGCTTATTTTTCTACGAAGATTTGAACTTTGAGGGGGTTTAAACAGGAGAAAAAAGTGTGAAGATGTTCATGCCTGTCTGAGAAAAGTGTATAAAGTGTGTAGTGAGGGATTTTACAGCCTTAAAACATCTATAAAAATAAAGTTTGCTACTTTTCGGATTTCACTTATTATTTAGTTATTTTTAGAATGTAACTCCCATGATAAACAAGGGAACACTGTATAGCTAAGTTGCAGTCGTCAATCACCTCTAATAAAGCATATGTATGTATATGTATTTTTATCTCATTCATTATAATTTTATTATTATATTTTCTTCTTTCACAAATTTATCCCAAGGGTTTTATACTTTTCTTTCTTTCTTCTTAAATAACTTTTTTAGTCATCATTGTAATCTTTGCTTATTTTTTTAATCATGTTATTTATCTACTTTTTATTTTGAAACTCGATTTTTGTAAACCTGATTTTATCTTAAAATGTTCAATTCTATACAGAGACAAGTGAAGTAGTATCAGAACAGCAGGAGGTGATTATACATTTTGAAAGAATAATTAAGCCTAGACTAGATATAGTCGGCAAGTGGCAAAAGGCCACTTGACAGCAACTTGGGTAGTCTCAGAATCTTGTCTCTGTATTTCACAGATGATGTGGTTCTGTTTATCAAGTGGTGGCCCCCAGCTCGCAAGGTGGTTCGCAGCCATTCCAGTGTGAGAATTAGCACTTCCGAGTCTGAGGCCATGATCCTTAGCTGAAGGTAGAGGGGAGAGGGAAGAGGGAGGGGAGAGATCAAAGAGAAGAGAAAAAGAAAAAGAAAGAAAAAGCAGAGCGTAAAAGCGAGGCTCTAGATTTACTGGCCGATTTATATCTCCACTCTCACCTATGGTCATGACCTTTATGTTTCTTAGTGCGGTCAGACATACAAAGACATGGTGGTATGATTTCAGAACCAGCCAAATACATATACCTATACCATCTGTTATTTTGAAATAAATAAATCAATAAAAGTTCAACCACACTACCTGCTGCAGCTGCTTTTTGATGATGTGTTGCTCTCTCTTCCTCTTGGTTAAGATCATTATGTAAAGCCAAACCATTACTGACAGATTTTGGGCAGTGAAAAAATATTCTGTACTAGGTCCCAAGAGACAGCCTGAAGTTTTAAACAAACAAAAACATAAATAATGCTTAATCCATCGGAATCATGAAAATGAATCCTAAACGTTGCTGAAATACTGTTAACTCTACTTCTTAACAGCAAACTGTTGAAGACATACAGGGAGTGCAGAATTATTAGGCAAGTTGTATTTTTGAGGAATGATTTTATTATTGAACAACAACCATGTTCTCAATGAACCCAAAAAACTCATTAATATCAAAGCTGAATGTTTTTGGAAGTAGTTTTTAGTTTTAGCTATTTTAGGGGGATATCTGTGTGTGCAGGTGACTATTACTGTGCATAATTATTAGGCAACTTAACAAAAAACAAATATATACCCATTTCAATTATTTATTTTTACCAGTGAAACCAATATAACATCTCCACATTCACAAATATACATTTCTGACATTCAAAAACAAAACAAAAACAAATCAGCGACCAATATAGCCACCTTTCTTTGCAAGGACACTCAAAAGCCTGCCATCCATGGATTCTGTCAGTGTTTTGATCTGTTCACCATCAACATTGCGTGCAGCAGCAACCACAGCCTCCCAGACACTGTTCAGAGAGGTGTACTGTTTTCCCTCCTTGTAAATCTCACATTTGATGATGGACCACAGGTTCTCAATGGGGTTCAGATCAGGTGAACAAGGAGGCCATGTCATTAGTTTTTCTTCTTTTATACCCTTTCTTGCCAGCCACGCTGTGGAGTACTTGGACGCGTGTGATGGAGCATTGTCCTGCATGAAAATCATGTTTTTCTTGAAGGATGCAGACTTCTTCCTGTACCACTGCTTGAAGAAGGTGTCTTCCAGAAACTGGCAGTAGGACTGGGAGTTGAGCTTGACTCCATCCTCAACCCGAAAAGGCCCCACAAGCTCATCTTTGATGATACCAGCCCAAACCAGTACTCCACCTCCACCTTGCTGGCATCTGAGTCTGACTGGAGCTCTCTGCCCTTTACCAATCCAGCCACGGGCCCATCCATCTGGCCCATCAAGACTCACTCTCATTTCATCAGTGCATAAAACCTTAGAAAAATCAGTCTTGAGATATTTCTTGGCCCAGTCTTGACGTTTCAGCTTGTGTGTCTTGTTCAGTGGTGGTTGTCTTTCAGCCTTTCTTACCTTGGCCATGTCTCTGGGTATTGCACACCTTGTGCTCTTGGGCACTCCAGTGATGTTGCAGCTCTGAAATATGGCCAAACTGGTGGCAAGTGGCATCTTGGCAGCTGCACGCTTGACTTTTCTCAGTTCATGGGCAGTTATTTGGCGCCTTGGTTTTTCCACACGCTACTTGCGACCCTGTTGACTATTTTGAATGAAACGCTTGATTGTTCGATGATCACGCTTCAGAAGCTTTGCAATTTTGAGACTGCTGCATCCCTCTGCAAGATATCTCACTATTTTTGACTTTTCTGAGCCTGTCAAGTCCTTCTTTTGACCCATTTTGCCAAAGGAAAGGACGTTGCCTAATAATTATGCACACCTGATATAGGGTGTTGATGTCATTAGACCACACCCCTTCTCATTACAGAGATGCACATCACCTAATATGCTTAATTGGTAGTAGGCTTTCGAGCCTATACAGCTTGGAGTTAGACAACATGCATGAAGAGGATGATGTGGACCAAATACTCATTTGCCTAATAATTCTGCACTCCCTGTAATTGGTTAGTTCCACAGGAATCTGTGCTCGGACGAATTCTATTTATCTTACACATACTGTCAGGTCTGACGGTGCCCCGACCGGCGACCTGTGTGTATGTGTGTGTTTGTTCTCCTCTCTCTCGCTCTGTCTTTCCTCTCCGGCCCCGCTGCGATTGTTACGCGGTCGCGTAGCAACGGGAGATCTCCGACCCGGAAGTGCTGCCACTCTGAGCTGTCCCACCTGCGACTGATTCCAACATCATCCACCGTCGTTGGCAGAGCTATTTAATGGTGTGGCTGGGTGATAGACAGCGCTGGAGTATTGCACCAAGCCTGGTAGTGACTCGAGCTCAGCAAGGGTAAAACAAGTGGTTGGTAGCGGAGGGAGGCTAACCGTGTCTGTTTTGCCTTTTCTCGGGAAGCGGATGAGACGGAGAGACGGAAGGAGAGACGTCACTGATTCACGGGAGTTGTGTGGACACCCGAGGGCAGACGGGGAGAGGAGCACTGAAGGGACTTGCACTGTGGATAACTGTGGATTGGCTTCACTGTAAATAAAGACACTGTTCAACTTTAACGAGAGGTCCGCGTCTGGGTTCACTAAGTCACCACCCTTAACACATACTTTCCTTAGGCAGTATCATGAAAAGTAGTTATCATGTAAAGTAGAGTGAAGTACATGAAAAGTGACACTTTTTTTTAAATCTTCTAGTATAAAGCATGGGACAGTTTAAGAAAACTAAAAATTCATTCATATTTTTTTTTTACATTTTTATAAAATACCAAAGCTTTCATTTAAATTTACAGAAGCATAAAGTATAATTCCCACTGACATTTATTATGTCAGTGGGGCGATCGTGGCTCAAGAGTTGGCAGTTCAGTTTGTAATCGGAAGGCTCCCGGTTTGAGCCCTGGCTCCGACAGGGCCCAGTGGTGCCAGTGTCCGGCAGCCTCGGCTCTGTCAGTGAGCCCCAGGGCAGCTGTGGCTTGCCATCACCAGTGTGTGAATGGGTAGATGACTGAATGTAGTGTAAAGTGCTTTGGGGTCCTTAGGGACTAAGTAAAGCGCTATACAAATACAGGTCATTTACCATTTATTAGAGCTGAATTATAATGTGATGAAAATAAGACAGCAAGTTACTTTTCACCACTTATATATACAAAACATTTCGTTTGTATTGCATACCATTTCCAAAATCAAATCTGCAAATAAAGCACTCAAAAACGATGCTTTTATGTACTCCATGGTACATATTGTCAATGTAGGGCATTAATACTTGGTAAGTTTTTTAACACTAGAGTTATATGACCTGTTTTCATACATAAATGCCAGACAACGGTCCAAATATGTGTCATTTCAAATTCTTTCTTACATGTAGCACAGTTCACTTAACCATGATGTGATTAAGTGGTTGTGACTTTTGCCTTGTTTTCAGATCAAATAGGTCTGCAGGTGTCAATAAACCACAAAGCAGCTGCAGTTCTTGCATTATGTCAGAACTATGAAAGCTGCATTGGTTAAACAAGGTTGTCAAGTTAATATAACAGTAGTAATGACAAATAAATATGTGTCCAGAGGCCTCTGAACTCAGATGTCAGAACCTTTTGAGTTAGCGTTTTTCAGAAAAAACAAAACAAGGAAATACAAGATCTGTCTGGGTTCTTGGCAAGGTGGAGCCATGTTAGTATCACAGGCACAGTTATTGTGCTTGCGATACTTATTTTAGTTAAAAAAAATGTATGGCTTAAGCTGGGCATACACTGTGCAATTTTTTCTGTCACGCGATTCAACTCCTGCTCAAACTGTACGATTGACTCGCAGGGGTTAGAAGTTCGTAGGTCACGATGCAGGGTCTCACACTATACGGCCCGATGCTCTGATGCAACCTGAGTGCTCACACTGTACGTCCATAAAATGAAGGTTATAACAGAAAATCTGTCGCTCGCTCTCCCTCTCTGTCTTTCACTCACACAGACACGCACACCACCATCAATGTTAAGATAAGATAAGATAGAACTTTATTAATCCCTCGGGTGGGTTCCTCTGGGAAATTCGACTTCCAAAAAGCACAGCAACGACCGAAGTTACAGTTACAGAATTGTTATATATATATATATATATATATATATATATATACACACACACACACACACACATATATAAATACAGAGACAAATATAAATAAAATATACAAAGGGGATAAATAGAATAAATAGGAATAAAAAATAAAAATACAAGTGAATTGCACATTTCAAGTATTGAGTCTATTGCACTGTTGACTATTTACAAAAAGTATTGCACAAGGTATTGTACAGTGAGGTGAAGAGGCACTACAGCTTAGTTGTTCCCCCCTCCTTTGTCCTCCTGTTTCCCCTCCCTCTCCCCTCCAGAGAGGAGTTAAACAGTTTGATGGCGTGTGGGACAAAGGAGTTTTTAAGTCTGTTAGTTCTTGTCTTGGGGAGAAGCAACCTGTCACTGAACAGACTCTTCTGATTGTTTATGGCCGTGTGCAGAGGATGCCCAGCATTGTTCATAATGTCCAGCAGTTTCTTTAATGTCCTTTTCTCTGCCACTGTCACCATGTTGCTAAATTGCTAACGAAAAACATTGATAAAGCAGCTGTGATTGAGCAACAATGTAAATCCAACTATTTTCACGGTTGTTGTGGTTGTGATAATTTTGTGAGGCCATATCAAAAAGGCTCGGATGAGCTTTCCAAAGTTCTACAAGTTGTGCCTCCATCGCTTGTGTCCAGATCACACACATTCGGAGGCTGGAGCAAGCCGTTGACGAGAGCATTTGCTGCTTGGGAAGCTGGCGATTGAAGAGAGAGGAGGCGAGCGGCCATGTAAGTCCCCCGACGGGTCCCGACGGCGCGACAGACACTAGGGCAATGCTTCATGGGCTGCCTCTGTCGACCAACACACCGAGCCCCCAACAGTTATGCCTACAATGCCAGCTAAGGTACCGAAATACAACGAGCTAACCCCGCTAGAGCCCTACCTCTCACAAATCTGGCTAGCCGCAAGGCATAGTGGCTGGAGCGACGAAGAGGCTGCTACACACCTAGCGCTAGCATTTGAAGGAGATGCACTGTAGGTACTCCTTGACCTAGCCCTGGCTGAAAGGGCTAGGTCAAGGAGCTTGCGCTCACCTTGTGACCTAACCAGCACTTGCCCCCCCCCAAACCACCCTCAAATCAGAGACTGCGATGGGGAGGTCGCGGAAATATGCCAGCTGCAGCCCTCGGTGCCCCGGAGGCGTCCTTGTCGACCGACCAACCGCTGCTACCGGTGCGATGTGTCCGGCCACGTGGCGCGTGACTGCCCAGCACCCGCCCCGAAGACCAGAACTACGCAGCCTCAGGGAAACGGGGTGGGAGCGGTGTAGCGAGGGGACCACCGCTCCAGCTTCCTGCCCCCCTCCAAGGACGATGCACGGTGGTGGGTCAAGTCGGGCACCTCAAGGGACTCTACCTGACCTGCTGTGTTGAGGACCAGCCATGCCAGGCCCTGGTGGACACGGGGTCTACCATTTCCCTAATACGACCTGGTGTGCTCCCTGGAACGTCCGGGCCGCTTGTGAAGGGTTGGTCACCCACCGACACCCAGCTGATGACAGTGACGGGGGAGAGAACTGACATGCGGGGGAAGAAACCGTTGCGGATCCGAGTGAAGGATCTGGAGCTGGTGCACGACTTGTGGCTTGCTGACATTCAAGACCAGTGCATCATCGGCCTTGATCTGCTGACCCGCTGGGGGGGCTGCGTTGACACCGCAAAGCAGGTTATCACTCTTGGCACAGAGACTCTTGCCCTTCAGTGCGGTCAAAAGCAGGGAGCGGAGGGGACCAGAGACAGACAAGACAGGCATCAGGCAGCTGCCGCTCAGCAGATTTCAGGTGTCGGTGGCTCTGGGTCATTTCTACTCACCTCATCCCCAGCCTCTCAGTCTGACAAATCTCCCTCGGCCGAGACAACCGAGGCTGTTGATGACCAGTGGCAGCGCAGCAGCGTAGGTCTCAACGTTGACCAGTGCCAGCGGTTAAGGGGCCTCCTGGACGAGAATGTGGACACCTTTGCCGCCAGTGACAAAGATTGCAGGCAGACGGGGCTGGTCCAGCACACCATCGACACCGGCTCTGCTCAACCCATCCGTCTGCGCCCACACTGGCTGCCCCTCTCAAAATGGCAGGTGGCGGAGGAAAAGATCCGTGAGATGGCTGCGGCTGGGGTGATCGAGCCGTCCAACAGCCCATGGGCGGCACCCGTGGTCCTGGTGGGAAAGAAGGATGGCAGCCCGAGGTTCTGCGTGGATTTTCGCCGTCTCGATGCAGTCACCAAGAAGGACTCGTACCCGCTTCCACGGATCGACGAGGCCCTGGATTACATTACTGGCTCCAGCTGGTTCAGCTCCCTCGACCTACGCAGCGGTTACTGGCAGGTGGAGCTAGCCCCCGAAGCAAGGCCTAAGACTGCATTCACCATTGGACAGGGGCTGTGGCAGTTCAGGGTCATGCCATTTGGGCTCTGCAATATGCCAGCGACGTTTGAGAGGCTGATGGAGAGGGTGCTTGTGAACATCCCTCGTAGCTGCTGTGTTGTGTACCTGGATGATCTGTTGGTGCACTGTCTCACCTGAGCGAGGTCTTCAGTGCCATCCGACGAGCTGGGCTGCGGCTCAACCCTGCGAAGTGCCGGCTGTTGACAAGAGAGACCACGTTCTTGGGCCATGTGATCAGCGCCCAAGGTATCGCCACCGACCCCGCAAAGGCGGCTGCGGTCTGGGACTGGCCGACTCCCTCGAACATCAAAGAACTGCGGAACTTCCTGGGCCTAGCCTCCTACTACCGTCGGTTCATCAAGAGGTTCGCGACGATAGCCAGCCCCCTCCACCGCCTGACTGACAAGGGCCAGCCGTTTGGCTGGGGTGATGTCTGCGCTGCGGCTTTTGAACAGCTGAAGGAGGCCCTCACTAGAGCTCCAGTCCAGGCCGACCTCGACGCCCGGCAACCTTTCATTGTGGACACTGACGCTAGCAATGTAGGAGTCGGGGCGGTCCTTTCCCAGCAGGACGAGGCCGGAGAACAAGTGGTGGCATACTTCAGCCGTGCTCTGGGGAGAGCCGAGAGGAACTACTGCGTGACGCGGCGGGAGCTGCCGAAACTGCCCAGGAGGCACTGGGGGTGGCTACTGCTCAGGCCACAGCCAGCAGCAGCTGAAGCGGGAGCAGGAGGCCGACACAACGTTGGTTCAGGTGGGGCCCTGGCTTGAGACGGAGCAACGCCCAGACTGGACGGGGGCGTCGGGACAGGGGCCCGAAGTGAAGGCCTACTACTCCCAGTACAACAACCTGGAGACCCACGGCCTCCTGTACCGGAGATGGCAGGCTCCCGATCAGGGCAGAGATCTCCTGCAGCTGTTGGTGCCTTGGTTGCTGTGGTCGCAGGTGCTCGAGCTTGTCCACGGCTCGGTGGGGGCCTGCCACTATGGTAATGCCAAAACTCTCCGCCGTCTCAGTGGGCGGCTATACTGGCCTGGCTGTCGACGGGATGTGGAACTTCATGTGCACTGCTGTGACACCTGCACGGCACAGAAGATCCCAACTCAACGCTCCACTGCCCCCCTTTCAGCAGTACCTGGTGGGGGCCCAGATGGAGTGAGTGGGAGTGGATGTCCTAGGGCCTTTCCCCGTTACTGAGTCAGGGAACCGGTATGTGTTGGTGGCTATGGACTATTTCACAAAGTGGCCAGAGGCCTACGCGGTGCCGGACCAGAGTGCAACGACGACGGCGGAGAAACTGGTGGAGGAGATGCTCACCTGTTTTGGGGTCACAGTGACCAGGGGCGTAACTTCGAAGGTCTTTGGGGAGATCTGTCGGCAGCTGGGGGTGGAGAAGACAAGAACCACACCGCTCCACCTGCAAAGCGACGGCTTGGTCGAGCGCTTTAACCGCACGCTGGCCACCCAGCTCGCTATTCTCACCAGCCGCCACCTGCGGGATTGGGACCGACACCTGCCCCTGGTCCTTTGGTCGTATCGGACTGCGGTTCAGGAGTCCAGCCAGTGCACACCTGCCGCTTTGATGTTTGGACAGGAGCTCCGGACACCTGTGGATCTGGTGTTCAGGTCCGGAGATTGACGGTGGGCCAGAGATGGATTACTACAGGAAGCTGAGGGAGCGGCTGCAGGTGGTTCATGACTACACCTGCCAGGCCCAGGCCAGTGCCGGAGTACGACAGAAAATAGCCTACGACACCAAGTGCCGAGGGGGGTTTTTGTGCCTGGCGACAAGGTTTGGGTGTACTGCCCAGTTCGCAAGAGAGGGGTGTCCCCCAAACTCTGCAGTCACTGGCAAGGGCCAGCGGAGGTCGTGGAGCGGCTAACAGAAGTGGTGTACCGTATCCGCATGCCGGGCCCGGGGCGCATGGTGGTGTTGCACCAGGACAGGCCCTCGCAGTACCGACCACTCGCTCCAGCAGACGCCGGGGCAGGGGATGCTGGTGGCACCTCATGTTCTGATCCGAGTGACTTTTCCCTCGCCGGTCGAGATCGGCTGGTGCGCCAGAAGAAGACACCTGGACATTTGCAGGACTTTGTGTGGGGTAATGGGGTTGTCGGGGACGACTGACTCCTTAGGTGGGGGCTATGCAGCGGGTCAGGGCTGTTCGGGGTTTTGTTTTTACAGTTATGTTCTGTTGTTATGTTGCCATGGTTACAGGTGACGCGCTCTCTCTACGACTGTGTGTTTCCTGGTGGGAGAGTGCCTTTTTTTGTTGTTGTTGTTGCACTAGAGCTGCACCGAGCGGTGGTGTTAGTATGTGTGCTCGTTTGCCGAATGATAATAAACGGCTGTGCTCCCTGGCTAGCTGACGGGAAGCAAGACCAAACAAAACCTCTGTCTCCTCCTTGTCTGAGCTCGCCACAGTATGTTAAAAATACACAACAGCAGCAGTGTAGGTCAAAGTTTACAGTTTAACTGCTGTTTATGTTCAGTGCTGCTATATTGGATTACTAACCAGTCTCAGGGCAGACCATTTCTGACTTCCAACTTATTCAGGGATGCAACATTCTCACATTTGTACATCTTTGTACTCCTCCAGCTGTTAACCCTTTAAAGCTGGTTGGAGCGGACACGCTCCATTTTGCGTAACTATTTTTAAATCCCGGTAGCACTGCAACCACGTAAGCTAGCGCAATAATTTTTTTTGCATATGAAACCGGAGGAGTTGTACTTACATCTTATGCCATCAGCTTGTCCTAGGTCACAGTTTCCTTCCACATATAGCTTTGCAAAAACTGCATAAAAAGCACTTGCAGCAACACAAACATAATATTCCAGAAACACGCTTTGCCGATCCGATCAGCTGTTTGTAACACTTCCTACGTCCATCAGCGTGAACCAGAGGTGTGGACTCGAGTCACATGACTTGGACTGGAGTCAGACTCGAGTCATTAATTTTATGACTTTAGACTTGACTTGAAAAAATGTTCTAAGACTTGTGACTTGACTTGGACTTTTAGACCAATGACCTGGGACTTGAATTGGACTTGAACCGGTTTACTTGAAAAGACTTGATATTTCACCCCAAATATAAAATTTAACATACATATTATATAGAGATTGAAAATGTGATGTCATTCAGGGGTAAAACCGCAAAGGATTCTGGGAACTCGTGGCAAGAGGTACTAGCGCACGCAGGCTTTCAATTGAAATCAGTCACACAGCGATAAAAAGAAACACAAAAATGTCAAGAAGCTGTTGTATTATTAACTGCAATAGCCGGTCGCATGACAGCCACGGGAAGCCGACGGGTAAAGAGATCGGTTGTTATCGGATTACGTCGTTGAAGAGAAATTGTTCAAGCCATGTTTCCGAAGTAACAAAGACGCGACGGATGGCCTGGATTGCAGCCATTCAAAGACCAAATATAACGTCCCAGAACACTCCAGCTCACAGGTTAGTCTGCTCCAAGCATTTACACGAAGGTCAGTGTTTTTTAGTAGTTAATGCGTCATTTTCATAACATAATTGGTGATATAGGTTACAAGCAAGTCTGGCGCTGAACAGAAATTGTCGCGCTATGCTCCTTTATTTATTGTGCATAAATAGTAAATTGTCCTGACACAATATTGCGTTTCGCTTCTGTTATTATGGTACATTGACAAAAACAAATGCTTTTATTCACAGGATAAAACAGGTTTTTTGTATCACTAATTGCCCAGTACGATTACAGCATACAGTATTATTGTCACTGCTACATTTCTGTAACGCGTACCAGAAATTATTTCCACTACTAATTAATTACCCTTGAGCTCAAAGGTTATATTAATAAACGGTTAACGAATGTGTATTTATGAAGACGATTTGTGAGACTGGTAAACTTATGATAGGTACGATGGTCTTTCGTTCTACACGGTGCATTTCAAGGTCCTGTACCCATCCGGCGGTAAACTGTACCTGGGCTTGTTGCAGTGACCTGAAGTTACTAAACTTCATGAGTGTATGCACTCACTCCAAGAACCGTATAATTATAAATATGCATATAAATATGCTACGATGAGATAGCTGACTTCATCTAACTAGCAAATGTTGTCCAGGCTACGTTGGTGATGCAGTTTTTTTTAATATGTATGATATTTTTGTCATGTGATTTTAAAGCCGGTCCTACAACCGCATCCAAGAATAACATGCAGCTTATCTCAGAACTGTCGGTGAAAATTATTCTTGGAGCTAGGTTTAATTGAGCTGCATTTTAAAGAGGTGCAATTTCACAATTTGTGTATATTTTCTAAGTTCACTATTTTGTCATGTGTTGAGAAAAACACAGATTTAAAAATTACATGGTCTAATATTTACATTTAGCATAACTGCAACATTATTTTTTCGTTGTTTTTTTTTAAAGACTCGAAAGGACTTGAAATTCAAAATTTCAGACTTGTGACTTTACTCGGACTTTTACACCAGTGACTTGAGACTCGACTCTGACTTGCCTGACATTACTTGAAACTTGACTTGAGACTTGAGGATAAAGACTTGAGACTTACTTGAGACTTGCAAAACAATGACTTGGTCCCACCTCTGGCGTGAACTATCACGTGACCGCATGACCTGCCCTAAACCGGAAGTGACGTCATTTTGCGGAAATGTAGTTTTTTACCATCGTGGCCTTATGAGCCTATACTTGTGTTTTTAAAAGTTATGTTTGACTTTATGACTTTCTGTGTCGTTTCTGGGATGCTGAGGACTCATATTGCACTGCTGGAAATATTTTATTTTGATGCATATGCTGTTATTTTGCAAATTTGTACTATAATATATTTTTTCGTTTTTCCTGCAGTATATGAAAATTGGTGTATCTCAAAAATAAAACTATGAAGACACTTAAAATAAATTTCCTTTGGTGGGAAACTAGTTTGTGCAACTTTTTTGTATTTACAGTTTTGAGGGATAAGCCTCTTAAATTTCTCTAACTAGAAATATATGTTAAAAAATCAAAAACGATTTTCAATTTTTTTGTAGTTTATTGCACTTTTTTGCAATTTATGTAATTACTATGCACTTAATGCAGACATATTATTAAAATTTGGGCTATAATGGTTGTATTGATGTATAGCAACTTGAAATGCTCCAAAAAATGGCTCCACAGCATGTAAAAATATACTATAAGCTCTGGCGGACTTGGTTCTATGGTAGGTCTTAAAGGGTTAAAGGAGATATTTCAAAGTGAAGAAATACTTAAAGAAAAGGGCGATGGTAGAAAGTTTTACTCATTTAAAACTTGGACAGTTTTGTTGTTCTGACATTAAAGGTATTAGTTTGAAGCCATGGTGTTCTGGCTAGAGTGTAATCTTTAAAAAATGTGAATAAAAATAGACCAGTTTTGTATTTAAAACACTTGCGATGTGCAGAGACAACAATATTTAAAGAAATATTAGAGGGAAAGTACTTATTGACATTGGGAACTCTGTGTAGAACTAATAAGTGTGTTTTGAATGTTGACTAATGTTGCAGTTACTGGCACGTACATTATAATTAAAAGACATTTGAACTATTGCAATAACTCTGAAATGATGCATAGAAAAGAAAAGATGAATAAAAGGGAGACTGAAGGGGTTAAAAAGCAAACGTACATTTGAGAACACAAACTGACTTAAATAATCAGCAGTAAATCATAAATATATCAGTCCAGTTTGGGCAAGGTGCTTTTTTAAGGTCTCTACAGGGAAAGATAAAACAAATTCTCTTGCAGCTACTTCACTTCCCAGAGGGGTCCAAACTTTTAGGAGCAAGGAGGAATTTCTACATACCAGCTTTAATATCGTGTCATAGATTGTTTTTTGTAAATATCTATATTCTCCTCTGCTCTGTTTCACAGGAACATGCTTTCATCCTTCCAGGGGAAACATGGAGAAATTGTCTACAGGGTTGAAGCAAAGATCTCCAGGACTGGTGATGGCCTTTTAAAATACAAGAAAAACAAAAAACAAAATCTAAAAGTGTGTTGTAACTTTTAAAATGAAATGTATACATTTCATTTTAAAATATATTTCAGATAAAATTGAATAATATACCATATAAAAATAGTACAATATAAAAAACAGTTACCTGATACACCTTTCTTCTGCATTTCCATGAGGTATTATGTTAATCTAGTAAACTAAAAGAAGAGTGGCCCCTCCAAGGAAAACATTCAAATGTCTTCTTCCATTAACAGAGGAGTTTGTTCTCAAGGTAAAGTAGCAGCTGCTTGAGTTACCAAATATTGTTACATTTATTAATTTAGTTTGTTTTTGACAGGTGAAATCAGTTTTTGCCTAAATCTGCAACTGTTCTTCCAAGGACACGAGACTCAAATTGGGACTTAAGCAAAAAATATGGTACCAAAAGCCACAGTAAAACCAGTGAGAGTACTCTGTTCAAAATGATCTGGGAGATCATCCATCCAAACTCAGAGCAAATAGCCTCCTGCAAGTTAAAGATTCCTAACGATGCCATTCCCACTATCCATAACTGTAACACAATCTCAGTTCAGTATTACACCAAGGAATGAAAGTGATATTACATTACCTCATAGATGAAACTACCTTTGTTTGTAAATATGTTGCAGAGTTTAGCATGGTGGAGAAGAACAGTGGAGAAGGCTGCAAGCCGGATGAAGGACAGGTATGATGTTCGAGCTAGAGCAGCTCCATTGCTCCCAGGAGAGTGTTTTAGTCTATAAAACAAGAAGAGACAAGGTAAACTGGCAGCACATTGGGAGGAAAAGATCCAAATCATTGCCAGTCACCCAAGCCCTACAAATTCAGTTTACAGAATTTGGCCGGAAGGTAAGGATGGTCCTGTCAGAGTGGTTCATCGCAATCATCTGCGCTTCTGCACTTTTCTACCATCAGATAACTATGCAACAGGAGGTAGCATCCCAGAAACAGACTACAGCCACACATGATATAGCAACAGTCTCGGATCAGTGGTTGCTTTTATGGAGCACGGCACAGCCAGGATCAGTTCACTATCCCCCCTCTCACTAATCGGTCCCTACTGCTCAGGAGGGTCTTAGGAGATCTGCCCATGAGAACTTTGGGAAACCCCAAGCTCGATATATTAAACAGAATGCCCGAGGATGGGCTATAAAAAAAAGTTGGGGTGTGTGTTCCAGAGTGTAGCATGATGGAAAAGAATGCAGAGAATCCTCCACTAAACATTGGGGTTGGCATTACTTTTTACTTTTTACTGCATTATAGAGTCCGACAGCTGCTGGAAAGAATGACCTGCGGTAGCGCTACTGCCTACACTGTGAGTGTAAAAGTCTACTGCTGAACGAGCTGCTCAGTACTTGTACAGTCTCATGCAGGGGGTGGGAGGTGTTGTCCAGGATGGATGTTACACTGTAAAAAAAATATTGTAGAATTTACGGTGAATTACTGGCAGCTGTGGTTGCCAGAATTTCACCGTGAAAAATAAATTGTAAATGTAGAACACAAAACGGTATCCTATTTTGGTAACCTTAAATTTCACAGTAAATAATAATTATTTTTTTACAGTAAATGACTGAATTTAAACATAAATTCATGTGAAAACAACAGACATTCCGTTAACCTGATTACAGTCTTACTTTGTTAAATATAGTGAAACTGTATAAAATAATACAGTATCATACCTAAAAAGTTGAATATTACGGTAAATTACTGGCAGCTGTAGTTGCCAGAATTTCACCGTGGAAAATATAGTGATAATGTAGAATATATAACGGTATACTTTGATGATAAATGTAAACTTCACAATAAAGAATCATAAACCTGTTCATGGTAACTCATGTAAAAACAACAAACACTCCATTAACCTGATTACAGTTTTGCGTTGTAAAATACAGTGAAACTGAATAAAATAAATATTAAAAAGTTGAATATTACGGTAAAATACTGGCAGCTGTGGTTGCCAGAATTTCACCATGGAAAATATAGTGATAATGCAGAATACATAATGGTATACTTGTTGATAAATGTAAAATTCACAGTGAAGTTTGGTTTTTGTACAATTATTACATTGAAATAAAAAACGAATATAAAGTAAACCAGTTAAAATACATTTTAATAAGCTTGTTTACTGTCTTCTATTGACAAAGCACAGAAGAGCTGTAAAATACAAAACATGCCTTTTTATTCAAAAGTGCATATTTACACAAAATTATTGGCAGCTCTTTCAGCCAGAATGTCATCTAAAAAAATTAAGGTCCAACAAATGAGGTAATAAACATAACAGGGCTAACTGGCATAAAACTTACATTCTTTGACTTTTTGTCATAATTTGCTAGAAACATTAATAAAAACCAGTAGAGACAATGATTAAATTAAACAGTTAACATCCATCCATCCATTCGCTGGAGCCTATCCCAGCTTTCATAGGGCGAGAGGCGGGGTAACACCATGGACAAGTCGCCAGTCTGTCACAGGGCTAACACACAGGGACAGACAACCATTCGCACTCACATTTACACCTATGGGCAATTTGGATTAATCAATTAACCTATCCCCACAAACTGCATGTCTTTGGATGGTGGGAGGAAGCCGGAGTACCCGGAGGGAACCCACGCAAACACAGGGAGAACATGCAAACTCCACACAGAAAGACCCCGGCCTGATGGTGGAATTGAACTCAGGACCTTCTTGCTGTGCAGCAACAGTGCTAACTACAGTGTCACTGTGCTGCCCTAGACAGTTAATATTTAATAATCAAATTAATGACTAAAAAGGCACTGATCTAATTAATATCAAACTTAATACAACCAAAAACAAAGAAGTACATAATAAACAGTCAAACAAAATTGAAAACACTTGATACTTGCAGTGGTTGGCAAAGTTTCTTTTTATCCAGACCTGATAGTAGAGGGCTTTCAAAACAGTCTCTGATGGTGTCTGAGGAACTGGAAAGGGTTTTGGATTCAATGTGCTGGAGGACTTGCATGTTGTTCTTCAGATGCTCGGTGTAGATTAGCCTTCATTCCTTGCAGTCTGAAAGCAAATACAAAGCACAATAAAGCAAACTGCCCATTTCAAAAGTAAATATACAATCTTACATCTAATAGAGCTGACACAATTAATCGTATAATGATTTACAATTGTGATGCATTGCAATGCGGAAAAAAACCCATTCTTAATCCATTCAGAAGAAACTAATCGATTATTAAATACAGTCCCAATCAAAAGTTTAAGACCACTTGAAAAATGGCAAAAAAAATCATCTTTTGCATTTAACTTACATTTGACAAATTTAAATTGGGACAGGCTGTTTTACAGCTGATCAAATGTTTAGGACCACATACCTTTAAAAGGCTAAATCTGTGCAAAACTGTGGATTCATTGTCATTTTCTGTCAGCTAGTCAGACTGTCAGGATGTTCTGATGGCAAAAGCAAAACAAACTTTCCTTTTTGAACATGGTCGGCTTGCTGAACTGCATAAGTAGGGTCGCTCACAGTGCGCCATCGCTGCTGAGGTGGGATGCAGTTAAGATGGTCATTTCTTAAATAATCCTGGGGGTTATGGAACAAAAATGTGAAGTGGAAGATCTAAAAAAAAATCCTCAACCCGAATTAAGGCCATTAGTGGTGCCGACTGCACCCCCATAACCATCAAATGGCATCTGAGACTGAAGGGCTTCAAAAACCAATTCTCTGATGAGAAAAAAATATAACCTTTTTTTTTCTCCTGTAAAAAAATGCAGCCTTGATGGTCCTGATGGTTTCCAACCTTACTGGCATGACAAGCAGATCCCACCTGAGATGTTTTCTTCGCCCTACAGACGAGTGGGTGCCACAATGATTGGGGAGATGCTTTTTCCTTCAGTGGAATAATGAAGCTTCAGGAGGTGCAGGGGTGTCAAAAGGCTGCTGGCTATGTCCAGATGTTGCAGAGAGCATCCCTGATGACTGAGGGCCCTCATCTGTGTGGTAACGACTGGGTTTTTCAACAGGACAACGCTACAGTACCCAATGCTCGCATGTTCCCACTCACCTCATGGAAACGCTTGCATGAAGTGATCAACAAGGACAGCGGAACAATTAATTACTGAGTTCAAGTTTGGAACTTTCTGTTTTGGGGGTTTACCCATGTTTTTTGGAGGTGTGGTCCTAAACTTTTGATCAGCTGTAAAACAGCCTGTTTCAGTTTAAGCATTGTTTTTAATAAATTGCAAGCTCAAAAAATGTTTTGCCTCACTCCTATTTCTTCTTGTTGCATGTTGAAGCTCTACTTGGAACCTTGTTAAGATCCAACCATGCAAAATATGATTTTTTGCCATTTTTCAAATGGTCTAAAACTTGATCAGGACTGTACAACCTAAAAATAACAGCAATTTGTTTTCTTCAGCCACATACATCACAGTGGCCCAACAAGTGCAGTTTGTGTTCAGACAAGTTTTGAGCGATAAAAAAAAAATAGCTTATATGTAACCTCCTTTATTTGTTGATGAAACGAAACAAACTGAAGTGAAGTTATCATGATGCATTGGGAAAAAAATGATATTTTTCAGCGCAAACTGTCTGTAGTTTTCTAATAAAATCTCTGTTACTGAGCCTCACAGGTTCTTCTCTTCACATGCCAGCAGTGGCTTCGCACATGCACGATTCATTTGCAGTCTGGATGCAGTGGGGTAAAAATCATCTGTTCCATCTTCCACTCCACCACGTCATCAATTATGAGAGGCAACAGCCTTAAAAGTTCCAGTTTTGTATTAACTGCGCTGAGAGTTTGTTTGAGGACTGATCTCACACGGCTTTGAAGAGGTATCAGAGTCAGAGTATTTAAACTGTTTAATGCTCCGATTCAGAATGGAGTAGGTGAACCATTCTTTTTTTTTTCACAAAAAAATTTAAGAAACAGCATAACATGATATGACAAAATGCCATAAAAATCTTGTGTCCTAATCAAAATGGCAAATCTGGCTGACGGATGTGAAAATATTTTAAACAGTTGAAAACTGACTCAAACTTTACTCCTTCTATATCTGGTGTACCTTCAGTCTTGGGGTGTTCAACAGGAGAGTTGTACATCTCTATGGTGCATTCTGCTCCACACTGATTTAGATCACCACTCTGAAAAACAGATTGCGTCATTAAACAATATCTACAGAAATGTTGTGTACGACTAAAGCAGAAGCCACCAGTGCAAAATGAACCCAAAGTATCTACAGCATGCAAAACACGGTTCCTTTAACTACAGTTTTATCTTTTTATTTCCATAACCTAAAGGATTAACAACTTCAAAGGCATCTTGGTATAGCAGTAGTTTGAAACATAATGGATTTTGGTTAAAAAAAAAAAAAAAAAGTACTACTTTTGAATATCTTACCATCACTAATGTCACACAGTACATCTGATGACGACTCAGCTGATTCCTCACCTGTTACACATATATACATATATATACATATATATGTATAGGTGACGGTTTAGACACGTGATGCATTTTCTCCCAAACGTGCATGGACTGTAACAATCAGGAAATCAGTTTCCTGTGACTGCTCTTGACCTTGCAAACTATGCCAGTTTATGAACATTATTTCATTATTTTTTTGTATTTCATTTTAATCAATTAATTTTAATTTCAGCAGGTGGTATCACACGCAAACAGATTGAACATGGACTGAACAGTGGTAAATCCATGATTTAAACCTCCCTATACCACAAAATATGTTTTTTTCATTGTAAATAGCTGTGTTATACTTGGTGAGACTCTAGAACTTAAAGAAATATACATATTTTTTTATTAGTAATTGTTTGTATGTACTGTTAACATATACTGTTTTATCAAACAGCCTGAGCTTGTTAATATTAAAAACATTTCACTGTAATTTTCACAATAATTCTAAAAATGTTTTGACATTTTGTTAAAATTAAAAGTACGCTATGTTTTAGGTAATTAATATACAGTTGTAAATCGTAAATTCAAATGAAAAAAGCAGGAAAGATTGTCATTCATACAGAGTTATTATGTAAATTGTAGGGTGATTAATTGTAAATAATGTTACAGATTTTTCCTGTTGTTTTCAAAGACAATGTGCCATATTACAGTACATTCATATATTTTCAACATATTAACAGTGTAAAAATAAAAGCAAATCACCGTTTTTCAATTTACAGAAATGTAATGTCCATATTACAATCAATTACTCTTTTTGATTTAATGGTAATTTACCGTTGCCATTTTACAGTTATTAACTGTAATTTTTATGTACATTTCTTACAGTGTAGCTTAGACAACATCCTCTCCTCCCCAACCTGCTCGATGGACTTCAGTGGACAGTCCCGGACAGAGCCGGCCCTCCTGACCAGTTTGTTGAGTTTCCCCGTCCCTCTCTGCCATTCCCCCCACTCCAGCAAACCACAGCATACAAAATAGCAACGACAGTGTCATAAAATGTCACAGGTGGAGCTCTTAGACCCTTAAGAGCTCTGCTGGATGGGGAAGGGAAGGGCTACTAAATCAAACCTGTTAAAAAAACTGGTTCAATCTGTTAGCCCAAACCTGGTCTCCAGACTCTGGACCCCCTCCGCTCAAAGTGCTCCATCCAGTGATGGTCTTCAGTCTGTACGTGTCCTTTCCTCTCCTTATCTCTCTCCTTAGCTCCTTCTGGACTCTCCTCATTTCCTTTCTGTTTCCAGATCTGAAAGCCCTCTTTTTCTGCTCCAGCAGGGTCCTAAAATCTGGAGTCAGCCATGGCTTGTTGTTGGAGTAACACCGCACTCCTGGTTGGTACAGTGTTATCTATGCAGAAGTTGATATAGTCTGTTATGCAGGTGGTTAGTGTGTCGATATCCTCCCCATGTGGGCTGCATAGCACCTCCTAGTCTGTAGTTTGTAAGCAGTTTGAAAATAATCTTGTTTGAATTAGGATTATGGATCTGCTGGGATAAAAAAAAAAGACTGGATTGGAGACCCTCTGTGCCCAAGGAAAGGAAATTGGTCAAGATCTGGAGAGGTTTGAGCTCGAGAGAAAAAGCCCAGGAGCTGGTGTAGAGACCCACCCTCTAACAAAGCCAGGCCTGATAATGTGGGTGGAAATGCAGGATTGATAAGTTTTTGGCTGCTCGTTCTTCCAAGTGACCACCTTCTCTTGTTTGTAACCAGGCTAACGATCCTGACTGTGTAGGATTTGGGCCTTGGATTCCAGGCTGGAGTTGTCTTCAGCCAGTAGTCTGACTTGGAGGGGAAACAAGAAATCTTGTATACCCCATTGCAGTGTGAGTGTGGTGGTTACTTACCGGTCAGTATTAGAGCTTACTATCAAATCACTTTTTTTTTTTTTTTTATTGTCACATCACATGTGCAGGCACACTGGCACAGCACATGCGAGTGAAATTCTTGTGTGCGAGCCCCACAAGCAACAGAGATGTGCAAACACAACAACACAAACGAGCAAAATCTTAATATCTTTACAGTACAAGAGAAAATAATAAATCTTTACATGTTTCTCAGGTGTCTTTGGAAATTAGCTTTGCCCAGAGGTGGTATTTCCACCTATTGTTGCTTCCAGATTTGCTGCCATTAAGCCTGGTGAGGCTGCGGGGTCTTCCCCACCTTGGACAGCTGGGGCTCAAAGTTATAGATACAGTGATATCACTTCCCTTGTCCTTGCCTATTGGATTTTATCCTGTACCCAGGATTTGACAGTTCCCCACTTCAGATCGCACTTGACATACAAGCACACAAGTGGTGACCAGTGGCCACAAGCTGCTCCACAAGGGTTCTGAGCTCCAGTTTTCATATCACCTTCAGAGTAATATGCAGGACCTGATGCTCTGCCTCAATTTAAGCAGGGGCCCTCCATTATAAGCCTCCATTTACCATCATTAAAATTAATTACTATAGAAGCTGAACTGGATCTGGTAAACAATTAAGCTAAATATAAACAGCAAGTGAAACCTCAAAAGTCACAGTTGAACAGGTTAGTGAAGGAGACAAGAAAGCTGGTCACCAGTTATTTGTTGTTGGTCATGCTCCCGTCTGGTTTGAGGTCACTTAGTAGCCTTTCAGCAATTGTTACACAAAGTGACTCAAAGCTACATTTAAAAAAAAATTATTATTTTTTCCTTTTATTGAGTGTTTCAGGGCTAAAGTAAAAATTATTTTTACATGTTTGATTATAGAAAGTTCCATCATCTTCTGCCCTCTTTAGGTGGAGCTGGCCTGACAGGACCTGTTTTATTCCTACCGTTTACTTAGTTTGGTTTTATACATTAATTATTTTTCGTATTTTTGGCAAACTTTTATTTTGAAAAGTTCTTGCTTCCTATCTGCAGTTTTTCTGCTTTTTAAACGCCTTGGGCTTTTTCTAAAATGACCAGGAACTCTCTCCCTGATGGAAAAGGACCTCCCTCTTTCTTCTGCTTTTCACTCTTCTTTCTTTATGTATGGTACAAAGGTAGGTGGGAGAAATAAGAGGCATGGGTACTAATGGAGTGAAGCACGCTGTAATCAGGAGACTTTGAATTGGTTGAGGATGCATCTTGTGTGGGCTAATGGGCTATTGTACTCAGTGTTAAGAAAGACAAGCAGTAGAATCCATTTTGATTTGATTTTGCAGGCAATACTGTAAAGCAAAAGGATAGCCAAGTAAATGTATGCAAATATTAGGGCTAGTTTATTTGCTCATGTGTGATGACTCATTAGGGGAAAGGAGACTGTTATTTAGGTTCTTGAAAGCAACCAAACTTTTCTCCAGAATTGGACTTATAAGGAGAATTGACACAGTGAAAGGTCGGTGACTGATTAAAGAATCATTAGGAAGCAGCAATACAATGAAAATACACACACAGTACCCCAGTAAACACCAGTGAGTAAGAACACAGGCACAGAAAGAGAGAGGGCTAAGCAGAGCAAGGAAAAGCAGCTGTCAAACAAAGTAATGATGGTAATGACATTCACAATCAGAAAACAGAAGCCAGTTTTCAATTTCTTTGCTTGCTAGGTGCTGAGCCAGTATAGAATCATGAGGGTGCCCACTCTTTCCTACATGTCTACTAACAGCGTTTCAGCAACAAACAAACAGACAGAACAAAAATGAGAAAAATACGGAAATTGTTTTCTTACAGATATTCTTTTGCTTCAGTGTTTACGGAGCCCCGCAAGGGACATAGGAGAAAAAAATTTACGCTGAACTTTTGCGAGATGTCGCAAAACTAACTCGGGATCTCGCAAAAGTTTTGCGAGATCCCGAGTTTGTTTTGCGAGATCTCGCAAAAGTCCGTCTTAATTTTTTTTTTCTCCCATGTCCCTTGCGGGGCTCCGTAAGTGTTTCAGTCCTTTGGCTTAAGCTTCATTCTCTGATCCAGTCTTTGTTTCTTTTTTGTTGATCCAAGCAGTCATTGGCAGTCACCTGGGCTACAGCATGACTTCATACATTTGGGCTGTGTAGTTTCTTATGAAGTTAGTGTTGATGTTTAGGAATTTAGGCGTGTTTAGGCCTCTCCTCTTCTTTATCATTACACATACAGCTGTTTCTTAGAAAGGTGTTCATCTAAGCCAGGGGTGAGCAACTCCAGGCCACAAGGGCCAATGTCCTGCAGGTTTTAGATTTCACCCTGTGTAAGCACCTGAATCACATGATTAGTTCATTATCAGGTTTCTGGAGAACTTCAAGACTCGAAGAGGTAATTTAGCCATTTAAATCAGCTGTGTTGGACCAAGGAGATATCTAAAACCTGCAGGACACCGGCCCTCGAGGCCTGGAGTTGCCCACCCCTGATCTAAGCTGTTCAATTGAGTTTAGAGCAGCAACCAAACCACACATTTACATGGTTATGCAGTGGGAAAAAATGTAATTAAATTTAAAAAACAAAACACCCCACCCCACCCACACGCACACACACAAATGTATAACCTGCTTAGTCTGCGCAGATTCTGATTCCCAATCAGGATGGTCAGCCCCTGCAGTGAATTTTTGATTTAGGTGTACGTTATGGTGCTGAAATTGTCACGGTTCTGGGTCAGTGTTGACCCAGCATTTTGAGTTTCTTATATTTTGGTCTATTTTTGCATTATGGATTATTTTCTGATGTTCTGGTGCTTTGTTTATTATTATCATTATAGATCTGTTTCAGTTATTCTTGGTGAGGTATCAGTTCTTAGGTTTTGGGTTCTCATGTGTATTGCAGTTTCTGTTCAGTGTCTAGTCTGTCTCTGTGTCGTGTCTGCATCTTTGTTTAGTGGTTTCTTGTTTCCTGTCTTATTGTGAAAGTCTTTGTCTTATGTTAGTGTGTGCAGCTTAGCTCCCCCATCTCGTTAGCCCTGATCTCCCCCAGCTGTGTCTCCCTTCTGTTACCCATTCCCTGATTACCACCCTGTGTATATTAGCCCTGTGTTGTCCTCAACCCAGTGTCATGTCGTACCATCAGATTATGCCTGTGTGTTTTTTGGTCTCAGTGTTCAGTCCTCACTTCATGTTTTGTTTTCTTGCCAGCAATAAAGCTGAGGTTTTTGAGTTGCATTCCGTTTTCCGAGTCCTGCATTTGGATTCTCATCTCTGCCTGCCCGCACACAGAGCCCTGACAGAAATTTCATTTATAACCTTTTGCACATTGTATTAAGCAGCCAAAAACATGCAAATAAACTGTTATATAATAAGCACTTTGATGGATTCTTGTCTTTCTTTGGAGACATTAGATTTACATGTAACCTAGAAGACAGGGAAATTATGAAGCTATTGAGTTATGTTATGATTATTCATTTGTCAGTTATTATATACTGTACAAAACCAGTGTATTGGAGATAGACATCTTTATCTAAACAGGGACTGAAACAAGCCACCTGTGGGTTACCAGTGACAGGTGCTCTAAACCTCTGATCTTTGTCTCACCCAGATTTTTTTCTTCTCCACCCAAACACATAGCAGTCCCGATTTTTCTGCAACTAATAGGTGACACATTTTGGTCAAAATGAGGTTGCAGCTTAAATTCATGTCGTAATAAATGTGGTCATTAATTTTTAGGTGGAGCCTCCTGTCATGCCCCATAAATCAGTTTATCTGTGATGAGAAACACATCGCTTTTCACTCATCTCTGAAATGCCTTCGATAAAGGACTTTTATTTGACTTGTGAAACGACTAATGAAGACGGTAGTTATTCTGAAGGAGATACTATAGTGGGCACAGTTAATTTCAAACTGACAACAAATGTCAGCATTAATACCCTCACCGTAAAAGCCAAAGGAGACGCAAAGACAAAATGGACAGAAGACATAGGAGATTATCTAATGACTGTCACTTCAAAAAAGAGATATTTCAAAGTGAAGGATTACTTAATTGGTGTAACACTTAAAGGTAAGAGGTTTTACTCTCACCTTTAAAATCTGGCGAGGTTGTTGTTTTTTGTAGAATTTTATAATAAAAGCAGTTGCCCATGAAGTTAAGCGTATATGGAAATAAAGATTTGTACTGAAACAATAAGAACAACAAAAATGTTTAAATATTAAAATAATGTTAATTATAATAAATAAAGTGAGAAAACTAATGAAAACTGATTAAACCGTGCATCCTTTTTGAGATTTGATCCATTTTGAATTTAAACAAAAATAGTACAGTGTAGTAAAAAAGTACAATTGAATATCATAAAATCCATCAATCACAACAGCAAAAAGTATAAAGGTGTAAAAAGAGAAGTCACTCCATAATTTGGCCCACAACCAAAAAAGTTATGTTTTGTGTTTTCTTGCTCCCAAAGACACATGTGTTAGGACAGCTGGTTATTCTAAATTGGCCATGGATGTGAGGAAGATGAAATGTAAGGAATAAAGTGCAGTATGAATGCATGATTACAATTTGACTTGTACTCAAAACCTCTTTTAGCAGTCAATAAAAGTAGACAAGCACTACATAAATGAAGGTATGTGCCTATCTGTTAGTACTCATGCCTTGCACTTGCAAGCACAAGTACCAACTCTGAAAGAAAATCTAAAAATGAACACAATAAAATTAATTGATTCTGAGCTTGTTAGAATAGAATAGAATAGAATAGAATTCAACTTTATTGTCATTGCACATGCACAGGTACAGGGCAACGAAATGCAGTTTGCATCCATCCAGAAGTGCTTTAGTGATATAGGTATATTACAATATATATTAGCAATAGTATAGATATGTAAGTATATTACAGAAATGGGTCTATTATGGTATGTTATAATGTACACGGTATGAAGTATGTTGTGAATATTCTATAACTAAGTATGTACAGGCTGTAGTGAGTACAAGCTATGTACAGGATATGAACAGGATATAAATATGAAAAACTATACAGAATATGAAATAAATAACTTTACAGAATCTGGGATATACAGCTATACAGAAATGGGAACTATGCAAGTTGTAAACAGTTGTAGGATTAAAGATTATCGAATGTACAGAATGATTATTTACACAGAGCTATACAGTAGTGCAGTTAAGATAAGTGAGGGTGTAGATAGTTTCTACAGAGGCTATATAAAGTGCTAGTGGTTGTGAGTGGTGGTTCACTCCATGTTATTATTATGTGTTTGAGGGTACAGTTGTCCATTGTGGGGGTGTGTATGTTCAGTCCATGAGTTTAACGTGGGTCAGATGTCAGGAGGCAGAGTTCAGGAGTCTGACAGCTGTGGGGAAGAAGCTGTTCCGGTACCTGGTGGTCTTAGTCCGGAGGCTCCTGTGGCGCCTCCCAGAGGGCAGGAGGGTGAAGAGTCCATGTGATGGGTGACTGGGGTCTTTGATGATTTTCCCAGCCTTTTTCAGACACCGCTTCCTGTAGATATCTTTTATGGCAGGAAGTGGTGCTCCGGCGATGCGCTGGGCAGTTTTCACGACCCTCTGCAACGCCTTCCGGTCCGAGGCAGAGCAGTTCCCGTACCAGACTGTTATACAGTTGGTCAGGATGCTCTCGATGGTGCAACGATAGAAGTTCACCAGGATGTCTGAGGACAGGTGGTTCTTCCTCAGAGTCCTCAAGAAGAAGAGGCGCTGGTGAGCCTTCTTGACCAGCTTGGAGCAGTTGGTCGTCCAGGTGAGATCCTCGGAGATGTGGACTCCCAGGAACTTGAAGCTGCTCACACGCTCCACAGCCGTCCCCTTAATGTGGATGGGTGGATGTGGGTCAGCATTCCTCCTGTAGTCCACGATGAGCTCCTTGGTCTTCTCGGTGTTAAGCAGCAGGTTGTTTGTGTCGCACCACTCAGCCAGACGATCCACCTCCTCCCTGTAGGCGGCCTCATCGTTGTCACTGATGAGACCAATCACCGTGGTGTCATCTGCAAACTTAATGATGGTGTTGGAACCATCAGCAGGTCTGCAGTCGTGGGTGAAGAGGGAGTAGAGGAAAGGGCTCATCACACAGCCTTGTGGTACACCGGTGTTCATCGTGATTGTAGATGAGCAGTGGTTATCCAGCCGGACATGTTGGGGGCGGTTGGTCAGGAAGTCCAGTAACCATTTGCAGATGAGGGAACTGATACCCAGGTCTGTCAGTTTCCTGATGAGTTGTGAGGGGTGGATTGTATTGAACGCTGAACTGAAGTCTATAAACAGCATTCTGGCGTAGGTGTTGTTGTTGTCCAGGTGTGAGAGGACAGAGTGCAGTGCGATGGAGACTGCATCCTCTGTGCTCCTGTTCTGGCGGTATGCGAATTGGTGGGGGTCCAGGGTGGGGGGGAGACAGGATTTGAAGTGTGCTAGGACCAGCTGCTCTAAGCACTTAGTGATGATGGGGGTGAGTGCTACTGGGCGGTAGTCATTGAGGCAAGATGGGTTGGAGTTTTTGGGTATCGGGACGATGGAGGTGGATTTGAAGCAGGCCGGTACCACAGCGTGGGCCAAGGACAGATTGAATATGTCTGTGAGCACTCCTGCAAGCTCCCCAGAACACGCTCTGAGAACAGGCCCGGGGATGCCATCGGGACCTGCAGCCTTGTGGACATTGATCCTGCTCAGCACCGCTCCTACATCGGTGGGGGAGAGAGTCAGAGGTTGGTGGTCTGGCGTCATGTCTGCTTTGGTTGTGGTTGTGGGGTTCCCTCGCTCAAAACGAGCATAAAAGTTGTTGAGCTCGTTGAGGAAGGAGACATCAGAGGATGCGGGGGAGGGTTTGGTGGTCCTGTAGTCTGTAATGGTCTGGAGTCCTTGCCACATGCGTCGGGGGTTGGAGTTGGAGAAGTGTTCTTCTACCTTTTTTTTATAATGGTGTTTGGCTTTTTTGATGCCCTTCTTTAGATTAGCCCTGGCTGTGCTGTAGGCGTGTGCATCTCCTGACCTAAAGGCGGTGTTGCGGGCCTTCAGGAGGAGACGAACATCCCGGTTCATCCAAGGCTTCTGGTTGGGGTACATGGTGATCCGTTTCTGGGTGGTGACACTGTCTGTGGTTTCGGAGATGTAATCCAGTACAGATGAGGCGTACTGGTCCAGGTCTGTGTGGGTGAACATATTCCAGTCTGTGTTTTTAAATCTGTCCTGGAGCACTGCGTCTGTCCCCTCTGGCCACACTTTAATTGTCCTGTCCTAATTGTTGATCTCAAGACAGATGAAAAGAGAGTTTGTAGGTTCACAAGATTATGGATGCCATTTTAGGGAGCTGAGGAAACATGCAAGTACCACAAATATGCAATTATTCCTAACACTGCTTTAAATGCACGGACTAGTTTCCAAGAAGCACATTTTGTACCTGCATGTTTGTTGTGATTATTTTTTAATTAATGATAAAACGTGAGGGCAATTTTTAATGGTTGCAATGTTTGTAAATGGTTATAATAAATTCCAAAAGTTCCAGTACTGTCTTCCCATTTTCACTTATATTTAATTAATTATGACTGTTATAATTTCATGTCTTACATGACACATGACATGCTATTCTGTGACAGCAAATGTTTTTCCTCTAAAAATGAGTGTTAAAAAACATTAAAAAAAATACACTCTTCCTGCTCTCTGAAACATTAACTAAGGATTAATCATCCATTTATTAATGTCAGACAAGCTATTTATAGATTGTAAATTTATCTGTAGTGTAGTTTGTTGGAAACACTTAAGAGGTCATTCTTGACCTTGGTCAGTTTTGACTCTTAAATACTGTGAAAGCATGAAATATGAACTGTATGTAAGGGTTAACTTGTATTTTGTAGTTACTCGAATAGTGTTGCAGATATAAACAAAACACTACATTCAAAGAATATGTATGTAAATATTAATGATCAGCAGTAAACTGTAAATATAGTTGTATGTCTTTTAAGAAGCTGACATTTTTAAAAGTGTTTAGCTTTATCTTGCAGGGACTTCACTTCCCAAAGGGGTCCACACTTTTGAATTCAGGCTCAAACTCCCAGAGGGGTAAGTGGGAATTTAATATTCATTAACATTTTATCTTCTTTTTTTGGCAAATGTACACTTTCCACACTGGTTTTGTTTTACAGGAGCATGCCTTCATCCTTCAAGGGGGAAAATGGAAAAATTGTGTACATGCTTGAAGCAAAGATATCCAAGAGCTGGTGGTGGCCTTCTAAAGTTAAACGAGAGATCAACTTCATTTCCAAGACATTTCAGCAGTTTTGGGAAGGGATGGTAAACACTGCACTGATAAGTGTTAGAAATGTAACGTGTGCTAAATGAAAAGTGTTTGGTATAAAAGAAATCACATTAAAAATCACAGGCAATAAATCATAAAAATCTTCTCTGTCGATGTGGTTTTTCATAGAGTCCACAATCTGGTACAGTGAGTAAAAACATAGGTGGGCTCTCCCGGGGATGGGTCCAAATGTCTGCTACCATTGAGAGGAATGTTTGCACTCCAGGTAAAATAAAGGTTCAAGTTGCACGGCAAATATTGATAGATTTAAAAATGCAGTTCAATGTTCTGATTTGATTTTGACAGGTGAAACTTTATCTGTTGTTGCCAAAATCTGCAACTCCTCTTCAAAGAACACGAGGCCCAAATTCAAGCTTGAACAAAATACAGTGTACCGCAGCAAGTACCACACTAAGAACTCACTGATAATTCTGTTCAAAGAGGTCGGGGCCACTGTCAGTCCAAACTCAGAGCAAACTGTCTCCTGCCAGTTGAAGATTCCTGATGATGCCATCTCCACTATCCATAACTGTGAAATCATCTCAGTTGAATATTACATAAAGGTATTAAACAATTTCTTGGTGACATCACATCCCCTCAGAAATAAAACTGCATTTTTTGTAAACATGTGTGAATAAATATGCTACATGTGAAATGTGTGTCTGAACTATGTATTAATTAGAACACATAATAATAATTCTTTACAAGTTTCTCAATCTCTGACTGTTTCCCAGGTGTATCTGGACATTAGCTTTGCCGTTGACCCAGAGGTGGTGCTTTCACTGGTCATCGTTCCTTCCAGATTTGCAGCCATTCAGCCTGGTGAGGCTGTGGGGGCTTACCCACCTGGGAAAAGGGCGCAGACATAACGAGCTGGGGAAACCATGGAATAAAACACAAGGAAAAGAAACAGGACGGGGACACAGGGGGTAAAGACACGGGGGAAAATCTAATAAACTAAACTGAACAACCGAGGAACCATGGAATAAATAATGAACAAAATACAAAAACACAAGAAAACTAAGAATGCTGGGTCAAAATGACCCAGGACAATGACATTTATTGAGTGTATGCAGGGTAAATTAAAAGAGTAATCTGACATGTTTAATTATAGAAATGTCCAGTAATAGTTGCAACTTTTTATATATTTTGCATATTTTTATTTTGAAAAGTTGTGACTTCCTACTACAGTTTCCTAAACAAAGCAATTATCAACACCTGCTTACTCTGTATAAAAGATGATGTGCCAGCAGCAGAGAAAGGGGAAGCATCAAAATGGAAAGAACTGACGGATGCTGGGGGAACTGGTGTGGCATGGGCATGGGCATGGGGAAGGCATTCCCCAGTGAGACACAACAGTTAAAAGACTGGTTGCTGTGATGGGTTCCAAAGCATTTGTCTTAAGACCCCTGCACCTGTGCACTTAATGTACAACAATGGACTGCTAGCTTGATTTTATTTTTTGCTGTTTTTAACTGCCTTCGGCTTTTTCTGAAATTATAAATAAATCAAATGTTTTTAACTGCTACACTGTGTTTTTGTACTCTTTGGCTACCATCCCTTTCTGTTAGCAGCTTTACTCACTGGACTTATTCGAAGAACTGACACAGTGAAAGGTCGGTGACTGATTAAGGAATCATTAGGAGGCAACAATACAATATAAATACACACACAGTACCCCAGTAAACACCAGTGAAGAAGAACACGCAGCACAGATAGAGAGAGGGCTAAGCAGAGCAAGGAACAAGTTGGCAAGGGAGACCAGAGAGGCAGGTGAAGATAGGACAAGCTGAGAATACTCATGCTGTATTGCTGAGACGGTTTCAAAAATAAAGTACTTCCCCTGAGAGACGATTATGGCTTCTTTCTCTCTCCATTTAGGTGTCAATGTTTTTGAGGAGGTTTATGTATTTATTCTGTTATTAATCTGATTGCAAATACATTTTCCTAATCGCTACTCTGGTCTCTGTACTCCTTGGTTGCCTTTCCTTTATTTAGCTGCTACCGATTAAAAAACGGTGTGTTAAAAAAAAAAACAACTTTTATACACCTCTCCCTCTTTTTCACATTGCACAGACAGCCGTTTCTCGGAAAGGCAGCGGTGTTCACTTAAGTTGTTCATCTGGGTTCAGAGCAGCGACCAAACCGCACGCACACATGGTAACGCTGCTCACACAAATCACACAAGTGTATAACCTACTTTTCCCTCATTTACGTATTTTTTGACTTGCAAATGTGGATGACCAAACTCTGCAGTGAAGTTTTACTTTAGATGTGCATTATGGTGTTGAAATTGCACTTATATGCTTGCTTACAATTCTTGAATGAGCAGCAATAACGTAAATAAGCTCTTATGTAACGAGCACGTTATTTATTTTTATTGAAGACATATTTACATGTACCCTAAACTACAGGAGGGAGTATTAACAGATTGTTGAGTAGTGTTATGGTTATTTATTTATTTTTTGTCAGCGATCATATACAAACACAGTCTTCTTAGCGAGATGTATGAATCTTTCAGTACGACCGTGACTTCGATTTAACGAGTTCATGTTCAGCACTATTCAGTAGGCTAGTCTATTTGCTAAACTACGTAAATTGCAATAAGTTTTCAAATGTTTCATTATACTGTATATCATACTTAAATCAATGCGTGGAGCATCTCATCTCTTAACTTTTGTTATTATCTGAAATCATAAGTCACGATGTCACTCTTTAGGCGGAGCCTCCCGTCATGCACCTTAAATCGGTCTATCGGTGCTAAGAAACGCATCGTCTTCAACTCAGCTCGGAAATGTCCTCGATGAAGGACTTAAACGTGACCTTTGAAGCTATCAACGAAGACGGTAGTTATTCTGAAGGAGATACTATAGTGGGCAGTGTTAGTTTCAGGCTGACAAAAGAGGTTAAAGTTAAGAGCCTTTCTGTAAAAGCCAAAGGAGACGTCAAGGCAGAATGGACAGAAGGAACAGGATATTTCCAGATTACCCACACTGCAAAAAGGAGATATTTTAAAGTGAAGGAGTACTTAATTGCAAGAAATGGTAAAGGAAGAATGCAAGGGTTAAATTGTGCAGCCGACATAAAGAAAACACTACATTTAAGGAATATAACCTGGCTTCAATGATCAGCAGTAAATTGTAAGTATATCACTGTAGCTCTGTGACAAAGCCGACATTTGCTGACCGTTTCTTGCAGGCACTGTACTTCCCAAAGGGGTCCACACGTTTAGGTTCGGGCTCAAAATCCCAGAGGGGTAAGTGGGAATTTGAATTATTAATACTGTCATACGATGCTTTGGCAAATGCATACATTTCCCACTGGTTTTGTTTACAGGAGCATGCCTTCATCCTTCAAGGGGGTATATGGAAAAATTGTGTACATGTTTGAAGCAAAGATGTCCAGGAGCTGGTGGTGGCCTTCTAAAGTTAAAAAGAAGATCAACTTCATTTCCAAGACGTTTCAACAGTTTTGGGAAGTGATGGTAAACACTGCACTGATACGTGCTATAAATGTGATATTTGGAAAGTGCTTTGTGAAAAAACTCACATTAAAAATCACACGCATTAAATTGTAAACATGTTTGTCTATGTGGTCTGTCATAGCATCCACAATCTGGTACAGTGAGTAAAAACATAGGTGGGCTCTCCCAGGGACGGGTCCAAATGTCTGCTACCACTGACAGGAATGTTTGCACTCCAGGTACAGTAACTTCACGCTGCGCAGCGAGTGTTGATAGATTTAAAAATGCAGTTTAATGTTCTGATTTGATTTTTACAGGTGAAACTATATCTGTTGTTGCCAAAATCTGCAACTCCTCTTCCAAGAACACGAGGCCCAAATTCAAACTTGAACAAAAAACAGTATTTCGCTGCAATGAGTCTACTAAGAAGTGGGTGATGAATCTGTTCAAAGAGGTCGGGGAAACTATCAGTCCAAACTCAGAGCGAACTGTCTCCTGCCAGTTGAAGATTCCTGATGATGCCATCTCCACTATCCATAACTGTGAAATCATCTCAGTTGAATATTACATAAAGGTATGAAACAATTTCTTGGTGACATCACATCCCCTCAGAAATAAAACTGCTTTGTTTCTAAACATGTGTGAATAAATATGCTACACGGGAAATGTGTGTCTCAACTATGTATTAATTAGAACAGATAATAATAATTCTTTACAAGTTTCTCAATTTCTGACTGTTTCCCAGGTGTATCTGGACATTAGCTTTGCCTTTGACCCAGAGGTGGTGTTTCCACTGGTCATCGTTCCTTCCAGATGTGCAGCCATTCAGCCTGGTGAGGCTGTGGAGCCTCACCCACCTGGGACAACTGTGGTCACAAGTTAAAGCAACTTCGCTTCCCCTGCCTTCCACACTGGATTTGGCTCTGAGCCCAAAGTGTCAGGTCACTACCCCACCCCAGATGCTACTCAGCATGATAATATAACAAGTGGCAATTCTAACTAGTGGTCACACGGTGCTACTGCACAGGGGATTTCAGCTCCAGTTTTTAAAGCACCTTTAATGCAACATCCAGGTCCTACTCTGACTACTTTTCTACAGGGGGAACAACCTCCATTATATACGTCCATTTACCAGCATCAAAATGAAACACTGTGAGTGTAAGTGAATGGGCCAAATATTAATAGCAGGGGACACCTCAAAAGTCACAGTTGGGTATGGGTTAAACAGGGTTCAGAAGGCAGAATCATAAAGCTGCCCCCTTCTTGTTGATGACGGCAGGACAGAAGAGGCCTTCCAGCTGTTGTCCCACAAAGGAATTAAATGTGTTATACAAAAACTGTGTTTTTAATATTTAATATTTTGGAGGGAAAATAAGACTAACTGGACAAATCATGAATGTGTTCAGTTGCAGAAAGTTTCTATGTCCTATACCCTATTTAGACGTAGCTGGCCATATACTATACCAAGTAATCAGAGCTGTACCCCAAAACTGTGACTTTTAAAGGGCCTGAAAAATGGGACTGGGGGTTAAATCATGTGACTGAGCAGTTTTCACCTCTTGATATCAGTAGGGTAACCAGAGACACAAGAAGTGACAGAACAAACAATAAGAGAAGTAAGTGATTTTCCTTTAGTCAGTCTTCTACTCTCTATACTCCACATAACAATTTGTTTAACAACAGACATGTTTTTAATTATAGATCACATTTTTATATTTGTTATTATAATTTTGCTTGTTTTTTCAGTGTTTTGAAAACTGGAATGTAAATGCATTGTATGTTGTTTTAAATATATATAAAAAACAATGTCACATATAATTTGTGTTTATGCTTAGAGATTTGAGGTGAAAGGTCTGTTTAGCAGTGTTATCCTTAGGAGTATGCTGCACTTTACTTTGAAAAATATTGAATTGTTTATGTTGTTCTATGTATGGTGGCATATCAAATTCTTGAGGCAAAACACTTAGCATTACTCCTAGCTTATGGTTTTCGTGATGACCAACATGGTCTCTGTTAAACTACTTACTGTTTTATACTGCAATGCCTTCACTGTCAGCTGAAACAGACTCAGAAGCACTTTTCACATCTGATTACTGTCAATGGGAAGCTTTTGTTTTGAAAAATTGCTGATAAAATCTTATAACTGAGAGCTTTCATTATTAAAATTAGATGTTTCTGAGCACTGTGATCATAGCATGACAGCATCTTGATAACATCCAATAAAATAACTTGATGGATGGTTAAAGGAATAAACTGCCACCAGGTGAATGTCTAAACTTGGATGTATGTGTCACAGTGCTATCAAAGGGATAGAGGGTCATTCCTCAACCTGCACAGCAGCTGCAATGTAATGTGTTATCGTAATGTACATGAAACAAAGAAGCTTTATAGAAGGTTTTTGGTTATAATATAATGATTACTTATTAGTCAAAGCTGAAAAAATCAAGAGTAAAGCCTCTAATATATTGTAGAAAATCAGCGGTTGCCTTCTGTGGTAAAACAGTTATTTCCTAAGATGAATTGGAACAAATTGGAATATTAAAACATTATGAAAATGCAAACGGTTAATTGGATTTTTTGATGAATCCAGGGGGACAAACACATTTTGGCTGTGCGTGATGAGAGAAGAGATTGGTTTGCCCTGAGCAATAGTATAGCAAGTTGCCATAGATAAACGCTGGACTTAAGAAGATTGTAGCATAAAGGTGAGATATATTGCTTTTAAGAGCTTTGAACAGTGGTGATGACCATTTTTACCGCACACAACATGTCAGTAACACTCTGCCATTATATGCACAATTTAACCAAGCAGGGGCGTGGGGAGGGAGAGAGCGAGCGAGCATGGAAAAAACATCTCGCCAGCACAAAAGTAGCTACGATAGGTAACAGAGAACTGCACAAGAGTTTAGACTCAGAATAAAAACACTGTAAAGAACGTTTTGACTCATCTACACATGTTAGAGCAGGTCGGTCATTGTGAGTGCTTGCATTTATTTATGTCCTTCCGTTTTTGCTCTGAGCTCATAGTTTTCCACTGCTGCCTCTTTGGGAGATGCACCAATGTGTTTTCTCACACCTCTGTGTGTTTGTACATTTCATCATACAAAAGTGGTAAGTGTGGTCAGAGATTTAGGGGGCAGGTTGTTCTACTTTCCATTGTTTGCCTCACTTTTAACACATTTAGGAAGAGTGTTACCTTTTCCATTAAAGACGATCACTGATTTGTTAAGACATTGTTTTTTCTTTTCTTTTCTCCACTTCCAACGAGAGTTACACTAGGTAATAATGTCAAGAATAATGCTACATACTACTTTTATAACATACGTTACGCCCTACTGTGGGAACTATTTAAGAAAAACCATCAAAAAACCACTGAATGCCCACACGTCAACTTGCCCTACATGCGATGCATGCAAGGAGCAGTTAGGAAACCACAATAACTTACCGCAGCATTTCATCTCCTGTGGGGAAACAAAAAACAAGGTTAGGTCACACTACAGACTGACAGTTGGTTCCCATCTATTGAGCGATACTAACCAGTATAAATACTAAAAACAGCCAGGCAGTCTGAAGCAGCAGTCTGGTGTGAAAATCAGAAAACTGGAATATATTTATAAAAACAATCACAAAGCTCACAGGGGGTATTCCTCCTGCTTTACCAAACTTTACCAAAACTGTCCTAAAGATTAAACACAGCGCTCAATACTAAGCACCATATTGACTCAGACCTAACACTGTTATCTTTGCCCTACCTCTTTAGCAATGGACCACTCTAGTCCAGTCACGCCACCAATCTCAACAAAGGATTTCCATCAAATACTGACACCTCAAATTAAGAAATCCTAACTGCTTGCACTCGCCTATGGGTAGCGCTAACTCCTAGATTCCAGCTCTCACACAACTAATTAATTAATAATCTACTTACAATTTTATCTGTTGGAAATCCACCACTAGATGGAGACAAATAGGTGAGAAAAAGCAAATGTTTGTACTGGATGTTTGTAGAGGATGCTGAGTATTTTTTTATTTAGCCTCAGAGCTTTGTGAAAGTGAGTAACTTGTATGTAAATGAGGAAATATATGTACAACAATCAGAGCTTAGAGAAGGATAATATATAGTTTCAAATGTGGGCTGCGTAAAATGATGTGTTTCTTAGTCTGTATATGCATGCAGAAATGAGTTTTGTATGTGACTCACATATTTATTATATGCATGACTAGGGGAATTTAATTCAGCTGTGTTTCACTGAATCGTGTTTCTGATAAAAGAAACCAGAACATCAACAGTATTGTGATGATCATCACCATTTACAAGTGGTAAGCGCTGTGTATGGAAATTAATATTTTAAGCTATTACATAATTTAGTATTCCTTGACGTTCTTTTACTAACCATTTTGTGCTTGCAAAATTTATCAATTTCGATGCTTGTCTCCATTTTCGAACTGAAGATGTGAACTTAAGCAGTAGATCAATGGCTTACAATGGATTGGACTGTGGAGAGGACAAATACATACATTTGAAGCCTGACAGCATCTGGTATATACACAACTTTGGATAAACTGGGCTGTTTAAAAGGCCATTTGTATAAACTGCCCCTTTAAACAGCCCAGAGGAAGAGACATCTGTGTAACTGGTAGAGTCTAAAAACCCAAGCACAATACTACTACTATTATTATTATTATTATTATTATTAATAATAATAATAGTAGTAATAATAATAATAATAATAATAATAAAGTCAGCAATAAGTAGGATACCTACTGTTTTACCTACATGTTTTCTTAGTTACTGATGTTTAGAGAGGCCACACTTGTTATGGTTCACAGGAGTTGAGGAGTGAGCGATGAAAGTGATGCTACGGTATTTCTCTGCACTGGTTGTTTGCTGCTCTATGAGTTCAGCAGAAGAAGGTGAACCCACAGCTGAGAGTGGTTCCCTAGTGGGTGGGGGGATCATATTTCAGGTTCAATATTATAGTTACGTTCTTCCTAGTCTGAACCTCAGACAAGAACTGGCCAGAAGAATTGAGCTTTTTGAAGTTCTGCTTAGAGAACTAAGACAGAAACACCATCACCTGTATCTCACAACACATCTTAATGATTTGCCTTCTCAGTGTTGCCATAATATTTTCGAGACAGGGAGGAAGCAAAACTGATTAGACTAAACACTAGACGAGAGGCCATCAAAATAAAACGGGAAACATGAGACAGACTAAGACACCGACTTGACACTGAGACCAGGACACATGACTGACAAGGGGTCATAGGAGATGTACGAACATGTGAACATGGGGCACAGTAACAGAAACCTAAAGACTAGAAACTAAGGATATAACACACAGTAGCAGATCAGTAGGGAGCACTAAAACCACGAATAACACTAAATTAAATAATATAAATTAATAAACACACACACACGCACGCACACACACACACACACTAAACTCAGGACCATGACACAACGACATTATTGAGATCATTGTAATGTGTACAATAAACTAAGCAGTCACAACAGGCAGAGTAATTGCTGAAGGGCCTATCGGGCAATTATAACCCAGCGTGTCCACAAAATAATTTACACTAAAAACTACACTGCAATCTGGAAGAGTTAAATTGTTTCGACTGATTTTTTTTTTTTTTTTAACCGTTCAGACCAAACTGCATGCAGACGAAACAAGTCTTTTCCCGCATAATCACGGGCGAGCCAAAATCAGTCCACGTCTCAGAATTCAGCGCAATTCGGCACAAAGGACACGATGGTTTCGTTTCAACACCCAAATGGGACGAATCTGAATCATTGCTGACGAAACAAAACAAACTCTCTCTGCTGAATGGGACGGAATATCTCCGAATAATCATACCGATACCCAATGCTCGCATCACACGGCAAATGCTTTTGCCCAGTCTGACTCCGACGAGTGATTTTGGTGATGCAAAAGTTTATAAGAGCATCCTTCAATTTTCTTAGCCCGGGGTTGGAGCCTATCGCTGTTGTCACGGGGTGAAATTTGCAATACTCTATACAGTTTTTGATTGATCGCTAGTCCATTACAGATGGACTAGCGATCAATTACCAGTACATCATAAGCATATTTTAATAGGTTTCGGGGTTTTACTGGAATATACTTTAAAAACCTGCCAATTTGCTGTGAATGTGATCTTCTTCTTGTGAACATCGTTTGTGGCCTGGTAGTTTTTCTCACATCACCCTAAACTGCGTAAATATATGACGTTTCTCTTTATATGATATTTAGATGTTGTGATATTGGGTAGAATCATAAATTACGATCTCACTCTTTAGGCGGAGCTTCCTGTCATATCTTGCTTCAGTTTATTAGTTCCTAGAAAAACGCTCTGCATTTCACTCGGCTCTGAAATGTCTCCGATAAAGAACTTAAATGTGACTTTTGAAACAATCAGTGACAACAGCAGTTATTCTGAAGGCGATACTATAGTGGGTACAGTCAGTTTCAGACTGACAAAAGAAGTCAAAGTCAAGAGCGTTTATATAAAAGCCAAAGGGGACGCTAACGTAGAATGGACAGAAGTAGGTGTACCTGTCGAGAGACTGCAAAGTGCGCGCAGGAGATATTTCAAAGTGAAGGAATACTTGGTTGCAGAAAACGATGAAGGTAGGATGTCAAAGTCAAACAGAGTTTGTTGTACTTAAAGGTGTTTGTAGCTATGAAATTTATCAGGAAATTTGGCAATGTGTTGTATTAAAAAGCAAAATTGCTACAGTTAGATTCCTTACTTTAAAAAAAAAAGTTTTTTTTTCTTTTTATGAAGTGAAGAGTCTGAGGAAAGATATATCCCAAAATAATAAGAACAAAAATCTAAATAAATAAATGAATAAATAAAGACATGTTATCGAGGTGTGCATGATAGGATTCCAGGTCAAACCACAAAAAAGATTGAACTAATTCAAGTTGGTTAACTTTTATTATCTGTTATTGGCAGCTATAGTTAAAAAATATTAACACTTTTATCTGTAATTCCAAACAAAACAAAAGCCAGACAAAAGGAAGTATCAATGGGTTAAATAGTGTAGCAGAGATAAAGAAAACAGTTAACTTTGAGAATATGAGATTGAGATCAAATGTTAATCAAACGACTCTTGCAGGGACTGTTCTTCCAAAAAGAGTGCACATCTTTAAGTTCAGGCTCAAAATCCCAGAGGGGTAAGTGAGAATTTGCAGCATCCAACATTAATACATATCTTGCTTTTGCAAATGAATGCATTCCTAATTAGTTCTGTTATACAGAAGGATGCCTTCGTCCTTTAAGGGAAAACATGGAAATATTGTCTACACCTTTGAAGCCAAGGTATCTAGGAGATGGCGACTGCCTTCGAAAGTGCTAAAAGAGATCAACTTTGTGTCAAAGTCCTGTCCACACACTCCTCAAATGATGGTAAACACTAGAGTGACATGTGTTAAACATCAGATCTTTGGAAAATGTGTTCTAACTATTCAATAAAAAATGTTTCAGATTCAAAAACCTGAATTACCTTTTACACTTTAAAGTTTTTTGTTTATACATCTTGGGGATAGTCATCAGTTCAAACATACCAACAGTGCAAATGTAACATACAAGAGAATTCAGCGTTGATTACCTGGACTAGATCTGAAGCCTAAAAACAACATTGAGGTATTTTCTTCTGCATTTTCTCCACATGAGGCATTTAGTTGATCTGGAAAAATGTTTATTTGGTTTGTTATAGTGTCCACAGTCCAGTTCAGTGCGTAAAAAGATGAGTGGTCTCTGCAAGGGACAGGTCCAGATCTGTGCTACCATTAACAGAGGAGTTTGTTCTCCAGGTAAAGTATCTGTAACGTGCTCTAGCAAATGTTGATAGACTAAAAAAAAAAAAAAAAAATGCAGCTTATTGTTAATATTTGCTTTTGACAGGTGAAACCTTGTCTGTTGTCGCCAAAATCTGCAACTCCTCTTCCAGGAACACAAGGCTCAAATTCAAACTTCAGCAGGTAACTGTGTACAGTTGCCAGGACAACACTAATAGCAGCAAGGAAACGCTGTTCAAAATGGTCGGAGACACTATCCGTCCAAACTCAGAGCAAACTGCCTCCTGCCAGCTGAAAGTTCCCAGCGATGCCATTCCCACCCTCCATAACTGTGAAATCATCTCAGTTGAATATTACATAAAGGTATGAAACAATACATGATTTGTATTACCTCAGAAATGAACCTGCTTTTTTGCAAACATTTGTGGATAAATAATAAAAAGTAAATATGTGCCTTAACACAACATCTTTATTGCAGATTATAATGCTTTACAAGTTTCTTCATCTCTGACTGTTTCCCAGGTGTATCTGGACGTTAGTTTTGCCCTTGACCCAGAGGTGGTGTTTCCACTGGTCATCCTTCCTTCTAAATTTGCTCCAGCTCAGAGTCGTGAGGCTGTGGGGCCTGAGACAGTTGAGTCTCCAGCTTACAGCGAGTTCACATCCTCTACTTTCACCACTGGATTGGATCCTATACTCACAGGGTCAGGTGTTTATCAATACCCCACCCCAGATCCCACTCAGCATGCAAATATAACAAGTGATTATAACCAGTGGCCACAAGGAGCTGCTTCACAGGGTTCAGTTCCAGCTTTCATAGCACCATCTGTGCAACATCCAGGCCCTACTGCTCTCCATGGAGAAGAACCTCCACTATATTTGTCCATTTACCAGCATCAGAATGAATGAATGACTGTAGAAGCTGAACTGGATTTATTAAGCGAATAAGCCTTAAATAAACTGTAAGCAATTTCTTTAGACACTTGGATAATTGTTCAGACATTTTTTCGTACTGAGAATGTTACCTTGAAATGAACTGAATATACTTTTTGGGATTCCTAACCTGGATAATTGAGCATGTGTCAAGACATTTTGTAAATCCTACATATGAATATATTCCTGGTCCCAGACTGTCTCAAGATGTACCATAATGTTTCTGACTTTTTGTGGGTAACATGTATCGGAAAATGTGACATAGAGCTGGGATTTTAGGAGTTATGGTGAACAACTCCAGTCCAATTGACATCCTCCACTGATGTTGCTTTTTTTATTTTTTGTTTTTTCAAAGGCCAAAACATGCATTGCCTACTTTTTGTGCTAGTATTGTGTTTGCGTCCCCCATTGAAGATAAAAATAAATATAAGCTTATTAAAGTTTGATAAAACTGAATATTTTAACATTTAATTTAGATCTTTATTCATTCATGTTGATTCATTGGTTCATATGTGCAACAAACTTTTCTGTTCTTTTTACCAAAACATGTTTTATACCCAAGCTTAAAGATCATTAAGTAGGAAATAATTTTGAATCATAAGCCTGACATTTATCAGCTGAAAACAGGACAAAAAATGTTTTGCTCCAGCTGTTTTTATGTGCAGGGAGTAGGGAATTTTATCCCGATAGCATCCTATGTGGTGAATCTTTACAGAGAAAAACACCACATAACCATTCAGCCCCACAAACATTCCTCAAAGACTTGTTGTCTTGCTAAAACAGATTTACACCCCTTTAAACCTAATTAGTATTCCATGGAGTCGTAGCACCTTGGTTGCAGGCAATAACTCATGTGTGCCACAGTGGCAAACATTGCATGTTTATCAGTAAAGGTGGTATCGGTTGCAATGGTTTTCTAGTGGAAGGAGAAACTGTACTGTTAGCATTTGTAAAAAGGTCTGCCAGTCATGGGTGGAGAATAGGGACAGCACTTGTAAGAGTGATCTTGAATAGTTTAAACTCCTCTGGACAGTTGTGAAGCATTTCATTGCAAACAAAGAAATCTAAATGATACTTAAACATTTCATTCCTCCTTAAGAGGATTAAAAAGTGTCACATGGTCACTATTTATTGTATTTATTGCTCATCTATTGATATTGTGAATGCTTAGCTCCTCCCACCTGCTGCTGTTGCTCAGACAACACAAGCACATGACCATAGGATAGGCTACTTTCGCCTGCCACCAAAATGGGAAAAGTGCTACTGAACGTCTGTTTTTTCCTCTTCATCATTTTCAAAGGTAACATGTGTCGCTGTTTACCTCAGTAATATAGCTGTTATTTTTAAAAAACAGTTTTAATTTTAACTGTTCGAACTGTTGTAAACATTTCTTAAGTAGCTGAAAGGCATTTTGCAAGTGCTGCCCCCGCGACCCGGCCTTGGATAAAGCGGATGAAGATGGATGGATGGATGGATGAAGCTGATAAAAGAGATAATAAATTTAATCTGTCTATACAAACAAAAACTGTGGGTGAGAAGTTTAAGGTCATGCCCAAAATTTCTTGTTTTCACTGAAAGCTCGTACATATATTGATAAAAAACGCTGACAGGGTTTGAACCATTGATTTTTACGTTAAAATGTTTTAGTTTTGTCAAACTATCATATGTTCGCAGCATTCATGCTCTTCCAGACCTTTTTTTATTGTAGCTGTAACTTTGTTGAAGTAATGTGGATACATTTCATTCCTTTCTATGCGCCCTGGGACCGGCTTTGTTCTGTTATGTGTGGGTTCAGACAAAGATCATAGCTTACAGCAGCACCCGCAGGTTGCCGGATTTCATTCCCTTGTAGATGTCAGCATTTTTGGGATCACTGCTTTTGTTAATGGTACCTAATGAATTGTGAGTTGGTTTAACAGAGAAACAGGTCTGCAGGTGTCATTTTCTCAAAAACCACCAGAATTTTGTCCTATTTGTAAAGCAAAGCAGGTGCAGTTATAACTCCTGTATTACATCAGAACTATGAAAAAACAGCAGTGTTTAAAATGAAGGGCATATTTATAGACTATAACTGATTGACACCTCTAAAGGCTTTTATTTAAACAGCTAGATTTTTTTTATATGTAATAAAGTGTGAACGTCACTGCTTGGTCAGTTAGTCTTGGTTTCAAATGCATTACACATAGGTTCAGTCAGTGGTTTCAAAGCACAGCATTGCAGAGCTAAACAGATGAAGCTCCATTGCAGGATTTATCAACCTAAAACAATAACGACAACAAAAAAATAAACATGTGTTTGTTTATTTAGTTGTTTTACTGTTGAATGAAGTGCTCTTGTGTGGTTACAAACTGCATGTTGAGCCATGTTTGCCTGGATTTGCATGTGTTTGTCCACTTAAGTAGTAATGTTAATGTGGTTGACACACAGAAAATGAGTACAGCAGAGAGCAGTTGTAGGTTACCTAGATAAGGTTGTGGTTCTCTACAGGTAAGCATGTGGGCTTGGTACTGACTGCTAACCAGTTATATTACCTTGTTTTAAATAATAAAATATACAGCTTTTTGCATATCAGACATACCAAATGCATCTTTTAACACACATTTATTACATATAATTTATGGGTACTTTAATTATTTATTCTTTTATGTTTTATTTGTATGTTGTCATCCACAGAGCTGTCTGCCTTAAAGATTCAAAACAAGCTGCTGGGTAAATGTCTGCAGGTTACAGAAGGAACCGAAGGAGGTAGAGTGTCACTGGGCGAATGCAGCCCATGCTCACCTATACAGGAATGGCGTTGGCACCAAGAGAGCCAGGCTGTCAGCAACTACCACACTGGAGAATGTCTGACTGCACCAAGAGAGCAATATGAAGGTGTGCATCTGCAGCCCTGTGTCTTCAGAACTGCAAGTGGCAAGGATGGTGATAGAAGAGAGCCAGGAAGCCAGGTATGGACATGCTCCAGAGAAGGCCACCTCACTGTGGTAGGGAAGGGGCTCCACCTTACTGCTACAAAACAATCCACTTTGGTCTTCCTTTCAAGAGGACATAAGAAGGTAATAATATTAAGGATGGAGAAAAGAAATTTTCCACGTATGATAATAGCATCTTAATTACATTATTTTAAATGTATTTAAAAGCTAGAGAATATTGTTGAATGTTTTCACAAAGCTGAAAGATAAAAACGTTTGCCTCTGGTTCTTTAGAAGCAGGGGAGCAGGTGGAGAACACTTGACAGCCAGACGCTATGCAATGGCAAAACCAGCCAACATAAAAATATCAATCCTCACCTACATCTGGGGGAATCGTTGGAACCAGAGATTCTTTCCAGTCATATATCTGATGTATACAGACAGGATGAAACAGGTAAGAATATCTCAGCCATAATTTACCCAGTGTTGTGTATGTGCATGTAAACACATAACCATTTTAGAAGTCTTTGATTGAACCACTCCTATTCGGGCCTGTTTTAGACAATGACTTGCAATAAGATAAATTTATGCAAGACATAGTTTAGGCTTACAATCGGGGTTAAAGTAGTATTCTGGCACCTTTAGTTAAAGTTGTTCTTCTAGTGATGGCATTGAGATATTTGCTCAGTCATTAGAAAAACATGACATCCCATAACTGCTTACACCTTTGACACATCTTTTTTTCCCTCATCCGTGGGGTGTATTCATAGTGCAGACAAAGGAGTGTGCATAAATGGAGTAACAACAGCAAGTGGCAGTAGTAACTTGAAATAAAGCTCAAGAGATACCATCAAATACACAAACTGTTTTTGTGAAGCTTGTCTCACAAAATGTGTCTGCAAGAAAATGTGCAGTTGTTAAATTTTCAAAGGAGAGAAAAAAGTTGTAAATTTACAGTGTAGAACTGGAAAAAGATTTAAGAAAGAGAGCAGAGAAAGATGAGAAATTATTTTCAAAGGTCTATTCATCTCACTGTTGAAATGCTAAATACTCAAAGAGCACTGAATACTGGAGCATGAGCATACATCAGCTGGTCACAGTTTGTACACAAATAAATGTCATACTATTAGAGTACCCAAACTACCCATGTCACACTTAACCCTTGGCTATAACAGTTATTTGTTTTTAATCCAAATGAAGTATAATATACACTTATGTCACATAATAATAATGATTCTATATTTTTTTATATAGATTTGACTCCTTCTTATTTTAGCACCAGATCCCCTGCAGATCCAATGATTTTTCTCCATGTGGACAGTGGTAAGATCTGCAAATAAAAATAATAAAATAATACTAATAGAAGAGTGAATGTCCAGTTTTATTTATGTAAATATTTGATTTATTGTTGATGTTTGTACACTATAGAAAGCAATATTTACTTTTCCAACACTAGATGGAGACAAATATAAGAGAGACAGCAAAGGTTGTAGTGGATGTAGAGAAGTTTTTTTTTCAAACTGTGTTTCGACAAAAACCGATGATATGTATTTGCAGCAGTTACTAGTTAGCAGAGGAGTAAATATGAATTGCATAAAACAAATGATGCTTTTTTTGGTTTGTATTCACATACACATGTTTATAGAGATTTCCTAGAAAATGGCAATGGTGGTGTTAAGTTTATTATCTCTGTTCCTGGGGAGTGTGACTCTTTTCTTCAGTATTTACGCTGATAGGTGAGTGGCTAAAACACATAAAACATGCATTATTTATATAGATTCACTATTGGAATAAAACAAGTACTTCTTTACTTTTTAAATACTTAGTAATTTAAAGGTACACTCAGCATTTTATAGACTATACTATACTGTACTTATATAAATATACTTAAAATAGTTTGAAATGATCATTATTATTGTTATTAAGTATTGGTAGTAGTAGTAGTACACTGTGAGAAAGAACAGGAAATGTCTGCTATACTTATTAAAGGATTTGCAAACATGCGTGCAGTATAAAAGGCAAAGAGTCTGTATTATTTTAAGGAGTTTCCATCCATTCGCTTCTGTTTATCCTTTTCAGGGTTGCGGGAGCCTATCCCAGCTGTCATAGGGTGAGAGGCAGGGGTACACCCTGAACAGGTTGCCAGTCTGTCGCAGGGCTAACACACAGAGACAGACAACCATTCGCTTTCTTGTAATTTCTTTTAGTAGTATTCAGGAATAATTCACCAAGCTTCTTGAAGGACATTCAAGGCTCTTCTTTGGATGCTAGGTACCTTTTTTCCTTCCTTTAAGATGATCCCACAGGTCCAGGCTCTGGGGAGGAGTCTTTTGGTGTTTGGGTCATTGTCATGTTGAAAAGTTAAGCTGTTGTTCATTAGATGCTTTACAGCTGTTGTTGGATGGTGAATCAAAATCTGATGGCAGTTTTTTGGATTCATAAATCCATCAATGCTTTCACAATTCCAGACATCATTGGCTGAAATGCAGCACAAAACCATTACAGAGCCTCCACCATGTTTTCCAGATTGCTGTAGGCACTTGCTATTGTACCTCCCTCTTTACCTCCTCCGTACATGATTTCTCTGTTTCCATTCTTAAGGAAGGGTCACCACTGAGATCATTTCTGATACAATATTGACGAACAATTTTATGCCTGTCAAACTGTGATATCTTTTTTTTTTTTTTTTTTTTTTTTCCTACATTCAAATCAGAGATGGGAACAAATTATGTGCTGGTAGTAACAAAGTGCCTAAAGATACAAAAACAAATGGTCAGATACAATGACTGGATTAAAAATGAGCAAAAAGACAGCCAATGTCCGAGGAAAAACTTTGAAGACCTTCAGAAAGCCTGGAGAAATATTGCTCATAACAATATAAAAAATTACAAAACTCTCTGTCTCATTAGAGACAAGGTATAAGAAAAAAGGGGTGGTTCAATACTTTTGCAAGTTTAAATTGTTACACTAAATACAATCACATCCAAAAGAAATCTGAAACAGGAATCTGTGTAGTCCTGTGAAAGAACACACTTGATAGGATAGGTAGCCTTTGTCAGTGCGCCCCAGGGTGGCTGTGGCTACAATGTAGCTTGCCATCACCAGTGTGTGAATGTGTGTGTGAATGGGTGGATGACTGGATATGTAAAGTGCTTTGGGGTCCTTAGGGACTAGTAAAGCGCTATATAAATACAGGCCATTTACCATTTACCATGTTTTAGCAAATTCATCCCAGTGTCAGATTTTGCAATGCTTGGAGAAACTGAAAGAAAAAAAGTGTTACATCACATAATTTACAGAATATTAATTATTTTCAGAGAAGAATCTTTTAATTAAAGCTTCTTCTCTGTAAAAAAAAAAAAAAGTTTTGCAGCACAGCAGCAAGTTGCAGCTGATCAAACCACAAGACTGCTGGAACAATTTTCTTTGGACACGTGAAATCAGTACAACATGTCATACTGATAGGCATGGCTGGGTGATGATTTATATTTGTTTTACAGCCTTTTTACCCCGTCAGACCTGGACACCTTGCAGTCGTTGAGTGAGCTTGGCTGAAACTGGGTCATGCAGCAGGATAATGATCAGAAGCACAGCAGCAAGTCTAAAAACAAAAAACAAAAAACAGAAAATGATGGTGGCTAAGACAAAGTCCAGACCTCATTCCAAATGAAATGCTGTGGTGGGACCTTAGGAGAACTTTGCACAAATGAACACCAGCAAACCTCAGAACTGAACTGAAGCAATGTTGCAAAAACGAATGGGCCAAAATTCCTTCACAATGAGTGAGAGAATGAAAGTCATACAGAAAACAAATACTTCACATTGTTGCTGCCAAAAGTTGTTCTATGAGCTACTGGAATGGGGTGTGTGTAGTTTTTGAGCAGACAGGTACAGTATATAACTATATCTATATAGAGATATGTTCAATGGAGTTTATTGTTATGAGAAAAAAAACCCAAGAAAGTAGAATCGTTAACATTTTTTGATGCTTTCACAATAGAAAAAAAGATTCTCGTGATTTCTTGTATAAATACTTGAGGGAATGCTTGTTAGATGGCAGTGGCTTAAGCCTTCAATTGGATAAATACTTGGGAAAGTAATATGTGGTTTTTTCTAGGTTCTAAGCTTTACGACGATTAGACGTCCCTGCCCAGTGGTGGCTAGTGTTGCTTACTTCCATTAACATAGATATCCATTTACCTAATGCTTATAGGTATTTCACTAGTGTAATTTACCATTTAACTTTGTCTTTTTTAGTTGTATTCCAAAATTTCTAAATTGCTGCTCTTATTTACATTTTAAACAGCATCACAAACTTTTGGAACTGATTCAAAAATACTGCATGGTTATGGCTGACATAAAATATTGTACAATTATGGCTAATTACTGAAAACCACCTATAGAGGGGGTTTGTCTTGTTGCATGCAAACATTGCAGCCAATTTATGGTGCATTTGGTGCAAAGTAAGAATACCGTTGCTCAGTGTAACCATTTGTGTTTTGCAGTGTATACGACAATAAACTTCTTGAATCTTGAAGTTTATAATGACAATAAAAGTTACAGAAAACATGGTATTTTCTTGTGGCACAGAAACTTCCCAGCAGGAGGAGTCGTTCTACAAGACAAAACCAAAGGCTATGTAAAAGTGTTTGTGCAAAGAGACCTGGCTGTTGTTGATCCCTCCTTTTTGATAGATCTGTGTGTAGACCAGACAGTGTCAGGGGAAAAGAATTTGACAAGAGAACAAAGAAACTGAACAATATATAAAACTTCTGTTTTGCAAAAATGCACTCACAAGTTTTCTATGTGCTTTAAATGTACAAATATATCCTTTTTCTTCCATCAGAGAAAGTAAGTCTTGCAGCTCTCCTGCCGTGGTTGTGTTTATCCTAATGACAGAGCACAAAGTTTACTGAACAAAATACAGCAATCCATCCCCTGTTCCAAACCACATCCACATGCCAGATTAAAAATTGGAGGTTATATATATATTTTTTTCTCTTTTGGTGAAATGTGTCAACAATTTTGCTTCTACAGCTTACAGCTTTTCATGCTTGTATTGGATTGGCCTTAAACCCAACCCAGGGAGGTATTATGAAGCAACTTCAACAAACCCAAGATATTTTTTATCTTTGAAAGATAACAGCCACAGTGCCACTAATCTATGCCAAAAGTGAAGCCAACTCCTTTTAAATATTGATATTGTAGTGGCATAGAAACCGTCTTCTCAGTTGTTGGGTTTTTTGTTTTTGTTTTTTGCTACAGTATATTTTAACAAATCATTTCATCATAAGTAAAGAAAAAACTCTATTATAACTCTTAGAATTTGTTTATGCTGGCATGACTTCTATGTATTGCTACACCAGAAAGACTCAAACAATTCTTTTCGTATCTGAGTCCCACCCTAAAACAGGTCACAGGTAAATCTGTCCAGGTTTTTGTAATATGATTGCATTTATCTAAAAAGGGATTGCCGCTAGGTAATCAATCACTGGCAACAGTAAAACCACAAATTTCTTGCATTAAAAATAATTCAAAAACAAAATATGCGGACTTGAAATAAAAGCATGTGAGAGGATGAAGTAATGATTTCAGATTCACAATTTATTTCAGGTCATTTACAGACATAGTGTAGAAATGATTGTAATAACATTGTCTGGCTACACTGACCTATAGATACACCCTTAATTTAGCATGGCTCATGTGCACACCTTCAAACATCTTTTAGTGAAAGTGTTGACACCGAGTGATTGTCATTTTAAATCCAGTCTGCCCGAGTACTGAGAGAAAACAATGGAAAATGTATCACCGCCTGTGTGCGAAACTGTGTGCAAAGTCTTTATAGGTGGTGGCTGGTGGTGACATGCATGAAAAAGAGGTGTGTGAGAGAGTTAGTCAGCACTTTCAGTACCTGGAGGATTACCAGTTTTCACAGGTTTTATTATATAATTCATTTTTTTACTTGGTTGTTTTGAAGCAATGGAGCTCTTCAAACTTCTGCAATGTAACATATTTGTATTTGTTAGTGCTGGTTGAAAAAACAGAGCACCATCAAAACGGTTGCAATATTTAACACAATACAGGATTTATGGTACCTGGCTTTGGATAAACGATAGATGATTGGTGGAACATAAAACCATTTGCTTTTCATCCCATATTGATTATATCACATCAGACAGTAAAAAAAAGATGACACAACAATTCATGACACCACTGCACATTTAAAAAAAAAAAGCAGATTATATAAATACTAATGAGCCATTAGACCAGGGGTGGGGAACTCCAGGGCTGGTCAACACACCTGAATCAAATGCTTAGTTCATTACCAGGCCTCTGGAGAACTCCAAAACATGTCGAGGAGGTAATTTGGTAATTTGAATCAGCTGTGTTGGACAGTGTTTCCATACTGTCCACACCAGTTCACCAGTTCATTTCACACCTGTCTATGATTAGAAAATAGGAGACGATTAGAAGGAAGGAACAGAAACAGCTATAAAGAAATGTTCACATGTGGCTTCTTCTTTGAATGACAGACCTTTAACCTGAATTTGTGGTTGGCAAACTGTGTGATTTCTGCAAATGATCCTAAACCCATGTAGTGATTATCGTGACAACACCATGCCTGTTTTTGATGCAATACAATCTGAGGGACGGAGGATCATGTATTGATTTAGATTTCTCATATTCTTGGTAACTTTTGATATATTTACAGTAGATAATGAACTAAAACTTGTCAGAATTTTTCCATGGTGGAACATTATGTTTTTTAGATGCCATTATTGAACCTCCGCCTAAGATGTTCATGACCTAGTCTTGCTAACCTGTTGCCAATTATCCTAGTTAGTTGCAAAATCTCTCTCCAGATATTTCTATTTAGTACCATTTACTTATCGAGTCTTTTTTCTTACCCCCATCCCAACCTTTCTGAGACAGGCTGTTCCCATTAAGTTACAAAGGAGCTAATATTTTTTAATTGAATAGTAAAATGTCTCATTTAATATAAATGTAAACATTTTAAACATAAATTTGCTTTCTGTGTTTTATTGTGACTAATTCATGGTTGTATGATATTTGTGAATCATTGCATTTTATTTCTATTTGCATTTTACACATCATCCCAACATTTTTTGCAGATTTAAAACTGGATATTCCAAATACATAGACACACTACACACACACACATTGTTCACTTTGATACTAATTGTGATTTACAGGCAAAACACAAGGCTTCAAATATTTTAAGATTACACACTGAAATACTGCTGAGTTTTAAATGTGCTTTGTGCTGCATTTTAGGTATCTGGGTTATTGCATTTTCCATAGCCTTTAAATATTCTGTTGTTGATGATCATGTGGAGAAATAAATCACTGAATCACAGGTTAGCCTTGGCCAAAGTATTGAAGTACTATAACCTCTGGAGCTTTAGGGTATATAGCATTTATCACACATGGCCTGCACATGGTACCAACATGTTCCATACTACGCATAGCAAAACAGACCATAAGTGTCTGTTCATGTGTGAAAACATTTTTATTGCTCAAACATAGAGTGCAAGTTCTTTGAACTTACCCGGGGAATTCATATAGTGTTCTTACTTTGTTTACTTCTTCTTTGCTTTAATCCATACTGACAGACATTATGATATTAGGTTAAAACATCTGTGCATTTGTCAATGTCTCTGATATCTGTATTTCATCTTTCCTGTGAAAAAATGTTGTCTAGCTGGTAAGTCAAGCCAGCTGCAAATGCTTTGATAAAACTCCAGCATGAGCAAATAGTGTGGCTTAAAGGATATAATGGGGATTCAATAGGTACATTCGGTACCAAACCATGTAATAATGAATGAATATACTTGGTATGTGAAATGTTATATTGAAAGTATTATATTGTTTTAGCATGAAAACATTCTGTTTTGGGTAGAAGGGTTCCTTCTTTAACTCGAGCTTTCACTGGCGGTAGATGTAATACTAAAAGCTTATGTGTCTCACCTCTATGATTACTCCAAAACTTCTTGTAAGGTAGAAGACCTGCTAGAACAAGCAGCATTTTTATGGCCAGTAAAAGCAGGTTTTTTTTTTTTCATGGACAAATAAATGTGATCTTTTGCTTGGATTCATTTGGTGACGCTGAAGATGTATAAAAGTTTTTATACTTGATTTGTATCCACTGCTAAGAATTGTGGCAACTAGAAAACCTCACGAGCACCTCTTCAAATCTAAGGGACGGTAACATTTAATGTTTAAATGTTTTCATTTTTAAGTTTCAGAGCTATGATGTCCAGCTATCATTTTAAGAAGAAAGAGCAGCATTGAGAGCGCACTCAGTGTTCTGATAATAAAATTGCAATGTTTATTTTACCAGTGTTTCCTAGATCACTAGATTAATGATTTTCTGCTGGATTAATCTCATCTTTTTGCCACAGTTATAGACTTTTGTATATACACTACCAGTCAAAGGTTTTAGAACACCCCAATTTTTCCAGTCTTTTTTTAATTGAAAATTCTGCAGATTAATGTCTCTAATGAAAGCATGATACAAATAAGCAATTGGAGTTAAAAAAAAAAAAAGAAATTGCTGAATCAATTTATAGACCAAAATGTATTCTAAACTTTTGACAGATCAAAGTAGCCACCTTTGGCAGAAATAACAGCTGAACACACCCGTGGCTTTCGTTCTACAATAGAAATCAAATATTCTTCAGAAAGTTCTTCCGACATGTGTTGCAGAAGTTCCCATAAACGTGTGGCACTTGTAGGTTGCTTTGCTTTCACTCTTCTGTCCATTTCATCCTAAACCAGCTCGATGGGGTTTAAGTCTGGAGACTGTGCTAGACACTCCATCTTTTCAAACTTACCATCTTGTTCTCTTTTCCTGAGGTAATTCTGGCTTAGCTTGGACTTTGGGTCATTATCTTGCTTTAGGATGAACCTCTGACCAAGTAGGTGCATACCAGAGGGTATTGCATGGCAATGCAGAATGCCGCAGTAGCCATTTTGGTTCAGGGTGCCTCTGACTCTGTACAAGACAATGACCCTGAATCCAGCAAAACAGCCCCAAACCATCACACTCGTCCTGTCAAACCTGCAACTTAAAGTCTTCTCCTCACAGTTGAACCTGAGACTTGTTTACTATGACCACTATTAAACTGTGCTTGAAAGTGTTGCCCTGTGAGCCACCTATCACGCAAGCTGTTAACTCTCAGAAACTTGTCCTCTGATTCAGTTGTGGCTTTGTATTATCAGTTGTGGCTTCCTGTCAGAGTTTGGACCAGTTTCTGAGTGCCTTTGATGGTGAAGGAAATTGTACTGACACCTTGAATTTGGCAGTTTCTCTTTAGGAAAGACCTACATTTTTAAGTGTTATGATGGTGTGTCTCTCTTCCATTGTTACTTGCCTCTTTCCTGCAATACAATACTGTTCACCTGATGCTCACAAGGGTATGGTACCACAGTCTGTTCCAACACTGCTTTTGTGCAGACAAGAGGGGGTTGTAAGTAATCCAGAAAAGTTGGAACACCTGTAGGAATTAGTAGCGCCAGCTTTCAAGGTTCGATCAACCATTGCTGCAGAACAGCTTTAAATTGTTAACCCATTTTGTGTTCCCTGTAAAAGGTCTTTTGTATAGTTTGGACATGTACAGAATTTTTCACTTTTAACGTTACTTTTTTTTAAACCTCTGGCAGTTCACCACTTCCCTTTGTACCATTTCAAGCTATTCACTGGACTTAAACAAGTTGAATTGTAATAAATAACTGGAAAAAATTGGGGCATGTAGTGTACATTTTATCAAAGTCTCTGGTGTAGATCGCCCTCCTAGGGATTAGTTTGTGTTGAAGAAGAGTCATGTGATGCATGAAAGGCACCTTATGAGCGCAAAGAGTGTCTGAAACGGAAAAAGCAACATAAGAAAGCTGATAACGGCTGTTGTCATAATAGTTATTTCCAACTGTGAAGCCAGCTAATGCAGAAACCCCCCCCCCCCCCAAAAAAAAACAGGCCGACTCAATAAAATTCAGATGTTAACATCTGTCATTAAGACAGAAAAAAGAAAAAGGTATAAACCTATCCATTTGAAAATATAGGCTGTTTTTAGGAAGGAAAAACTCCCTTTTAACAGGAAGAAACCTCTGGCAGAACCAGGCTCAGGAAGGGGCGGGCCATCTGCCACGACTCGTTGGGGTGAGAGAAGGAAAACAGGAGAAAGACATGCTGTGGAAGGGAGTCAGAGATTAATAACAAGTATGATTCAATGCAGAGAGGTCTGTTAAGACATAGTGAGTGAGAAAGGTGACTGAAAAAGAAAATTCAATGCATCACGGGCATCCCCCAGCAGCCTACACCTATTGCAGCATAACTAAAGGAGGATTCAGGGTCACCTGATCCAGCCCTAACTAAAGAGCAAAGTGCTCTAATGGGGTTATGTGGTACTATAAGGTCATTAAGATAAGATGGGGCATGATTATTTAAGACGTTGTACAGTGTTATTACAAAAGTATGAGCACCCTTGATAATTTTCATGATTTTCCTTCATAAATCATCGGTTGTTTGGATCAGCAATTTCATTTAAATATACCATATAGCAGATGAACACAATGATATTTGAGAAGTGTAACGATTTGACAGGTTTGATGGTTTCATGGATAGCCTGCTTTAAGTCACACCATAGATTTTCAATAATATTCAGGTCTGGGGACTGAGACGGCCATTCCAGAATGTTGTACTTGTTCCTCTGCATGAATGCCTTAGTAGATTTTGAGCAGTGTTTAGGGTCATTGTCTTATTGAAATATCCAGCCATGGCGCAACTTCAACTTTGTCACTGATTCTTGAACATTGTTCTCAAGAATCTGCTGATATCAACTGGAATCCATGCGACCCTCAACTTTAACAAGATTCCCAGTACCTGCACTGGGCACACAGCCCCACAGCATGATGGAACCGCCACCACATTTTACTGTGGGCAGCAAGTGTTTCTCTTGGAAAGCTGTGTTCTGTTTCCACCACGTGTATGGCCTCGTGTTATGCCCAAATAACTCTAGTTTCATCAGTCCACAGCACCTTATTCCAAAATGAAGCTTGTGCAAATGTGCTTTAGCATACCTCAAGCGACTCTGTGGCATGTGTGCAGAAAAGGCTTCTTCTGCATTACTCTCCCGTACAGAATCTCCTTGTGCAAAGTGCGCTGAATAGTTTAACGATGCACAGTGACACCATCTGCAGGAAGATGATGTTGCAGGTCTTTGGAGCTGGTGTGTGGGTTGACTATGACTGTTCTCATCATCATTTGCCTCTGCTTATCTAAGATTTAGGCCTTAGAACCGTCCCTGTGGTCTTCCATTTCCTCACTATGTTGCTCACAGAATTAAGAAGCAGAAAATCAGAGTTCATCTGGGTCTTTATGTCTTTACGACATTCCTGCAGTTTAACTAATTGGTGTGTGTTATCTGTCTTCATCGTAAGATAAAGTTGAGTGTAAACTGCATAGCAGTGAAAATGTATGCTATGCCTTCTAATGATGCTGCCTAAGGGAAGCATGTATAATGTAAACAGAACTGGTCCTAGCACTGAACCCTGTGGAACTCCATAATTAACCTTAGTGAGTGAAGAGAGAAAATACAATCCTAAAGGCAGAAAAAGCACAAACAAGCACAAATTCTGCTGGTTGAGCAGCGACTGAGTTTGATTCCCTAACCCGGGCCTTAAATATTTTAATGTATATGGGTTGTGTGTCTGAGGTGGGGTTCATTTTGAACTGTTTTTATTTTATCAAGTATTGTTTAACTTTTGTAGTTTTTGTTAAGGAACGGTTGTTAGGTAAATTGTGAAAGGATTTTGTTAATATTAAGTTTAACGTATAATTTATCCTTTTTTTGTGTATAAACCTGCTGATTTCGTCCCTTTTGCTTCCAGGCTGAGAGCTGAAGGTGGTGGAGGGTTTCCCAGCTGACTGTTATTATGTGCTGTGTGTGTGGTTGGTGCCAGATTCTCTTCGCAGTTGAGTGCATGCTCACAAGTGTCTGGGGTGATCTATTTATCTTTTTTATTTGTTGAAATCGTCTCCCCGTCAAGTTGACCATCCTCAGTTCTGAACACCAACCCCCATTCCCGTTATGGTTGAATGTGTAGAGTTTTAAAAAAAGTTTTCTTTGAGTAACGAAGTATAACTTTTAATTGTGAAATCACATCTCCTGCCTCATATTAGTGGAACAAACCTGTGTACCTTACTGGTGTTAGTACTTATTTCTTTGGGTGAAATTCCAAAGGTGGCGTTGTTGGTAGCCCTAGCTATAGTGAAAACAGTGAGTATGAAGGGCAAAGTACTGAATTACTCTTTTATACATTGCTCCCACAATTGTTCATTATTGTAAGATATATATTAATTTGTCAGAAGGGGATAGGCGCAAGCTAGTCTGTCTGAGAAGTGAACCTTTATGTGTCACTTTAGCTTATTTTTATGACAATGTTTTGTACTTTTTATCTCATGTAATCAGAGTACAGTCACGTTCAGAAATGAGAAGCACTTCTGACAAACAGGAAAAAGGAATATCAGGAGAGTAACATGAACCACACTTACGTTATGCAAAAACAAAAAGGAGAACTTTACTGCAATCATTCAAAAGCATTTCCCCTCAACCTACATACAAAATTTAAAGAGTCACTGTCCAGTCTGGCACCTAGTAAAGGACAAAAAGGATATAAAAAACACACCCATCAATAGACACCGATGAACGTAGGCAATATGTTTCTATGAAATAAGACTTTTTTTCACACTAGTTTCAAGCATGGAAATGGAATTTAATATCTTTAAATAACATTTATTTAGAAAATTTGGTCAAAAATGAAACACGTGTGGATATAAGAAAGAAGCAGATTTAGTTACTTCAAGATTGTCTTTGTAAAGGGTAGAAAGATTATATCCCTATAACCCTCGCTACAATCTCTCTACCCAAGATAACAGAGGCAACAGTTTGCACAGGTATGATAATGTCACTGAGTGGCGCCTACATTAAGTGAAATGTACTACTTTCATTATATAGACAAGATAGACAAATGTTTGAACATGCTTATGTTTGATTGTTTTAATATCCCACTGAAATGGGCTGAGAAAAGCACAGAACAGGATTTTTAAAAATATTTTAATCTAACTAAGTATATACAGAATATAAAGTATGTAAAACTCCATAAAAAGATTATCTAAAATTAAATTGGTGTAAAGCATACAATACTGTTAAGTCTGGTGTTGTAGATACTAAAATCTGAAAGTTCATGTCATAAAAGAATTAATGTAATTCTTTGCTTCTGAATTCATATTTAAATTCACACAGTCAGTCTCTAAACTATGACACATAAACATGCAACTGTACAGAAGGTAACCTGACATCTATCTGGGGAGAAGTCCCAACAGAAACAATTGTTTGAGAACAATAGCTGTGTCAGGAAGTAAGTGAGGGTGGGATACTATGTATTTAGTGCATGTTTTTTTTAAGTGACATCTCTCTAACGGACTAACACTCATTTCTTTCTTTCACAGCCTCTCTGGAGTTGTCTTTGGAAGTCACATTGGTGAGTCGGACAGTCTCCTGCTCTGTGCTCTCTTTCCTGTCACGTACTTCCCCTTCCATGTGGAAACCAACCATCAGCTGGTATATCATTACACCAATGAAGGTACCGAGGAATGGAGCAAAAACAGGGACCAGGAACCAGCCTTGTCTAACCCTGGACAGAGACAGAATAAGAGTTAGTAAGTGTTAGTAGGGATCACTGTAAAGGCAATGTGAAGGAAAAGTAGTTCAAATCTGTCCACTGACGTGAAAACCTCACTCCCCCAACCAGCTATAGCGGTGAAAAGACGTGGTCCGAGGTCTCTGGCAGGATTCACTGCATAGCCAGAATTAAAGCCCATAGACAATCCAATGACCAGAACCACAAATCCCACAGTGAAGGCCTCCAGCCCTTGGGGGATAGGGTTGTTGTGAGGATCCACAATGGCCAGAATGCAAACTATCAGTGCTGCTGTGCCAATAATCTGTGTGGTAAAAATGAAATGTAAGAGGGAATCCCATCTATATTCTGTTCTTAAAATTTGTGTATAAAACCAGTTTGCATTTCAAAAGACTACCTGATCAAAGAAACCGTTGACAAGGGTGAGATGGTTTCCAGGATAAGTAGCAAAGATGCCAGCTGTGGCGTCAGGTCCAGTCACATTAAAACTTGCAGGATGGTCCCACAGGGCATCTAATGGGATCCAAATAATAAGATGTTTTTTTTTTTTTTAATTATTGCTGTTGTTGCTGCTTAAATAATAAGATATGATAATTATATACACTCAACAAAAATATAAACGCAACACCTTTGTTACTGCTCCCATTCCCCATGGGATGGACGTAGAGACCTAAAATTCATTCCAGATACACAATATAACCATCCCTCCCAAACAGTGGTCACAAATCAGTCCAAATGTGTGGTAGTGGGCACATCTGCCATATTGAGATAATCCATCCCACCTCACAGGTGTGCCACATCAGGATGCTGATCTGACATCATGAGTAGTGCACAGGTGTACCTCAGACTGCCCACAACCACTGTTTGGGAGGGATGGTTATATTGCGTATCTGGAATGAATTTTAGGTCTCTACGTCCATCCCATGGAGAATGGGAGCAGTAACAAAGGTGTTGCGTTTATATTTTTGTTGAGTGTATATATATATTGTATATTTATCTAATAATTATATAATAAGATAATTCTGACTCATCACTAGAAGTCTTCACTTACCATAGTACATGCCAAAAATAATAGCAGCACCAAAGAAAGCACCAATTGTCTGAAAGAGGAAGTACATGGGAAACTTTCTCCAGCGCTCTCTTCCAAGCAGACACAAGGCAAAAGTTACTGCTGGGTTGAGATGGCCGCCTGCAAATGCAGATGTTGACATTATGTCAGTGTGTGCAGTCCATAATCACACAAAATCACAGCCTTGCCTAAAGTAAAACAAAAAAAGCTCTAAATACATGTTACATAACATAAACATCAATAAATCAGTTTGCTTACCTGATATTTGGCCACAGACCAAGATGCCTAACGTAGCAGCAAAGCCGAAGGCAAAGTTGACAGTAAGGAACATACCATGGGAACCACCGCTCAACACCAACTGGGCCACAGAACCGCAGCCAAACATCTGGAGAGAGAGCAGAGAAATCAAGTTCAATTGGGTCCCAATAAATGAATACACTAGTTTTTGGTTGTTTCTCTTGTAGAACAGTTAATATAATGAAAAATTCAATGTGTGTTTTTGTTTAAATGGGTCTATTTAAATTTGACTAAATGTTTTCTGTCCGTTTGTTGCATTGACTTTTGTTTGAAATGAAGAAAACCTTTCCAATTGCTCTGAGAAATGCATTCTGCATATCAAGACTTTACAAAGTTTTGTGTACGACATCAACCATACTCAGCATCTCACAATATAAGTATTGTACATTAGAGGCCCTGTTAGTCAGTCAAGGTGAGATTAAAGAATGTTATCATTATTTGTGAGACCTGTAAAACAAAAACCCACTGAATGAGACCTGCTCTGAATGAAATCCATTGTTTTAACAAGGGCAGACAGGAGAAGACTACACTACATGTACAGAAAGGTCAGTATGTTGACCTTGATCGGAGGGGAACTGTCATTATTCCCAAGTGATTTATCCAAGAAGGGGGAAAAACAAGTCCTAATCCACTTGGAAAGAGGATAAAGATGGTTTGGGAACGTTTTTCTTTATCAACAGCACCAGGGTGAGGTGTTCCGGGCACGTCCCACCGGGAGGAGGCCCTGGGGCAGACCAAGGACGCACTGGAGAGATTATATCCCTCAGATGGCCAGGGAACGCCTTGATGTTCCCCTGGATAAGCTGGACGAGGTGGCTGGGGAGAGGGAGGTCTTGCCCCTCCGCTTAGGCTGGTGCCCCTTGCGACCTGGCCCCAGATAAGTGGAAGAAGATGGATGGATGGCTGGATGGAACAGCACCAAACAGGATATGTCAAACTGTGTGTTCAGAGTACCTCGTGATTATATTTGTGCATATATCCATGAGTGTTCTTTGGATGTGCTTGTAAGTGTAGTATGTAAGCGTCCATGCTTAGGCTTCTGTGCTCTAAGCCCCATGAAGAGGATTCTTTTCACTGAGATCAGATGACGTTGAGGTTAGTCTGAGGGAACCGCCTTTAGAGGGACTGGCGCCTGAGGAGTGCTCATTATCACTGTGCTCAGTGTAAACTCTCCTCCTACGATGAGACCAGCCGTTGCTGGAAAAATAGGATATAGCTGAGTCTTATGCTAGAATTGTGCTTAGCTGTTTTATTTTTAGGAGTGTGAACAAAGTCTTTTTGATACTTCTTAATGTCATAGGCACTGGATTACAAATGATCAGCCATTAGCTTGTGAGTGTCCATTTCCTGATTTAGATCGCATTCCACCAGAAAGGTCTCATTTAAATCTGATACTAAATTTGGACACAGGGAGAGCTACTTCCAGCTTGCAGAAGCACTTCTAGAAGTGCTCATATTCAGTGATTCTGTGCTCTTTTCACAAATTACAGTTACTTCATATGTTTCTGTCATAATGTAGCTTAACTGCAACCCAGCAACAAACATTCAAGTTGCCGATTCAGCATTTCATACATCTATAGTGCCAAATGTTAGCACAGTCAGGGAGCTTATAAAAGAACTGCAGAGCAGTCAGCCAACTGAAACAGACACTTAGGATTTGTCTGGGAGTGAGAGGCCTGAAACCGGTCTCTGTGGGATCTTTTTAAAATCAGGATGAAGAGCCTTAGAGGAATTCCAACAGCTACTCTCCAGATGAAAGCAGACTGCTTTTGAAGTGGAAAATGGATTCCACCTTCACATGGGTTTAGCACACCAGTGGCAACCAAAGACACAATCTGCTGCTGTGAGAGGATTTTTATGAAATCAAGTATAATCAAGTGTGCCTTATAATCGAGTGTTCATATATTTTCACATAACCAAGCTTATTGTTAAAGAGAACATAATGCATTCCTTACTTTAGTGTCTGAGATGTTTGACAAGTATACAAGTATGTATTCTTTAACCCAGTGTGTGTGATGTCAGATAAGTGTGATATACTTCTATGTTTTTATTCTTAGTTTGTGTGCAGAGGTCAGATAAGCTTAGGTAATGTCTGGCCTTTTCCCTTTCGGTTAAAAGAGGAAGTACTATGTAACCCATTTTGCCTTATAAATAAAGCAACCAGCCTGCACTGAGTGTGTGTGATTTTGCTGAGAGGCACACACCCATGCGCATGTCTTAATACTCTCTGAGTCGGTCTGCAAATGTCTTAACCCCTGACATTTAATTGGTCCTTCGTAGCCGGAGAACTGACTGTTATTTTTAACGTCTAGTTTTCCACAGACGGTCTTCATCGGATCCTGACGTCGTGACGCCTGCGCTGGAAAAGAGTCTGTGCACAGCAAAAGAAAATCCGGGAGCGTGAATTCGATCTCCGGTCAGCCTCTTATACAGGCCTTCACGGCTCCAGGACCCGATGAGCGCCGGATTCAAAAACGCAGCGCCACAGTAAGGTGAATATGAAACACTGCATTCCATCAAGCGTTAAAATACGTTGATATTGAGATTTTCCTTTAAAATAGTGTAAACCTGGTTAGCGCCGACAGATCTCATTCCCACTTTTTCATGCCAAAGAAGGTGTCAAAAAAATGCAAAAAAAAACCAAAACAAATGTCTTAACCCCTGACAGCTGCTGATGCTGCTGCTGCTAAATGGCTTCCAAGGTCAAAGCCAGTTTAGACTCAGTGATGAGGCATTTAAGCACGCTATACTAACAGAAAAGTTACTCAGTCAGTTCATGACATATTTTAAATGCCTTTGACTAGAACTAATTTTTTCCATATGCAATGGTCAATTTGTGAGCAAATCTACCATGAATTTCAGACAATATTAAAACGCGCACGGCTGCACACACCCAGTGAGCATGAGTTCATCTGGAGGCATTGAAAATCACAAACAAAAATTAAGAAGAAAGAGGAATTTTTACGCAAGATATTATTGCATAAGAAAAATGTGGCACCTATTATTCTGCCACTGAACGTGTCCTGATGAATAACTTCACCACACCTTTGTGTACTATCAGTAGTCACACCAAGAGTTACACCATTACAGGTCAAATATTTCTAATTTCCCATAATGATTTAACATAGATCAATCCAAAGTGCTCAAAACAAATGTAGATCATATATATGTACATACACGGGATATTTTAATCAGGGGTAGCCTGCTTCTGTGAGTTTATTATCAGGTTATTATCAGGTTTCCAGATCACATTGTGCTGCAAGATTAATCATGTTTAGTCATTAAAAGAATACGCTGCCTGCTAGAATTTAAATTATTAACTGTAAAATCCATTTTATTCTTGGCGTCATTTCAAAATAAACAACTTTTAATGGTATACTCTGGAGTCTATATTTCTACAGTATATCTATATATTTCAGTTAGCAAGCAAAAGTTGTCCACCTCACAGTTATTGTTTTGATGCCTATTTTAACCTTTATGTTTGAGACAATGCAAGATAAAATTCTATTTCATCTTTTGTCGGCCTCTGTCTTTAATACTGATACTGAAAACAAAAACAACAATAACAAATGTGCTGTTCCTCATACTGAATTATCATCATTACTTTGCATGTATTAACTTCCATGTTCATGTGCACATATATAACTCCTTTTTATGTGAAGAAAGGGTGAGGTTGCGCCTCTGGGATCCTACACACAAACACACACACACATATATATGTATATAACAGGTGAGCAGGGGTTATTCATAATAGATAGCATTATTTAAAGGATGAATATTGTTTTAATGTTGTGTTGAGATTATACATGAATTCCATGCATACACGCACAGACACAGGTGCACACATTCTTACGCTTCCACACACAAACATGCACTTACCACAAGGATGAGAGTGCCAAGACACTCTGCCAGGGCTTGACGAAGCAGCAGGTTGCGGATCTGGAAGAAGCGGGACAGTTTATCCAGATAATGCTTTTGCCAGCCCATGTCTTCTTGTCACAGGTTGAAGAGACTGTGAGAAATGACACAAACACACACACACACACACAGTTGGTAGAATTTCCTGAGTGCCTGTGAAGCTGAGAGGACTGAGTTCCTCTTTTATAGCCAATGGTCTCGGATGGCCATTCTGAGCTTGGACCCACCCCTCTATACCCCGCCTCTGTGCTAGCTTGGTTTTGTCACTGACCTGTTCACTCCCTCACCACCTGTCACGCACAAACACCCATACACACACACACACTCTGTACACCTTTTTTTCTTCCTCAGGACATTTTTGCATTGTAAGGTAAATACTTTAATATTACCTTTACCCTCCTTTACAACCAAAAATAGTCTAACCAAATAAAATGAAGTTATATATTTAAACTTAAATGTATGTTTAAGTTTACTGATGATGCTTGTTCTCTGTCCCTCAGAATTGGGATTAGAAGTACTCACTGTATGAAAAATAAGATATAATTATGTATTTACTAATACGCAGGTATCCTGGGTTTTTTGTTTGATTAAAAAAAGCAAATGTTGGAAAGAATTCCTATTTCCACTCATTGGGAAACAACAAGTGGAAGCAAATCCAAACTTACCTGGTTGCCACAAGAGCCATATAGCATATGGAATGCTATATATATATATATACACATCTTGACAAATGAATCTCCATTATTTTCAAAGCAGTATATTCTGAACCCTAGAGTTCCAGAGTTATCGGAGCACACACACAAATACACACACATGTGTAATTCATGCTGTTTGCCACCAGTACTGGATCATTCCCAGCTAATCACACACATCTTCTCTTCTACTCTTTCTGTCACCTTATTTTGTCTGTCCTTTTCTTATGTTCCTCTTCTGAAACTTCATCACCATACATTATGTCTCCTTTGTCTGGTTAGAAATGTGAGAACATGTGCTCTGTAAGGCCTCAGCTATGCTGGTATCAATAGGAATCTGGATCCCATTCTAAAATACTCCTGTTTTTGTCTGTGTGTGTTGTTGATGTTGCCAGTTTTTGCATGATAGTGGAGTCCATCAGCTGGAATTTACCCAAGGACTGCTAAACAAATGTGCACACGTTTATAGACACATAAAACCGCTTATTTAAAATGTCAACTTATGAAAAAAATTCCACTTTCAGGCATACAGAAAACTTTTTCTCCATAATTTATGGAGATGTTATTGTGTAAAAGGCAATCTGAGTCATTGCCAGCCAGATATGTCAACTCGAACATGGTTAAGTCACGTGCAACATTTTACAAGGAACCTTTTTTTGAATAGGAGTAGGCGTCCCCTGAGGAGATTACTGAGGAGAATGCTTCCTAAACCAACTTTGGGGAAAGCAGGATTCTTTTTTTTTTTTTTTCTTCTAAATGACATCAGAAACAGCAGTATGCGACATTACGTGATGGCAGAGCTTCAGTTCATCCTTTGTCATTTTTTTTTTTTTTTTTTTTTTTTTAATAAATAGGACAGGGGGAATGAATGAGAGAAAGAGGGGGAGAGAAAGAAAGAAAACCAAAGGGGAGAAGAGACGGTGAGAAGGGGGGGGAAGAGAGAGAAAAAAAAAAAGAACTCCTGGGTCACCTGTATGGAGAAAAAAAAAAAAAACAAACAAAAAAAACAAACAGAGGAGACAGCAAACAACAAAGAGCAACATAATAATAGAGAAAACAAAGCACCATCACAATAAACTAGCTAGTCATAGATATCAATATTTACTAAATAATAAACGATATTGTGCAGCACGCAAGATAGACAGCGCACAGTGTGCTTTGAGGTAGCAGCCAAGAAAGCTTTAGTCCGCGTCTGTGAATACCCATGTGTGCATACCTGTGTGGATCAGCATGCTTGCATTCCAAAGGTTTCTCCATGTAATGATCTGCTAGGGAGTGTGGGGGGGCCACAGCCCCGTCCTCCAGGGTGTGAAGCGGGTATGGAGGAGATCAAAACTCCAGACATCCAGAGGCCCCCAGAACACAAGAGACCATGGAAGACCAACAGAGGGGCAGCCGCGCCACTGTTCCAGTAAGAGCTGAGGAGAGTCCCAGATGAGGGCTCGCCCAGCAGCCGCGGAGCAGAAGTCAGGGGGAGTTGCAGTGACGCGCCCGTGAGCTCCGCCGGCCCCCAGCTGTGCCTGAGTGACCGAGCCCCAGGCCGAGAGGCCGGGGGCACCCCACCTCCAAAGGGGCCCGAGCGAGCCCCAGGCCCCAGGCCCCGACAAGCGGCCGCCAAGGAGTGAGCCGGTGTGTACCCGGACGCCCACCCCCAGACACAAAGAACCACCAACACACCGACACCTGAGGGAGTCCACCACCGGCAGGGGAAGTGGTGGTGGGTGGAGATAGGCCTCCAAACCTTGGAGGGCCTGAGGTGTCCCCAGAGAGGTGGCGTCTGATACCCAACCTGACATATAGACACAGACATACAGGCACACACAGACACAAACATCCATTCCCACCCTCATGCTCTCATATGCACTCACTCCACACTCAACCAACGTGGAGACAGACATAAAGAGACGCTGTACACACAATCACACTCCCCAAGCGTACTCTACAAACCAGGTCTAGGTACCCTTGCCCCTGGAGGGGGGAATTGCACCCAGACCCAGGTGGTGTTACCCTTTTCCCTGCGGTGGGGAGAGGCAGACCACCCCGACTCCGCAGCAGCAGGGAGGCCCCACACCCCAGACCGCAGTCGGACGGCCAACTCCTCCTACTAGCCCTCCCGCTCCAGCAGGCCGCAGAGAATGGGGGTGGGAGAAGACTCCAAACCTCCCTCCACCCGCTCATTGTAGTGTTGATGCATATGTGTTCTAAGGTGCAATTAAAACCCAGGAGGGCTTGGAGCTACCTGCCAAGGAGCAGCAGGTAAGCGCATAGTCCCTCCTGCTAGCCCTCAATGACTAAGTGTATTTAAAATTGAGAGGTGGGCAACGACGTCAGGGGTGAGGTATACACCCTGATGGTAATTTGGACTCCGTGATTGTGCCCACCCCCAAGATCCTATATGTATGTGTAATGAGAGTGGGAATAATGTGAATGTCTAAGTTGTGGGATAAAATTGAGGCAGAGGCAGCCAGAAGGGGACGGGGGGGGGGGGGGGGGTAGCCTCCTCTGCACCCTGGTGACATACCCCCACTCCAAGGCCCTGCATGTGTGGGTGGTTGTGGAGGAGCGGGAAGAGGGAGGCAGCTGGAGATGGGGAGGGAAGGAAGGGAGGGGCAGGTAACCCCTCCCTGGGGCCAGCTCCCCCGCTGACCCCAGTAGGCACTCCCACCCTCCGCGACCCGCCAGGGAAGGGGGGCCCAGGCCCATCAGACCGGGGCCCAGTGCAGTAGTGCCCTCCGGCTCCACAGAGCCCTGGACAGTCCACCCAACCCCACCACAGAGAAAACTGCACCCACCATCCACACATCTTCCAGACTACATAAGACGGTAAACGCCCAGGCTGAGATCTTCCTCCACCTCTCCTGTATCTCCCCCTCCTGCAGAGAGTTCCTGAAGAGAAGAAAGCTCCTGCAAGATGTGACCATCCCCCCCACCAGTTGAAGAGCCCCCCAGGCGGCTCGACGCACCGGCGGCACCCTGCTCCAGGGCCGGGCCCCCATGCACCCACCCGCCCACAACCCCGGCAACACACCAACCAGGACCCAAGCCCCCGAGGCCCGGCCCGGGCCCCAGCCCAGAGACGGAGCGCCCCCAGAACCTCACGCCCATCCCGGACCCACCCAGGGGCAGCCAGGTTGCCAGGTCAGTAACCCACGTCCGTCAGCACAGACCCTCCCTTAGCCCCGCTGCACGCAGCCGCGAGGAAACAGTCACCTGAGAGCCAACAGAGCCCCCAACCGGACGTGACCGCTACCCCGGGTTGAGCCCCCCAAGGAAGATGCCTCCGGGGAACCCCCCGACGCCCTAAGCCTGTCCCTACCCCCTCACCAATCACAACAGTGAAGGCGGGACCAAACTATGACCCCCCACCCCCACTAGGTGATGGAGCTGATAAAAGGGGCCCAGAGCAATTGATCTAATGTGGTGGCAGAGGCTGTGTCAAGACTAATGTAATCTAATAGATAATTTCTATATTGGTTAGAATTAAGATTATTTTTATTTTTCCAGTTCATGAGGACTGTTTTCTTGGCTATGCATAGGGCAGTGAAGATCATATGGGCTATATTCTTTTCTGAAGTGACATTATCTAAGCTGCCCAGTAGACACACTAAGGGGGAGGTTGGAATGTTACATTTCAGACACTTCGATAAGTCTTCACATATCTCGCGCCAAAACTTTTGCACTGGTGGACAGAACCAAAGAGCGTGGATGTAATTGTCTGGTGTATTGCCTTGACAGTGTGAGCAGTTGTTGGAAGATGTAAAGCCCATCTTGAACATCCGATGACCTGTATAGTGCACTCTATGAAGTATTTTGTATTGTATTAATTGCAGACTGGGATTTTTAATTAATTTAAAAGTTTTTAAGCAAATCTGAGACCAGAAGTTTTGGTCTAGGTTGACTGATAAATCTGCTTCCCACTTTGCAGTAGGAAGGGATATTGATTCATCTAATTTACAAAGTGTTCTGTATATTTTAGATAATAATTTGGGGGATTTAAGAGTAAGAAAATGTGCCGCACTTAGTGGTGTTTGTAATTCAACTTGACTGAGGTTAAATTTCTTTTTTACTATGGATTTAATTTGTTGATATTCTAAAAACCTTGTCTTGTTGATCCCATATTGTTCAACTAGTCTGTCAAATGGAATAAATTCTGTTCCCTCTAATATATGTTCTAAGTATTTAATTCCTTTACAACTCCATTCTGGGAAATTAATCATATTATTGTTTTGTAATATGTCAGGGTTATTCCAGATAGGTGTACGTTTGCATGGGATTAATGAAGACTCCGTTATTTTTAGAAACTCCCACCATGCTGTTAGAGAAAAGCTGATGTTGATACTTTTAAAGCATTCATGTCTTTTGATGTTTGAGCTAATAAATGGTAGGTCCGAAATCTCTAGATCCTTGCATAGTGCCTGTTCAACATCTAGCCAGGGCTCAACTAAGAAGGTATGTTTTAACCATTCTGAGATGAACTGAAGCCTGTTGGCTAAGAAGTATTGGTGAAAATTAGGCAGATCTAATCCTCCTCTATCCTTGGTTCTTTGTAGCGTTTTTAAGCTAATACGCGGGGGTTTATCTTTCCAAAGGAATTTGGAAATATATGAATCCAGAGATCTGAACCAATCTTGTGATGGTTTGTTAGGGATCATCAAAAATAAGTAATTTATTTTTGGCAAGATCATCATTTTTATAGTGGCGACCCTTCCCATGAGTGATATGGGTAAAGATTTCCATCTAGTCAGATCGCCTTCTACTTTCTTTAGAAGTGGGATGTGGTTTAGTTTAGTTAAGTCTGAAAGCTTAGGAGAGACATTAATACCTAAATATTTAATATTTCCGGATTGCAGTGGGGCAGAGGAAGAATTATGGGAAAGCAGGATTCTAAAATGGTAGAATTTGATGTAAATTATATGAAGGGAAATTGAAGATTAGCAGGGGGGACTAGATGATTCAGCAGAGAAATTTCTCATTACATTGATATTGACTGGTGTTATTTCTTCTTGTTCTTGTATGTCCCCCTTTTCCACCTGCGTTTTCTACACACATCCACATAGTTTGCTCAAAAACTGTTAATTTTGCTAACAATTAAATGTTATTTGGAGGCTAAAAGAACATCATTTTTGTATGTATTCAGTTCTCAGCTCAAACACAATTTTGAAAGACAGTGGAGCTGCATTTTTCAGCCATGTGGTTTTATCTAACTTTTCCTGGAAGAGTTTGGCTCAGAAACTGGACAGTTAGTGCGAAAGTGAAAAAATGGGGATACCCACAAGAATTTAAGTCCTCTTTTGACATCCTTACAATTAAAACTCTAGTATGATGAGCAGGAGAAAAGGCACAGAAGCTGCCAAGAAATACACAGCCTTTGTCCTGAGTCTTCCCCCCTCACTGTTTATAGGCCCACCAAAAAGAAAATAAGTCGCAGATTTTGGCTGAAAAGGTAGCTCCTTGTACCTTTGGACTCTATTGTATGATTTTTTTTCATGCTGTTCATACTACTCAATTCATCTGACTTCAAAACACTTAAAATATTCTTCTGTCTTCACTTTTCTAAAGCCTGAAAACAGGAGCCCAGAGTGAGTGCAGATGTGGCAAAAATATGTTGCCTACCACAGCTTCACTATTTCAAACTTTTTAACTATTTACTATAAAAACATCTACGCTGATATTATTGAAGTTTTTGATCTGTGGCTCTATGTTCGACGTGTGTGCCAGACGTGTCTCGTGTAGGAGTGGCAATACTGTAGTTGTTTTAGAACCAGAATTCAGTAATATACAGGTTCCCTGTGTTCAGAATACAATGACAGCATCACTATACATTATTCACCTGCTTTGATCAAAACCCAAAGGCAGATGTATGAATTTTTTTCGTCTGTTAGCTCAATAATGAATTCTATTGATCTGAAATCTGGCTTACCATCTGAGAATACATAAAGCAATTAAATACATGGATTTTGTTCATAAATTCTTCATTTATACAGTACTGCGAGAACGTCTTCAGCCACCTCTCGTTTCTTTATACTTTTCTGGGAAAATGGGAAATAGGTGTAGTGATTTACCAAAAAGCATGGGAATACAGCATATGAGGTATGAACAGATTTTCAACAATTCTAATATGTTTGAAAGCCAGTGTTTGGTGTGGCCACCTTTATTCTTCAACATCTGAACTCTCTTTGGCAAGCTTTCTTGTCATTTCTTCAAGTAGTCTTCAGGAATAGTTCTTCAGGCTTCTTGAAGGATAACTGTCTTTATGCTCTGTTCTCTGTCATGATCCCACAGTGCTTTAATAATCCAGTAATCTGAGCTCTGGGGAGGCCAGTTAATGGCTGATGGTATTCCACTGCATGTTCTTCTGTCTGCGTTTGTTTTTACTGCACTGGCAGTGGTGTTTGGGATCATTGCCATACCAAAAGAAAAAAGAAAAAAAGAAGCCATTGCCAATAACAGACTTTTAGATGGCATTGTATGGTGGATAAAACCTGAAAGCAATTTTCATGTTTACAACTCCACTGAAGTTAGGAGATCAAAGCCAACTTTGTGGATAATTAGTTTATTAATGCTCATTGAAGCAGTTCAACCTTTAAGATTAAGCATCTCTCAAGAAAATCGTGGATGTAAATGGGCAGCATTAAACAAGCAAGGAGAAACAAGCTGACAGAGGAAACTGGCACAAGCACGGGGAAGACATGCAAACTGCACCCAAAAGGAATTTTGAAATATTTTTGCCACAGGGCAATTGTGTTAAACACTAAGCTTCTATGCTTATGGTTGTCCTTTTGTTTTAGTAGGGAAATCAAGTTTGACCAAGATATACTAGAATTTAGCTTCCGCTGCCTTTTTGCTGTCTTGCTTGCACAAATGTTAAAAGTTGTGACTCCAAGCCATGTTTAGTTTTTCTTATAATGAGCAACAAAGGTGACAACTTAAAAAGAAATAGAAAAACTTAAAAGCAAAACAGTCACAAGTTCCATTGCTCTTCTTGGTAATCATAGCCTTTTTTCTTTGTCTAAAATAAAACACAAACGGTATCTTTGCATCAGCAGCAGTGATGAAATAGATCCCGTTTGCAGAGTTTTGAATGTCTACCAACAGTTTTAGGTTACTAAAATGGTTACTCATACAGTACTTACACATAATTGCCGCATATGCTTTCAGTCATAGATAACTGTATTCTGTTCATCACTTAGTCAATTAAATAAGAGGAAAAAGTTTTAAAGTTCCATTAAAATGATTAAAATGTCCCCTCGTGTGGAAGGAAGGAAATCCTCATGAGAAACTTGAGTACATATAAATCTAATTATATCTAATAAAAACTATGATAAATGACTCAAAAGTTTTATCATAAATGTTTCTGAATAACTATTTTTTTAATAAATGACTTCAAAACAATGACATTTAGCTTTATAGATGTGCAAGTGTTATACACCTATAGATGTATATAAATCAAGACAATTAAATGAAATTAAGAGGCAAATAAACTGAAATACAAACAGCATGTATGCATTTATTGGACATGAAACAAACACAGATGGATGAGAGAAATATAGCCAGAACTGTTAATGGATATGGTTAACAAGAAGCTCAAAATTCATTCATGTTTTCACTGTTTTATTATTTTGTAATGGAATTGAATTTGTGCTGCGTCTAAAATGACCATTTTTCAGTCCTGGCCTCCACTGACTTGACTAAGCCCTTCCCCATGATTCGGAAGTCCTCCAGTATTGCTTCAACATTGGGAACAGTCTTAGCTTCATCTCCAGTGACCTCCACGCTGCGAGCAGACACCTGTGACGTCTGAGGTTTTGTGAAAAAACAAAACAAAACATAATAACAAAGAAAAAGGAAACATGAGGAAAAGGTGATTAGTGTGAAGGTGTGAAAATGAACAGAATGAAGGAGAATAACTATTACAAAAGCAAGTTTTCCACACCCCCAAAAACTTGTTTTTTAACTGCCTTCATGTTTTTAAATGGAAGTCACTTTGCAATTACCTTAAAGGGGGTTGGGATGAATGCCTTTGGCTTCCATAAAACTGTGATTACTGTTCCACCACATGGATCACAGAAGAAAAGGGCCAAGTCTCCAAATGCCTCCTGGAAATTAAAAAAAATAAAACTATGTTACGCATGCCAACTGACACTTATTTGTGAAGCTCAAAGCAAAACTTATTAGAAAACTATTGAGTATACCCCCCCCCCCCAAAAAACAAACAAACAAACAAAGAAACCAAAAACAAACCCAAAACCCACTTCAGTTTGACAAGCTTACTCAGTCAAAACAGGACTGTGATAGACATGTACAGAGGAAGAACGGGAATTAGTATGAATGTTGTGCAGTTTGGATTTCACTACCTTACAGTATAAGAACAGCTGAGTTTACCTCGGATTTTCTCTTGTCTGCGATTTAATTTTTTATTATCTGGAAGCGGCTCTGTTGTATCACACGTCAGCTTTCAAGCATAATATCTGCTTCACGTTTTTTTTTTTGTTTTGTTTTTTAAAGTCTGTCAAAAACACACTCAGCATTTGAAATGTTGAAAGACATTACTCACTCTTAGCTCTCCCAGGTAGAGGGACACAGGGTTGTAGTCGATGACTGGAAGGGGCCCTCCAGGCTGAGCCACACTGCCAGACATCACGCCCCTGCTGAAGGTGATGGCCGGAGGATCTACTGCCTGGTCGAGCAGGGGGACCTGCTTTGGGTTCAGGTGAATCACAACATCGTAAGCGTCCAGAGGAGGACGCAAAATCACCTACACAAATACGAAGAACGCATGAAAACACTGAAATAGCAAAAATCTGCATTTATATAGTGGATAAATCATGAAGGCAGTATTCACCCACCCTGACATCCTGCTTCTGGCTGCCATCTATCAGCTGATTTTCCAGCACTTTAAGACTCTCTGCAGCCACCATTATCACACGCTGCAGCATCTGAACACACATTCAAAAGTGGCTTTGAACATTTTGAACTATTAGCACCAAAAACACTGTCTCGATTTTCAAACTAATAGTTAGCACTGGAATATATGTTACCCATATCTTGTAGCATAATTTTATCTGGGGACCTAATTTCATACGGGAACTGCATAACAACTGGAAAGCTGCAGCGAAAACACCATTTTCTGTATGGTTTCTAATTTTGCCAAATTGTTGAAAATAAAAACAAAAACAAACGAACAACAACTTTAAATACACCCCTTAAATCTGTTTTGAACTTCCACCACATTTTTAATCAAAGTTAGTTGATTACAACAACAGAGCAATCCAATTTCTTTTTTTAATTGAGAGAAATATGACATCATTCAACCTGAGAGCTCTTTCTAGTCCAGATATGAATTGTTTCAACCTCTATGACATTTTTGAAGTCATGGTCATGGAAGTCTTTATTGGAAAACACTGTCATTAGAAATAAACTTAATATTCAATCTGTTAATAGACTACTTTCATAGTCTACTCCCTGGTGGTTATTCACAGGAACTGCAACAACTACAAATTTAAAAAAAAAAAAAAAAAGACTCATTACTGAACTCGTCTCTACAAAAATGTGCGTACTAATTCAACAATGACCCCCTCAGGCTTCACATTCTCAGGGATGTGAAGCCTCAGGATCCACAGGAGGTATACTAGAATCAATGTCAAAATTTGTAATTAAGTCCACAGTGACGTCTTTATCAGGACGTCACAGCACAAATTTCCTGTTCTCCAAGAACTATAAAGGAGGATGCTGGGAGAGGCAGGTCCTTAAAATTGTTGTTTCTAACAGGAGCAAGGTAGCCAAGCACAGGAAACCTATCTGGGTCAGCCGCACACTATGGGAGGCTCGTGTGCGTGTCTTTTCTGTACAATACTGTGTGCCACAGGACTACTTTACAGCTGCGGTCACGTCCAAGCAGAGGAATATGAAACTAAATATTTTACTTATTTTACTACCAAAGAGGATGGCAATGAAAAGCAGCTGGTGAGCTACACCTGATGGTTTTAAACTGATATAATTAATGATGTAAACATCGTTCTCAGATTTATTTACTTCAATAATCCTGTTTATCATTTGACCCTTTGAAATTTTTTATGTACCGTTTCAGATCAGTGATTTACACGACGTTTTGGAAAGACTTCAGAACCATCCGTTTCCAGTTCTAAGAAAAAAGCATGGCTATCTCCCTGTGGTATGCAAGGCAAAAACTAATACCAGCTGGAATTCTAAAACTGATCTAGTCAGTCTGTTTAGAACAATTTATCATCTTTTATAGAGGTACTGAATCACTCTCTCAATTTAATATGATTCCTGTCTTTTCAGTGTGATCCAGGAGAGCAGTGTGCACTAAGGAAAGGATCCCGGATCGGAAAACTATGTGACTGTTCTTTGCCAAGAACATGCAACTCTTTTCTACACCGCTGTTTATGATTCTCTGCACCTGCAAGAAACTTTTTAAACACTGTAAAAGCAAAAGGAGGGGAAAACACTTCAGATGTTTTTTAAGCTATAGTACATTCTTCAGTGTTCTTTTCTCACATGTTTACTAAACAAATGTAATATTTAATCATTTAAAATTCAGCGCTGAGAGCTGATCTATTAAATACTTTGTTATTTGTGTACTTGTGTGTCCACTGACCTGAATGCTAGGTGAGCGTTTGGTCCACATAGACAGTTTTTTGTCTTTAGGCGTAGCTATAAACATGACAGGAAGGGACTCCCGGGTGGCCATGAAGCCATTCTTGATCTCTGGGTAGTCCACAGCTACACGTGACAGAGAGGCGAAAAAGATTTGGCGTTGAAACAATAAAGCATATGGACGGATGTAGAAGTATGTTGGGCGAGTAAAAAGAAAGAGGTCAAGAGGGATTTGTTTGTGTCACACACACGGAAAAGGGATGTGTGTGAGAGAGCACTTGCCCGTGAGCTGGTTGTTGAGGTTGACAATCAGCGGATTGTTCCTCCAGTCAAAGGAGGAGAGCAGATGAAGGAAGCGAAGGAAGGCCACCTGTGGGGAACTGAGGAAGATGGAGAAATTCACTCACATGACCCATAACAAACAGAGGAAAACGTGTTTCCTACACAAAAAAAACAAGAAAAAAAAAAAGCAAAAGTGGTGGCTACCTGGGAGCAGTAAAGGGGGCGGGCTGCAGGAAAAGCGACGCCACCAGCAGGTCTGCTGTGTCCTCTGTAATGTCGTCGCTGAACAGCTGAGCACTGAGCCAGCGTTTGGCCAGGCGACATGCTGCGCCAAAACATGGGTGTTGCTGCTGGAGCCTTCAAATAAAAAGACAAAACGCACCAGACTGAAGAAAATGAAAAGACACAACTAAAAACATAAGTCTGCTTTGTCACACAGGAACTACTTTGTATCACTTTCGAACTTTTACCCATGTAATGTGCTAGTAAGCAGAGGCTTGTGAATGGTGGCCATCTCCAGAGCCTGGGCCTCGTCGTTGTCTCTTACAACCAGCAGCCCCTCTGCAGTCAAGCTCTCCCGAAGCACCTGAGGTTCACGGTGGTATGCCACCTGGATTCGGAACACCAGGCCATCCTAGGGGCAAAGTGAAACATGTGCTGCTTTAGCCAAAGGTTTCTACCTGTAGAATGGGACTTTTTACTCCTGACTACCACCAAGTGCTTGATCTTTAATTAAACTGATGAACTTGTCTCTATTTCTTTAAAAGCGGGGTGTCTTACAGAAGTGCACTGAGAGAACATGCTATGATTTGATGCAATATAAATTATACCAAATTGAAAAGGCAGCTTAAATAAAAGGAATATTGTTACGTGCAATCAAACATTACAAAAAAATAAAATAGTCAAACAACTTCAGAGTATACACTACTAAGTTACCTACTGTCAAATGTACTTAAGAAACTTAAGAAAACACCAGCAAACAGAAAAACGCACACAAAACACAACAGAAGTGTTTTTGGGGAGACAATAATGTGACGGAACAGCTGCAGAAGCTACAGGATCTACAGTATTATATAAATAACATGATTAAAATGCATGGAGCCCACCTAACCAGAGGTGCTCTGTCTTGTGTTAAAATAAGAGAAAATAAAGTTAATATTTGTTGGTCTGTTTTTTTCCCCCTAGATCCCTAGTTGCTCTAAGAATAAACTTAAAGACAGAGTGGCTCAGTGACCCTTTTCTCAGTTATAAATTATATATATCAAGTTAAATTTCACAGAAAAGCCAGCTAAGGGTACACATAATCAAAAACATACCTTCCAGACATCCAGGTGGGTAGGACAGGGCCTGCATGTATAGCTATGGTGCTTTCTGAGTAGCTCCCCAAGTTGGATGTGAAACGCAGCTCGGATATGCTGGATCGCGAGGCGGTCATGAGGCCATTTCCCACTCCCTTCCATGTGACAGATTACTGCAAGAATAAGGCAACCAATACATTGGTGTATGACTTTGCATTGCTACATGTCTGTAGTACCCAAGAAAATGAAGATAAACGTTTTCGTTTGAGTCAAAGTGTATGCATAATACACCACGAACAGCAGCCAGAGTGGAAATTACTACACATCTAGGTGCAGTTTTTTCAAAGACCTTTTAAAATGTTTCAATGAATGAGCCACTAACTTGTTATAGGAGTGATATAGACAGGACATGGTTTGCCTTCCTTAGGCACCAGTGATCTGGAAGTTTTCTCTCTGTCAAAAAAGGAATACTCCAGTTTCAGTGGTCGTGGGGGAAAGACCTGCAAAGGCACAGTTGAGTATAAATTCACAGTTTAATATAAAAGACATCAATGTTTGATCAAGAGCTCACAGGCTTGGAGTGGGATCAAGGTGCCATTTTAAAATTATGCATTTTTTAACAACTTATACCTATTACTGCCGTCATGGCAGCAGTTTTCTGGTAAGAGCGAGGCATTTTACCTGTGTGTATCTGAGTGCAGGGTGTGCTCCTTGAACAGCAGTGATGGTGAGAGGCAGACCTTCCAGCCTCCATAGTTTTCTGCTCAGGTCATCATAGGACTGAACCACCACTAAGCTCTCCTCCTCTCCAGTGCCAGACACCTGAAGAGCATAATGTGTATTAATATTGAAAAAAGACATTCAGAGGCAGATGCAGTGATGAAAAACATCACTGATGCCCTCTTCTGGTGGTTTTCAGGATTAGACTTTATTTTTTAACACAAATAATTATTTAACTGCTAAGATAATTTAGCTACAATAACAAAATTTGTTACAATCTTTTTAAGTAAAATAATAAAAGAAAGTTGAGCTTTGACAGACAAATAATTATTAGGAAAAAAAATGCCAGTGGGGTGTGTTTTTGCATGTGGTTGTAATGGTTATAAGTATTTATATAACAAATCCCAACAGTTTGAGAATGTTCTTGCCATTTTAAGTTTATATAATTACTTAATAAATCATAATCAGACCATTATAGCTGTTTATATATATATATATATATATATATATATATATATATATATATATATATATATATATATATATATATATATTATTTATTAGGTATAACAAGACATAATACTATTATTATTGTCAAACAAATTACGCATACTTTCTAGATTGATCTGTATTGACCCAAACCATACTGTTAGGGGAAAATATGAACGGTATGTCAGAGTTCTTCTTGAAATTTCCATCATACGTGGCTAAAATAATTCAATAATAACGGTTTACCTCACTTCCCGTTTTGATGACGTCATCAACCATCGCCCCGACATACCGCACACAGGATTCGGGGATGTCTGCGTGCCTACGGGATGACACACACGTTCTCTCTTTTTTAACTTGAACCTTCAGTGAAATTGTACACATAATTGCTTCACCGCCAGGTTTTTCTAGGGCACATGCCGAAGTGAAACAGGTCACAGCCTGTTTACATTCCCCCAAACCCCGTTTTATTTTTTACCCCATCCCCGATAGCAGTCAGTGCTAACATTTGCTAGCTTGCTAAGGCTTGGAAGACCTGAATTACGGTAAGTATGAAGCGCACAGGAAGGAGGCGCAGCTCCGTGTGGGACTGCTTTGAACAAACGGGGAACTTCGTCCGCTGCATGAAATGCAACGCGACGCTGAAATACTGCGGCGGAGCCACGACCTCCATGATGAACCACATGAGCAGGCACCATTCATCCGCGATGCCGATGGACGAGGACGAGAAACCCGTGATCTGCACCGTTCAGTGCATCGAGGATGAGAACGCTTCCAACAACTCGGAAATCACACAGGTTGCAGTCATGTCACCCAACATAAACATCACCCCTGCTGAGCGGGACTCCAGCGAGAGGAAACGCCTGAAGCGGAGCTCCGTTTGGGATATCTTCATCAAAGTGGACGACGAGGTTCACTGCACGATGTGCGGCACGAAGCTCAAATACAGAAGCAGCACCACCAGCATGATGTACCACATCAGAAACAAGCACCAGGACGCAGCACCCAACGACGGTGTGTCGCTGGCAACGCATGCGGAGGTGACTGAGCTCATCTCCAGAATGATAGAGAAGGACATGCTCCCCATCAGCATGGTTAGTGGCGATGGTTTTCGCGAGCTGCTTGCATACACTGTGCACAGTTATAAAATGCCATCTGTTGGTGATGTTACACGCATTATTGAAGGCCGTTTTCATGAGAAGGTTGAAGAGCTTATGGTGCAGCTGGGTAGAGTGGAGAAAGTGGCTCTCACTGCAGACTTCTGGACAGGTCTCACCTTTCAGAGGTACATGACCATGTCGTGTTCATTTATAACAGAAGACTGGCAGGGGAGGTCAGCTGTGCTGCAGACGCACAAAGTTTCAGCAGGCAGCCACTCCACTGCAGACACTGTTACAGAGAGCGTGCTCAGCACCGTGCAGGCGTGGGCCATCGCCGGTAAAGTGACCTCATGTGTTCATAACGACACGCAGAACAGCTTATCAGTCCAAGCATGTACCCGTGTCACCTGGGACTACACGATTTGCTTTGCCACAACGCTTCAGCGAGCAGTCAGCGATGGGCTTAGTGAAGATTTACTCCGCATCGTTGTTGCTGCCGGGAAACTAGTTAAGCACTTCAATCGCAACTTGCTCGCGAATGAGGCCTTGGAACAGAAGCAAGTTCAGATGTGCCTGCCGCAACGCAAGCTCATCCAGTCGAGCAAAGACAGATGGGACACCATCTGCGACATGTTTGAACGTTTGCTTGAACAACGGTGGGCGATTAAAGCTGTCCTCTCCGACCGCAGCGTCACCAGCAGGCAGGAAGCTCAGACCCTTGAGATTGAAGATGACTGCTGGCAGATAATTGAGAACTTCACGCCTGTGCTGGCGACACTTAAATGGGCTACAACAGTCATATCTGCAGATACGGAGGTGTCCATTTCAAATATCTACCCGATCACCTTCAGCCTGGTTCAGACTCATCTCGTGCCAAAAGAGAATGACGTCGAACAAGTCTCAGAGTTCAAGCTCAAAGTTCAGCAGTCACTTAGAAATCACATGGAGGTAGGCACCGGTTTTGACTGAAACATATTAACAAGGATAAAAAAAATAATCTGCATTCCCTTTACATATATTTATGCCATTTTATTTTTACTTATTGCAGGTTGACTCTAACGACCTGGCTTCAAAACCGGCTCTTATCGCCTCCATGTTGGATCCCCGGCACAAACACCTGAGCTTCCTTACACCAACGGGGAGACTGGCTGCAAAGGTTAAGCTGCATGAACTAGTTTCAAAATTGGATGCAGTAGTAACTGCTACTGCAGGTGCAAAGGATGAGCAGCAGGAGACTTTGGTCACCCCGGATATTAGCCAGGCAGCTGTGCCCTCGCAAATTAGAAGTGACACCAAAAACACTATGGTGCTGCTCCTTGGCGACAACTACAGTTCTTCCTATGCCACCGACTCTGAGGCTCAGGTCGATTACTACTTAAGAGACATTGCTCCCTCGTTAGACATTAACCCTCTCGACTGGTGGAGGGTAAATGGACCGAGATTCCCCAAACTGGCAACTCTTGCGAGACACTATTTGTGTGTACCAGGGGTATCGCTGCCGTCTTTATTGTCAGAAGCAGGACAAACGTTTGCAACAATGCGCAGAAGACTGAGCCCAGAGCATGTTGACATGATGATCTTTGTAAACAGAAATGCATAACCTGCATGACCTTAGATGTTGAAGATGCTGGTGCCCTATACCAACAACAGAATAAGGTTACTGAAAGGTAACAGAAGAAGCAAGAAGTCAAAATAGGAAGATGTTGGCGTGTTGTACGTGCTTGTGTTCAACAGTGCTATAAGCCAAAACTTGTTTCAGACACTAAAACTTGGAAGTCATTGCTTTTGAGTTTTTAACACTGTTTGCCTGCAGCAAAGTAACAGTTGCCATTACTTCGCCGCAGGCAAATATTTAACAACATCTTCCAAGTAGTTCTCAAAATTAAAACCAATCACTTTGTTTTGTCACCTTGCTCAACTTCATACTGGCACTTCAGCCCTGAAACAGCTTGCAGTGAACCAGTAGTAAAATTATGTAAGAAGTATTTGTAGAAATATGTAGTCATAACAAAGTCTTGACAGTCAGCTTCAAATGTCAGAACAAGTATCTAGAGGAGAGTGCTCTACAATCATGCTGAAGTCTTTTATATGCCATATTCACCTTAGCATAGGCATTGTGTTCTATGAATGGCAATGAATACCTGTTTGTTTGTTTTTTTAAATATCAAATAGACTAACTTTACAATTAAGGACAGGATGAAAAAACAAAGCCTCTTTCTTTCTTTCACCGTAGTTTCTGTAAGCATTACAGCTTACTGAATATTTCTATCAGTGTTATAGTTGGAAAAGATCACCACACTACACTGTATTAACAGTATTGTCAGTTCTTTAGTCTCTCAACTAAGCTCTGCTGAGATAAAATACATACAGCTGCAGCAAGTGTGTGATGATCTGTTTGGGAACCAGACGCTTTTGGCAAATGCTTTCTCCGTCCCACAGCACAGCCTCGGTGATGTCGCCATCCTGGAAGCGACGCAACTCAGAGCGAGGACCCCACAGCTGACGAAATTCAGCCGCCTAGCACAGGAACATTTAGATTTTTAATTTTTCTTAAATCACAAGCATGATTAAAAACAAAGCCACAAAAAACAAGTAACAGAAAATATAAGCACAATTTCCATACGAACAACATGATCTCTTTTTATGTTAAAAGAAAAGCTGGTTACAAAGTGCAAAATCCAGCCATAGTTACACTCGTGTGTCCATTTTAAGCTGCTTCCTTGTCACAAAGGGGGTTGACACAATGGGTCGCTCTACATGTTTTGAGTTCGTAGAGTTTTACGAAGGATGCCCTTCCCGTCTCCAGTGACCTTGCGCTTGGCCAAGCGAGTGTGTGAACCACTACACTATGAAGCCACGAGTAATACAGAATCACGTCCATAAGTGTTACATTTGTCTGCAGCAGTATAATATTCTTCAAGATGTTTACAAACACACTTGAAGTAAAAATACACTTCTTACACCTAGAAAACCATTCTCAAACTGAGCTGTGGCTCTGGAGTTAAAGTGAGTCATCCATTAACCAGTCGGTAGTTCAATCCTCTGGTTCTTTAGGTTGTAAGTTGAAGCCCCATTGGGCAACATTGCCCAAATAACCCCATGTTTATCCATAACTGTGTGTATATACAGTGGTCCCTTGTTTATCGCGGGAGTTACATTCTAAAAATAACCCACGATAGGTGAAATCCACGAAGTAGCCAACTTTATTTTTTTACAATTATAGATGTTTTAAGGCTGTAAAACCCCTTACTACACCATTTATACACTTTTCTCAGACAGGCTTGAACATTTTCCCTCTTGTTTAAACACTCTCAAAGTGCAAACCTTCGTAGAAAAATGAGTCCAGTATTATAGAATGAAACCAAAGGCAAAATGTGCAAACCGTTTCATCGACGTTGTGATTGTTGGGGAGAATACAGTACAGCACCTCAGAGTCACACTGCTAGCGATCGAAGATTTATTTAAATTTGACAAGCTGAACGCATTCTGTACTGTACAGGAGACACGGCACGAGACTGGATGTAGACCACTGTCAATCAATCAGGACCCAGAAAAGAAAAAAAAAAACACCATGCAAAATTGCACAAAAAAATCTGCAAAACAGCGAGGCCGCAAAAGGTGAATTGCATTATAGTGAGGGACCACTGTATTACACACTTGCACATTTCAAAAAATACAATCTGATTTACATGGACAATGAGTCATGCATGTAGCATTATGAGTCAAGTGACCTTTTGTCTTCAACTTCAGTGGCTAAATCAAGAAATAAAGCCCTATACATGCAATAAATAAAGGCAGGTGAGGTTACCTTGGGGCTGTCTGCTGGTGGGCCTCGTTCTAGGACAGAAGATGACAGCTCTGTCCTTAAAAGCAAACCGAAAGATAACGGAGGCTGAGCTTTGTGCTTTGGGGCTTCGCTCTCCACAGACCACTGAAATAAAACCAAAGTAAAGTAAGTTCTGCAGATAGCAATTTTGAGATTAACTTCTTTTTACACGGATATTTCATAACTTTGAAACATATCCACTGTTACATTAGTAGTATTAGAGCCAATTCTTTCTGCACATTGGTAACTTAGATAATATGAAATAAAGCAATAATTCCTGAATGCAAGTCTTTTTCACCTTAGGGTCAGGAGAGAGGGAGTGGGTAAGGAGGTGAATCCTTTGGGACAATCCTTGCTGGAGAAGTGACAGAATAAAAGGCAATGCAGTGTGAATGTAATCCCCACTGTGGTCCATCAGCTCACTGAGAAGATTCAGTTTCTTACAGCTGGACTGAAGCTTTACCAGTTCACACAACCTAAGGGGAAATGAAACAGAAGAGCTGAGAGGATGAAGAGCATAATGATCTCTACTCTGAAAGTAAAAGTCCTCCATGTGATTTGTTTTACATTTAGTAACCATGTTTCCTAAAAAGAAGGTGCAGAACCCAACTGCTTACCTAGTATGCAAGGTTAACTAAATATGTTAAATATATGCATTTGTTTATAGAAACATACTGGAACACATGGTCACTTGTCCTTATCATGGGTTTGGGTGTCATGAGGAGGCACTGGAAGCCATCCACTGTAGGGTTGTCCCAGAACTGCATTGACAAAGATGCCTCATGCTGCAGCTGAGGAACCAAAGTGAAGAAAGTTCAGAAACAGTTGCAACAATGCGCAACAAGTGGAAAAAAAAAAGTTTAAACACACCACTGTTCAGTTACCTGTTTGTATGTACAAGCAGTGATGTCAGCACACATGTTAAGGTGTCCCGAAGGATCAACAAACACAACCTGGAAAGCATCATGGAACTCTGAAATGGATGGCTACAGAGAAAAGATACGAGGGGGTTGGTTGAATCACAGTTCCAGAGTAAATGAAAGTGTGAATAAAGTACATGCACACAATTAGTGTTTTAAATTTGATTTGGATAACTCACAGCTGTAGAGTCAGGATCTTTGGCCAGGCTGATTCCATTCACTGTCAGATCTGTAGATGCTGAGGAAGAAGGTGCAAGGCATTCAAAACAGATAAGCAAGTTACCTTTCAATTACCAACATTTTAAAAAAGGACACAGGAGGACATCCATTAAAACTAAAATTACCCAAGAAGTTCAAGGTGTTTCGAAGAAGCTGATATGCCGTCATGCTGTTACTGATTCTATGAGTGATCAGTAGATACGCCAACAGCATTGAAGCTAGGAAGCCATTAAAACAACCAGTGCCCTATAAGACATTGAGAACAATAAAGATATAAGGTAAGAAAAAAATTACACCTTAAAGTAGGAAATTTTTTAGCTTTAGCTTTAATTCAGAGTTTTCAGTGTTGTGAAAATGGCTGTCCCTCTACCTGGCTAGATTTTAATGGTGACTTGTGCTAAAACCATGATGTGGACCAGGCAAGGATCAGAATTTCAGTTTAAAAGTATCTGGAAAGTTACAGCATGTGTTGCATTACTAGTGCAATATTTATTGATGATTATTAGTTGCAATATTAATCGATGATGCAGAATGTGTATAAATGTTTTCATGTTTGACTCTAATCTGCTTCCAAATCTTACGCTGCTGGAACCTCAGCTACTAGAATACAGATATGAAAATTCATCAGATGTAGTTGTAGGCCATTGATCACAAAGAATAATTATTTAATCAATAATATATATTGATCTGGAGATAAACTAAAGTGATTTCCACATCTCCTTTATTAGGCTACGAGAACTTTTAATGTTTAACTAAATCAAAAGTTGCAGCACTTCAATATGATCCAGTCAAGAATAAAGTTGATTATAACCATTGTTGTAATCATCATCTCTGACTGGGGTTTTCGGTTTTGTCAAGCCATATAATGCAAAGTGCTACGCTGAACGTTGCAGTACACTCCTCTGAACTCTATGCAACAAGTGTGAGAACCAATGAGAGCTTCCTACCTGATCAAGCTCTCTTTGACGAAGCCAGACTTTAAGTAAAGCCACCCCATCAGTAAAAGCTGAGCACTGAGAGCTGACAGCAGAGAGGAACTGGAGGTGAGCCCTCGGCAATAAATCTCCCAGAACAGAGCTGTTATAATGTGGAGTCGGAGGTTCAGAGCTCTCTGTGACAAAATAAGTAAAAAAAAAAAGATAATTTAATTAAGGAGTTGCTGACTAATAACATGGCTATAAATATACAATACAATGAAAACAGTCTGTTGAAAATCCAGACACAGTTTGTTCAAAGACTCAAGCTGCATCAGAAGGCCAAAAAAAAGGTAACAACTTTGAGATCTCCTTTGCATGCTCCTTTGATGTTCCTGCTTTGCTTCTCATTCCATCAGAAATATCCAGGTCATTTTTTAAGCCTGTTTGATGTTTTTCTAGTTCATGACAGGCTACTTCTACTTCTGTAGTCGGAGGGTTAGTATTTAACTAAATTTAACATACAACTGTAAAATCATTGTCTGAGACAGTTTACTGAAGGGGATTTAAATACTGGGATGAACAATAACAATCTTACCAGACTGGGAAGTCTGCAAACCAGTGTACCACTCTGTCCTGATGTTATTCCTCTGGGGATGAAAACGGCTGGGCTTGAAGAACCCGGGAGCTGGACAGGCATGAACGCGGAGGGTGAAGCTGGAAGAGTCTTTACCTGGAATACAGAACACTTTTTATCTCAAAGTCACAACCAGAAAAAAAGCCTTTTAACATAGATGTTAAAATCCATATAATGTAAACGTAATGTCATTGAATAATGTTTAAAATGTATACAATATGAAATTAATTAAAACTTGAATACCTGGAGGGGTCAGCAGCAGAACAGGTCGAAGTCGATTCCCATGGAGACAGGAATACTGCATGGTCCCGATGTCAGAAGAGGAAGTGAGATGCTGGGCCAGGCCTGCCAGGTAGAGAGCCCTTTTCCTCGGATACCTCTGGTTCAGGACATCTTTTGGATGGAGGACATCCTAACAACAGACAGAATAGCAGACTGAAGGCTACGGAAACACAGCACACCATTGATTTTTTTGTAGAATACAAAAGCAGTTAGGATGACTTACATTTGGAATTGTGACAGCCAGGTCCACCATGACATTTGGTTTGGTGCAGGTACCCAAGGGGTAGCTCCCGATCAGATCAATGGAAGAAGGAGGCGCCATGTGGAATTTCCCTTTTGTTGTTTTAGGCACCAAGAGAAATGGGACCTTCACTGCACCAGACAGCCAGGACAGGTCACTTACCTGAGACAAAAATCATGTGTGAATTTGTGTGGAGTTGACCATCTATTGCCAATCACAAAGCTTTGGTTACAACTGAAGCACAACATACCTCAACTTCTGGTGAGTCTGGCACAGTCTGGATTAACTTGGTGACTGTCTGAATGAATGAATCTATTTGGCGTTTCCTGCGTTCACTCAATGCAACTTCTTTCAACAGCTCCTCCATCTATTATTAATGACAGATCACTATCAGTTTGTGTGGTCAGTGGTTACATACGACAACAGGGTTAAGAGATATGATCACACTCCTTTTTTATCATTATCTTTTATGGTTATGTCACTAAGTCTGGCGTCTCACCTGCATTTTGAGCAGACTGCAGTGAAACAGGCTTTCTGCCTCTTTCAGTTGGTTGAGCTCCTCTGCTGTAGGAGGTCGATACAGATCATTTCGAGATAGCTTCACTGGGTGATAGACAACCTCCTCCCCTGCGTGATCAGCTTTGCTTCTTTTTGCTTTAACTGGAGCCTCATTTTCCTCGTCCTCTTCTCTCTGTCGAGAGGAATCTGAGGGATTCATCTGTAAACAACAAATTATACATGTTGCACTGTAATACGTGTTACCAATATTCCCCCAGCACAGAATGTATGAAACATGTAAGTTCGCTAAGTGGTTCCAGTGCGACGTAAATAGCAAACTGTAGGCATGCGAGCAGTACTCGTGCATCGCTGAGTAGAACTGCTCTTTTCTGAGCGATCGGGAAGCCAAACTTTACTAAATTTTCAAGTCTTACCTCTGCTGGTTCCTCTGGAACGGACTGCTTCTTCTTCATTTCTAAATTGTTTTCGACAAGATAAAATTTCAGTTATTTAGGAACGTTTCATCAACAGCGCTTTCCCTTCATTCCGCTTTCACATGTGCCAAGGGTTAGTGAAACATGCTACCCAACAAAATATTTCCCTGATTGGGTTAGAAAAGGTGAGGGAGCTCGATGATTGGCTCGCTTCTCTCTCTGGGCGGGTCCAATCGTCTTTCCCAAGATAGGTTGCACAAACAATCTTCTGATTGGTGCTCCGGAGCCGCTCATGCGCAGACACATGCCTATAATAATTTCGACACAGGTAAAATAAATAAATAAATAACATACAATCGATACGGTGATATTTATCTGCTTTAAATTTCTGTTAATATCTTTTTTCAAATCAATACAAATGTACAGAAAATGCAGATCCGCTATTTATAAACAATTAATTGCTAAATATAGTAGATACAATTCTGTTATTTTGCCTCCAGGGAAGAACACAATTATACAAACACCTATCAGCATAATGTACAATACATTCAACAGCCCCACAAACTACAGCCTCTAAAGGATTATGGCGCTATTACATCTTCCAAATGGTGAAAAACGGAACATTATAACCGTTATAAACGTATGCAAGAGTATAATAAACAGCTTTTCACTCATTTTAAGTCCAGTCTTTGTATCCGACCATTTTCATATATACATTTCTTTGCTTGGTAAGCTGCTTAATAATGGCCTATCATTCAAGCATAAAAATGCACCTAACTCAGAGGAAGAACCAGTGTCCTAGCTACACAAAGACAACATAGGAAAGAACTAATGTTGTTACAAGTGCTCTGTCACAAAAACACATACGCTGTTCTCATTTCTTTAGCAGAATTAATGAAAAATGCTATAAATCAGACAGTTTGAATGGCATAAAATAGTATTTTTGCCCCAGCGAAGGGATTCCCAAAGAGTTATTAAACTTGGTACATCTCAATATGGTGTGCATGTAATCTTAAAAATTTGAGGGAAAAAGGACAAATGATGGACAAAAGAAGAAGAGGCTTAAAAATCCATCTACAGCATATGAACGGTGTCTAAAAGTCTTGACTTTAGGAAATGAAAAAAAATCCAGCAAAGAAGTGATACAGGAACAGAAAAATACCCCTAGCTCTTCAACTGATCCTTCTACTGTTTACTGCAGCTCCATCAGAAATGGTTTCAATTAAGGATGGCTGTCAAGAAGTCACGCTACTATCCACTACCATCCACCATACAGTACCATCTGGAAGGCGGGTGGTTGGCATCAGCTTCATTTTTCAGCTTGGCAATGATCCTAAACACACTGCCAATGCAGTAAAAGCATACTTCTGCCTCCCCAGAGCCCAGACCTTAACATTATTGAATGTGTCGGATCATCTTGAAAGAACAAAAGGCAGCCAACATTCAAAGAAGAGCTCTGAGTGCCTTGCAATAAGCCTGGTGAAGTATTAAAGACTACTTAAATAAATTACAAGAGTCTAACATTTGAGAGAGATCAGGTGATATGTAAAGTATATTTTACGAGATACGTAAATAATAAGGTCTCAGTGTTTATTTTTGCACACAGTATAAAAAGACTCCAATGCATATAATGTATTACGAATAAAACTTTCCGGTGCAATGTCGTTCCTGAGACAACTCACCTTTATCATGTGTTATTTTATATAGCAACATTTTTTTAGATTAGAAATACTGTATTTAATTTCTGTATTTCAAATGCAGAGTAGCTAAAATCACATGGTGGGAAACTGGAGTTTAAAAAAAAGGCAGACTTGTACAATTATAGTAGTTTTTTCAAATTTATTGTGTTAATGTGTGGCTCAACCATAGACATTGCTACGTCTTCTAATCAGCTGTCACAGATCTTGGGCTGAAGCAGTGGGGTGACCCGAGGTGATGGGCCTCCTGCAACCTGATCAACAGAAAACAGCACAGGCACATCTGTCATGGTTTGAGGCAAACCACATGAAGTTAGAGGAGTGGACCCAAATGCAGACAATGAAGATGAATGTGGATGGTAACAGAAAACGAGCCTATATTTAGGGCTGAACAGATGTTAAAAATAAATGGCAAGGACAACTAGAAAAGAACAAACAAAACCTATACTGGCAAAGCTAACCTGAAACATAACTAGAAAAGCTGAGATGGAAGCAATGACACACAGGAGAGAACGCAGGAGTAACGCAGCCGATCCAACAAAGAGCTAAGGAGAACACACAGGGAACGAGGAAACAAACGGGGGGAGACACAGCTGAACCTAATTAAACATGCCGAGGCAAGGGGAGCCAAACTAGACACACTGACATAGCACACAAGACTATCAGAGTAAAACAGGAAATATGGCACGTACATACAGTCACAGACTCAGAGGCACAAGCTTAATGTTACGACATAACTGACACCTTACAGCGGGAACATAGAGACAGGGAGACTAGACATGAGATGTGGGACCAGGACAAGCACAGAGAAAACATTGGGACAGAGACTGAACAGAGAACAGAGACTGTTAAAATAAAACAGGAAGCACACGACAGGTACAGAGACATAGACTGATACTGAACAGAGGGAACACGAAGTACAGGGACAAGAGTGACATGAGACACGACTGACTAGGGAACAAGAGAATAAACACAAGGACAGAACTAAACCTACACTAAACATGAGGGGGACAGGAACCAAAACCTAAGAACTCGAAATCACAAACCAAGAACAACTGGAGAGCAAGAAATACAAAACTTAAACCAAAACACTGGTCGTCATAAACCATGATGAAATCAAAGATCAACAATTATAATACAAAAATCAAAACACTGAGTCTTCGACCCAGGAACATGATAGCATCACTCTCTATCGGCTTTAAACTGGTAGACTGGGAAGGCTGGTTAATTTGGACTTGTTTCTTCGCTTTGAGGAGCTTTTTATTTGGACCTCAACATTCATTGCTGGCTGACTCGTGCCTCTCTCTGTGCTGGAACCTGGTCAATGTCAGCCTTCTGTTACAAAGGAATATAGCAATATAGATATAGTGTAGATGTGAATACAAATAACTTAATGGTGGCATTTGAATAGAAGACAAATAGAAGAGACTATAAGAGTACCTCCTGTGCAGCAAGATGTTGTTGATGGATAAGAACAGGCACACATCCTTGAGCCCAGGCATCGGAAGTTGGTGGCACAGGCTCAGAATCTTCTGTTTTTGATCTTTCGACTGGTCCTTCTCCCTCATCTAGGCACAAGATTTGGTGCTCTACAATCTGTGTGAGGTACCTCTTGGCCCAAGATGCAGAGAAAGTTGGTAGCTTATTGCCAAAGACAGACAATATCACAGATGTGAAATGCAATATATATTATTTATGGATAAAAGCAAGACAAAGTATTTGCTTTATAACATTAATGTTGAACTGATTGTAAAAAAAAACAAAAAAAAACAACAAAAAGCTGATAAGCTTCTCAGTTTTACCTGGCTCTCAGTATACACATCAAGACATCCTTTCATGACCTTCCTCAGCAGTTCATCTAAGATTTCCCCCACTGCCTCATCTGCATCCTCCTGAAGCAACATATTTGTCCACTGGGTCCGGGTCGAGTGACCTGGGATTATATCTTCCCCTTTCTGCTCTTGTGCTGCAGGTGAGATCACCTGTACAGATGACCTACGTCTGTGCTTGTCAGTTTGAACCTTGGTTGCAGAGCGTGGCATTTTTGCTCAGAGGCTGGTGTGAAATATAAATTGCAAAAAGTCAGATCATGGAAAACTAAAAAAAACTGGCATTATCACAAACCTAAATTCTATTTAATGATGAAGATCTTGGTGAGCTCACTTGGTTAAAAAAATAATCAAGAAACAGTCCTGAAACCTTTTGACCTTGTGATTTGGTGACACTGTAGACATTTAAAGGTTGCAATAAGGGACAGTCACACTTTTAGGGTTTTATTAGGAGGAGAGTAAATGCATGGGCATTATTTTGTGTTTTTATCCATAGAGTACAAAGCATGTTAGATAACAGCATGCCAGATAGCTATCATTTTTCAAGCTATTTATTTTCTTTGGTCAATGAAAAGGTTTATTTTATTTTTTATCTGTGTTATGGTCGTATAAAGGTCAGTATGCTGGCAGTTGCAGACAGGGCATTCAAAAGCTCAGTTAGTGCATCAATCAGGAAGTTTGTGGCTTTAATTCCGTTAGATGATGAAAATGACGGGCCCAAAAGTCACAATTCTACGTCAACAGACACAATTTTTACGTGATCCCCACACTGGAGTTAAGAATACAAACAATGACCTGTATATTTAAAGAAAACAAAACAAAAACATTTTAATATGGTTTTGTCCCGCTGCAAATGTCATTTCTACACAGGCAGCCAACTGGCTACTGTTGCTCGTTCGGGGTGCAGAGAACTTTTTTATTTTTACTCCTGTTATTATCGTAATAATTATGAGTAGTTTGCACATAGAGTAGGTGTTTTAAAACACTCTTCACAGTTTCAAATATTAACCCTAAAATCACTGTTATCAAAACGAATGCTCCGTTATCCGGATACAAGTTACAGACATACACGAAGCACACAAACAGGGGAGATGGGCACCTTGTCAGCGACACCTTTACTTTAACGTAGATAACCACACTGCAACTAAAAGCGCTAAATTTATATATCGCAACACAATCGGCGTTAGGTTTCTTTTTAATAAACAGTGTTGTCATGCCAAAACTGGAACATTTTACCTTTATCCTCAGATTCGTACTATTCACGGTTGCCCAGCAACCTAGCACGCATAGTTGACGTAGTACGTAGAGTTACGTCGTCTCTATGGCTGCAGAGGACGCATAGGTAATCCTGTTGCTAGCAAAAGCCAGAGAAGCCCTTCGTTTACATTAACTTAATTTGGAATAATCGATTGAGGCAACAGCTATGGGGGAGGGTTTTTTTTTAAACTTTGTTTTACATATGTCCAATATATAAGGCTGTCCGGGTGTATTTATTATCTCGCTAAGATACTTAGCTTGCTGCTAATGTTAAGTGGTTAGCATTTAATTTGCTATGAATTAACGACAGCCTAGTGGTTAGGGCATGTTTTTGAAGAGATTACTTGCTATTTAATTATGGTATCTTTATTTTCTGTCTTCTTTCTTTTCTTTTTTAGTCCGCCATCAGATTAGATTACACATTGTTCGATCAACTGTGCCCTACAAAGAAGACCCAATGTATCACAAGGAAAAGAGTATCCAGATAAAAAACAGCGCATCAGCGTTGTACAACAACCTCAGCGTGCTGCGCATAGCACCGAGGCGCCTCACCCACTTCACCGTGGTCCATGCTAACATGGTCAACATGGTCAGCGCGTCCTGGGACGGCCTAAACTACACCCACCGTCAGCTGCAGTCCAAGGAGCCAAATGTTGCTACAAGCACTTCGCTTATCATGCAGGTTAGGTCACGGTGCAACTTCTTCTGCTCCCCATTTTACCTTATCATACTCACTGAGAACAGCTAAAAGACTGACTTCAGCAAAACGTCAGTATTGACTTCAGTATTTTCAGTCGTATTCTTTCTAAATGTACACGAAATGAATGCACTTGGTATACGTTGGTGAGTCCAAGGCAAAACAATCCCCCTTCAACAAATTTCATTTATTTCCAGTATATTATAAATAATTTGAAACAACCAACTTAAAAGTCCTACAAAACGAATGTTAAAGCATTACTCTAGAAATGTTGTAAGCATCCTTAATTTGGTAACAATGCCCAAGACCAAGTTGGCTGGTTATGAAGTGTTAAGACTGTTAACTGTCAACTGATGGTTTCCTGACTTTGACTATTCCTGACTATACTATTCAGATCACTTCCCCAGATTGTGGATATCTGCTCCACTCACCACTGTCTTGCTTTTTAATCCTCATGTTTTTCTCCTTCCTTAATTTTTTCACTTAGAAAAGAAACACACACACATATATATATATATATATATATATATATATATATATATATATATATATATATATATATAGATATAGATATATATATATATGCTGTGTGTGTGTGTGTGTGTGTGTGTGTGTGCGTGTGTGTGCGCCCCTGTGTCTTGCTTGTTTGCGTACCATATTAAAGGCATTCTCTTGTATACCTAAGACAACTAATTTTCAGACAGCTACTTTTTCCCTCAATGTGTGAAAATGGCTTAACACTTTCTTCAGTTACATTACATTACATACATTACAATGTGTAATGCATATATAAATATTACAATTAATCACATACTCATACAGTACATTTATAGTCCTGTGATGTAGAATGCAGAGCTATAAAAGTAACACAAAAAACAATTAAGCTTAAAAATAATACATGTTTTTTTTGTAACAGGCTGCGTTTTGTGTACTCCCCTCTCGTGATCTCCTTGTGGTGACGTCTCAAAAGGGCATCCAGGTAGATGTTGTTATTTTCTCAGTTTTGATGTCAATAGCAGGACATGTATGAGGATAGTAACACAGTGGTGAGGTGTACAGCAGGACTGACAGATGGGTTCAAGGTGTGGGTGGGATCGTCACAGAGCCCTTTCTTGTTTGCAATGGTGATGGACAGGTTGACAGAGGAGATGAGGGTGCACGAGTGGGTGAAGACGTGTGTTAGAGGTGATTTGTAACAGAATAGCAAGAGTTAAAGGGAAACTTTACAAGATGGTACCGAGACCTGCTAAGATGCATGATTTGAAGACAGAGGCACTGACAAAAAGACAGGAGGCAGAGCTGGCAGCTATATAATTGAAGACGATTACATTTTTGCTGGGCATGATCAGACGGAACAGTATTAGAAATGAGTACATCAGAGGGACAGCTCAGGTCAAGCAGTTCGGAGATGAAGTTAGAGAGACAAGGCTGATATGGTTTGGGCATGTGCAGAGAGGTATAGTGGATATACGGGACAAAGGATGTTAAACATGGAGCTGCCGGTGAAGAAGGACATGCATGTCCCTACTGATAACCCTCTGCATGTAGGGAGAAAGTAAGATGGAGGCAGATGATCTGCTGTGGTGATCACCAACAGAAAAGGAGGCAGTGTTATGTCTTTTAATTTTATACTTATAGTGGCTATAATCACACATTATGAAACAGTAGTATTACATTAAGTTAAATTTAATCTGTCATAGAGTACCGCAAGGAATAAATATTGTTTTGTAGCTTTTTACTTATCTTATAAGTCTTATTTACTTATAAGTGTGTTCCTTTAGATGTATGAATCTGATGGCTCCATCATGGTGTACTGGCATGCACTGGATACTCCAGAAACACCTACAGGTAAATATGCAACATTTAGTTGTAACTATCCTACTACACATGTAGGGACTCACTAATAGAAGAACTTTTTTTACTCATTAGTGTGAAACCATAGTGTGCAGTGTGTTGCGATATAATGAGTTACAGTGAATCGCTTAATTGTTCCTGAAGAGGATTTAGATCAATTGATCCATCCCCATAACATCAACACCCGTGGGATGTCTTCATTATTTAGTGTTTTTTTTTTTTAAGATTTACACCAGTATTATGACATCACTATGGCAATAAAGACGTTTTCAGATTTTCTTATGCTTGCTGATAAATACTGTTATCTGTGACTGATGTATTCAGCTTCATAAATTTCATACTCATTACATATTTGCATGTGAGACAGAAAATTATTAACCCTGAGTTCTTTATTAGATTTGGTGCATTCACAGACCTAATTTCTGTCCCAGCACAGGCAGTGTTTGCCCGAGGGATAGCAGCAGTGTACGAGAATTATATATGTGTGGGTAAGTGCTGGGTGGAATTTTTGTCTTTTCAGTTTTTGTGTAGTCAAAAGAGCACAGGTCTACAGTCTACTTGTCTCTTTCTCATTCTATAGGAGTTTCATCTGGTGCAATTTTAGTATTTGATGTGCCCAGTAAAGGAAGTAATATTACCTTGTCTGAAGTCCTGGAGGAGCACAAAGAATCCATCACTGACATGGCCTCAGAGTGCTCTGGCAGCCAGGTAAGGCACATATGTGTGTTTTGCAATCTGTCACAGTCTTTGTTTGTACATGACAGTGTACGCCTCTTGCATGAGTCATAGATTAAATGAATAAATACCTTATGTAATAATTATAACAACTATGATCGTTCTATGAATTACAATATCCTTTTCTCTGTTCCTTTAGGAGTGCATAGCTAATCTTGTCACTGCAGATGATGGGGGAAATCTATGTGTGTGGAAGTCTGGGGAGGAGTTTCAGCTGCTCAACAAAATCCCTGGTTTTGAGTAAGTTCACTGAAGCTTTTTTCTACAGTGTTGTCTTGAGCCACACCTTTCGTCATATTGCTTTTAAGGACCCATTGGTCTTGAACAGTAGTTCTCTGGGTTTTCTGAAGTTATTTAAAAAGTTTTTGTTTGGACACTAGTTGCTTTTTCAGTCATTTTCAGTTCAGTCCTTGTACCCGACCATTTTCAGAAGGATGTTTTTTGTTTGCTAAGCCACTGAACACTGACCCATTAATTATTCAAGCATGACATTCTACCTAACCATTGTTGTGTTTAATAATAGACAACTGAGCTTAGAAGAAATTTTTAAATGGTATCTTTAGCCTCTGTTACTAGGAGCCTGTTGCAAAAAATATGTAGTGTGTTCTCATTTCTTAATTGATTTAATGAAAAATGCTTAAGATAGCACAGTTTGACAGAAATAAAATAATATTTTTCAATAAGATGCTTCTCAAAGAGCTGTTGCCAGAAAACCTGGGATATCTTGGCATGGTGTGCAGTGGATCCTTAAAAACTTTGAGGATACAGAACAAGTGGAAGAGAAAATAAGAAGTGGCACAAAAATCAATTTTACAACAGATTAATGCTATATTAAAGTCATATCATTAAGAAATAGGGGGGGGGGGGGAAATCCAGCAAAGACTTGATTCAGGACTTGAAAAATGCTGTCTGTTCTGACCGAAGGTATTTTTTACACTGACTTATTTATGTGTTTTATTTCCTGACATTCTCTAATCTAATATAAAATATAGTTTCTGTTGGTTCCCTGATGGCATTGGTCCTCAATGTTTTCAGTATGAGCTGCTCATCTGTCAAGTTGTGGAAGGGCACAGCGGTGGCAGGTTACGGCACAGGCCAGATTCGACTCTACGAGGCAGTTACGGGAATTTTGCATGCTGAGATCAACGCTCATGCTCGCTGGATATACTCAGTAGACATTGCTCCTTTTTCTGGATTGGTGAGTTGTATCAAAAAGATGTATAATAATGCCTTTTTTATTTAGCTTTTTCACAGCTGAAAGTAACAGATTCATCTTTGTCAGTTTGACAATAATTAGTGAAAATTTGAAGTATATTTACATTTAAACATATTTTTAGTAGTAATATTAATAGTTTACCTCAAATCACCTGAAAGATGACCATCTCCTTCTCTACGCTAGCTTTTATCTGCTGCTGAGGACTCTCTTGTCAGAGTATGGCACATGACTATCACCCCAGAGACCAACAGTGTGGAGGTAAGTGGTCCCAAGACAGACTACAAAGCATATTTCCTGAATACATTTAAAAAAGAGGGACAGTTCATTGCAGTCTCCCCCAGTCATCCTACACACCTGGATGACTGACACAAGATGACTTATGTCTTACTCTCAAACAGAACCTGACTGTGTGTTTTTCTCATTTCCTCTTAGGTTGCGCATTTGCATAACGAGTGTGTGACAGATACACAAATCTGTGGCGCCAGGTTCTGTGATGGCGATGGCTATGCCTTTGCAGTGACAGGCTATGATCTGAGTGAGATTATCCGCTACATCCAGTCATAGGACTCTAACGTCATTATGGCTAAGTGTATTCATTGGTTTGTTTGGTATATGGAACAGTTTTTTGGAGGTATTTTGGTATTTGTTTGTACATCTGCAGGCCTGTATCCACAAAAAGCTGGTAAACTGTGTAAAATGTATTTTTTAAAATCATTTCAGTAAGTAGTAGTTATTTGAAAAATAGCACAAAGACACAATGTCAACTGTTGAAACTTTAAAAAATTATATATATTTTTTAGAAGCATATATGCTGATTTTAAATCTGGTGTAAGCAGAACATTTCAGAAATGTTGTAACAGGGCAAATAAACGATTGCAAAAGCTGTGTAAAGACGAAAGTCATATTTAAAATAAATTCCATACCCGGGACCTTCTCTGAGTTTCAACTAATTTAAGATTAACTGAGGTGAAACGTAAAGCTTATTTTGAGTCAAACCACTGCATCTGCCCAGCTAAGGAGGAAAAGAACCATCCTGTCTGTTATCAGCACAGAGTTCAAAAATCAGCATCTGTAATAGTGTCAGAGTGCTGTAGTGCACACAGCATTGCTCTTTACATTTTTTTCTTTGGGCTACTTTTTCACTTATTTTCAGTGCGATCCTTGTTGCTGACAATTTCCAGGGGAATGTTTTTTTTTTGTTAAGCTGCTTAACACTGACCTGTAAATCATTCAAGCATGAAAAAGCCCTTAACTGGTGTTGTGTCAACAGAGAACTTAGCAAACAAGCTGTTTTAAATAGTATTTTTAGCCCTGTAGCATGGTGGAGTGGTGGTTAGCACTGTTGCCTCACAGCAAGGTTGAATTTCCGCCATCTGCCTCGGGCCTTTTTGTATGGAGTTTGCTCTCTGTGTCAGTTTGGGTTCTCTGCAGGTGCTGTGGCTTCCTTCCACAATCCAAAGACATGCGTCCAAATATTGACTTTCAAGCTCTTTAGAACTGTACAGACTTTGTGTTTGTCTTACATACTGTATTTGTACTTATATTTGTAGATGTTTCAGTGCATCATTTAACCTATTTCCTATTTTCTCAGCATAATATAAATAAATAATGAATAGTTAATTACATACAATGCAGTAAAGTAAGTGCTGAATTGTTGAAGAGTTCCCCTGTTGTGCAAGAGAAGGAAAATAATTTGCTTGAATACTGTGGAAAGAAAAAGGGATTCGTAACAGTGGTAAACGCCTCTCCCAGTGTTTTATAATTAGCTTTGGGTTTTTGTTTTTCAATTCAGTGTTTCGTTTAAATCATTAGTAATACAATTCATATTTTAAGTATTTAACAAATCTTTAGAACTTTTAGAAAGGTTTGGTACAATGGTTTTAAAATAGTTGTACAGGAAACTATTGTGAATGTGTTTGAAGAAGAAATTTATGTGACTGTATCTTTAAAACATTATTCTTTTCAGGCATAATGTGTAAAATAACTACACCAGTAAACACTTTATAAGGAAAGCCGTGCTTGACTTTTTATTTTGTAATTCCAAAATGCAACAGGAGATGGGGTTGTGGGCTAATATTTTTAGCAAGAGGCTGCAGGACATGTAGTTAACTAGAGAGCAGTATGGAGTTGGGTTATTTTATCTTAGTTTCTTCTGGGTTATTGACAGTCAGACTCTTCCAAAAAGGCCAAATTATGGTTGGATACTGTGTGCAGACTGCTGGACACGGGCATTTTATATTGCTAAGTATACACGCACATATTACAGATGGAGGTCAACCTTTTTATTAAAGTGGCTAATTGCTGAGATGGGTTCATTCCTATCCCATGTCTAGTCTAACATCTGTCAGATTTCTCATGTCTAGTCTAACATCTGTCAGATTTCAGAATTTTAGTTGGTCAAAGTTTTTTTTACAGTCTATTTTGCTATCAGTTTAGATGACATATGCAACGCATTTATTGCCTTTTTAATTATTATTATTATTTTTCCTCCACCAGTGCGGGACCTGAAGCTGAAGCTGTGGTAGTTTTCAGTCTAGCTGTTTGTTTGTCAGTTGGCAATATTGTGAAAAAAGCACCAGGGCAAAGTTCATGGAACCTGGAAAGCTGCAAGTTACCTGGTTAAAACCAGTTGTCCTTGTTAGAGGACTTAACACACGTTTATATTGGATAAAAGAACGTCTCAGTGTAGTTTACTGTTTGCACGAACTTTAATGAAAACACATACAATCTGCTTCTTTATTTTACCCAATGCTGTAGATTTGCTTTGCAAATAATGCAAGAGAATCATTACAAAGTACAACAGAGATAACGTTTTCTAGGATTTTCTTTTTTATTGAAATGACCTTAACTGAAAACTAAACTTGCCATTGTCTTGTCCTATACTACTCATTTTATGACAGGTCATATGAGCCTCTTTGTTTTTTGTTTTTTTATTAAGTTCATGTCGGGCAAACAGGTATCATAATTCCACCTTATCATGACAAGATAAGAAGAATCAGGTCAGCGAGGAATCGTGTGCTATTTGTCAGGCTAGAGCTAAGCATGTATTAAATCCCAGGGTTCTAGTCTTTTCTGGTTTGCAGTCAACACCGGTCACGTAACATCAGCTGACAGGACTGTTTTGAACTCACACACGGCAACTTATGTAACTTAAATTTGGTTGGTGCCAACTTACAGCCATGTCAGTGATCTGGTTGCATCAAAATGTGAATCATATACGTGTGCGACAGTGTCATAAACACGCAGTCTTTATGGGATCAATAACTTTGGCTGTGTAATATTGTGTCATGCTCCCCAGCTGCCTGGAGTGAAGTGGATAACTAAACTGGCAGGAGAGGGATGGTGACGGACTAAACTGTCAATATGAGGTCCCAAATGACATAGATACTGAGATTACATAACTAACTGGAACAGTACACACAGAGAGATGCCAAGGTTGGTCAAAAGTGACACATGAAAGAAGCAACGAATTAACAGAAAACAAAAAGAACTGAAGGCCTGTAGGTAGAAAATGAGAATAAGACGTGAAACACGTGAAGACAAACAGCTGCAGTGATATATTCCTTGTTAACTGAGCCAATAGTGCTGCTCGGTTCTCCAGCCCTGTACACAGCCGCAGGGCCACTCATGCTGTGTACTGCCACAATACTTGTCAATAGTTGGCTTTTAGGTGTAACACACAGCTGAGCACACAATGTCGGGGAGATAAGACCTAAGCATGAACTATTCTATGATATAAATGTGGATGTATGTTAGTGCATGTGTGCCACGTAATAACACTATTGAAGCAATGTTCTCCTCATATTCCCTGGTAGACTGTCTGAAATCTTTTATTAATGAGAGTGACAAGACAAAAATAGATTTAACCAGACCCTCAATGAAAGGCCCTGATGTGTCACTTCAATAAAGTCACAGAGGAAACGCTGATGACAACACGAGTATGACTTTTCCCCTCTGAAAAGTAATCGTGGAACAATCACAGTACCGGCCTTTTGTCTAGTTATCTCAGCATTTAAGGCACGTTTGAGTTTCTATTTCTACAACTGAAAAAGCAAATAACCAACAAAACAAGTTCGTTTGGTGCTCTGCCCAAACTGCTGATGGGTTTCGACCGAGCCCGGATGGTATAAAAACCATGCTGCAATACAAGTTCATTCATCAAGGCCGGTTGAGGCATTATGAATTAGCAGGTGTGGTAAATACCACACCATGTATAACAACATCAGTATCTTTGAATCTGTTTGCTTTTTCTTCTTCATTATTGTTGTGGAGAAAAGCTATTTATTCCTTACCAATCCAACCTTGTGGCAGCTGCCTAGGACTGTGTCCCTAAGCCTGCTGGGATAGAGGCTCACCAGGGGGGATGAAGAGCCTAAAGCGCCTCCAGCTTGCTGCCACAGACAGACCAGCTCTCTGACGAAGCAATCAGAAAACCAGCTCCTAAAGACAGGCTGCATAAATAGATCTTCCATTTTAAACACACTGAAATATGAAGGAGGGGCACACCACAAACTGACGGAGCTGAAAAGAACTGCCATTGCTGACTGATGGACATGCAGATAGATTGTGGCCTTAAGGCAGACAAGCAAAGACCAGCAGAACTAGTTCAAAATATATATGTAACTGATTAACAAATGCTAGTTTTTGCACAGTTTTTAAGTTGTATCTCCATAGATGTCTTCAGGATGGTTAGGTTCTTATCCAGGGAATTGAATCAGTTTTCAAAGCCATAGTTATAAAGACCTATGTTCAGCTAGAAGAAGACCAAGGAGACACATACCAGATGACCCCTATAAAGTCTTGATCTTAACATTCAGCCAGTGTGGGCAGTGACATTGAGACAAGCCTAAATCCACAAAAGAATTCATCCAAACTGGTGTTTTGGGATAGTGATTGTGGTATGGTGGACCTATATGGCTCTAATAAGAACAACCCATTGTTAAACTGATCATGTAGTTTATATCCCAACTTATAGCTAGGTGTCAAAGTACTCTCTGCGAAAAAGCACCAAAAGCAGACACTGAACGATAGCAATATTCCAAATGATGCTTGTTTATTCTGTATGAGATATTTTTCCATTTAAACATTCAAAAATGGATTGAAGACAGTTGGGGGGAGCACACATCATCACCTTTCAAATTGATATGGAAAGCTGTTAGCAAACAGCTCCTTATTACCAGCAGTTATGGGACAATATTAATATTAATTTAAAGTCTTGTTTCCGTCTTTCTTTTTCCATGCAAGGCAACAGTACAAGACGTTGCTAGCTGCTACATCAGTTTTTTCTTTTTGCTTAAACAAACTGTGTGCAGTCACTAAACACACCACTCTGGTCAAAATGAGCCGTAAAGTGCAGATGCTATTCAGGTGTAAATACTCTGTAGCTTTTATGACTATGAGCCATTCATCTCCACACTCAGACTCACAAACATAATTCATGTAGGTGTATGTACTGATAAATGTATTAAGCATCATCTAAAACAGTCAATCCACTCCAGAACTGCAAAGTGATAAAAAAAAAATACTTACACTCTGAACTGTAAATTGCTGAAATAAGCTTTATTGCAGTCATCTTTTCATATTTGGAGCAATTATAGTTGTATATATTAAGTAATTTATTTCAAATGGACTTTACGTGCTTGATGTGTTCAAATTATTTGCCTAAACAGTTTGGTTTGCAGAAAAAAATTCAAGTGCTTCAAAACAGGTGAAACAGGCTGAGTAGTAGAAAGGTAGTAGAAAGTAGGGTGTGTAAACTGTAGTAGATGATTATGATCATTGGAATGCAGACGGACTGGAGACTCCATCCAGCCTTCAAACAAAAATATACCACTGACACAAATGGGTGGATATAAATTGCAGTAGGATAGATCTGTTCTATTGCAACAAACTAGATTATAGTTAAGCCGGGATAACCCATTCACCTCTGTAGCCACAGCTTCCGTGCATCACAAGACTGAGACTGAAAGCTACACCCACACATGTCCAAACCAAGGCAAGCCACCTTTCCTGTCTGTGTGGGCCTCTAATTTGGGGAAAATGACTAAACATCCAGTAAAAACTGACTCACTATATCCCAAATGTTCTCTAAAAATCACGAGAAGTTGAGGTTTCATGCGTAAAATAAAGACACGGGTACATTAAACTTTGTCATTTTTTTTTTGTCATTATTTTTGATTGTAGGCTTCCAAAAGGTTTTGGTATGTTAATAATATTCTTTGATCCAGTTTCTTTGAACTTAAACACATATATGATAAAATCCAAGTGAAATTATTTACTTATGTTCTTATCTTTCATAATTTAAATTAAGAGTCATAGAACATTTTAACATTTTAAAGAAACTTCTTATACATCTTTCAGTTATGTGGTAAAGATAATTACTACTCTTTTGCCACCCACAAGTGACTGTGTCGCATTCTAACTGTTTAGTTAATCATTAAACACTAAAATAAACTTTTAATTCTTTTCTATGATGCAACTCGGTACTGGCCCTGCCTTTCCACAACTTGCAAACTTGCCTGAATGATCTTCCCTCATTTCACTATTTAGCTTATTGAAAAATAGAAATTGAACACATAGTCATGCAGACGCTGACCATTTAAGTATAGTCCATTATATAATCACTATTAGTAGGACGGTCCTGACCTCAACACACAGACACTTTCTCTTTCAAACACAAACACACCACTTGCATATCCCCAGTAACGTCAGTTTGATTGCATGGGTAGGCAATGGGACTTAAAAGCATTAGATTAAAGTAAAATAAACATGATCAGACCCTGCCATCTGCACTGGGATGGCATGGTTGCCTAGCAGTGGGCATTGTTTGGCTTGTCTGACGCTGATGTGCTGACGCTGGTGTGTGAGTGCGCGTGTGTTTATGTGTATGTGTCCATATGTGCAGATGGCACCTTTCAAATGATGATGACTTTATTTTCCAAACAGTGTTTCAAATAAAATCAGTCTTGTCTCAAATTCGGCACGCGACCTTTGAGCATACTTTAAATGTGCTTAATACAAGGTTTCATTATGGCAAATAGTTTGTTCTAAGAATAGCGACAGCTGGTGACAGCTGAATATTTTTTTCGTTTTCTTACCTCTTTTAAATCACACAGTTCAAAACAGATTTTATCATAAAGATAACTCATTTGACTGTGAGACTAAACTACGATGGTACTGCGATATGCCACACCTTCAAAGCTGGTGTGTTTTAGACCTTTGCTTTATGAAATAGATCAAAATTTGGTCATTTGTAATCCCTAAACACCTCTCACCCTCCTCTCATTACCAGCGTGTGGGTGAGAGAGTTATTGAGTCTCAAAATAGAGTCGCAGCAATAATAACAGCGATATCCTGGCAACCCTTATCGTTGTGCTCTGTCAGTGAGACTGCTAATAGGGTTAATATGAGAGAGATAAATGGACATCTTCAGGGCACAAACTAAATTCAAAACACATCAACATTTCCATCAGCTGTCATCATACGTTTGTTCATTATCTCTCTGGATCTATAATAGCCATGTGTACATTTTATTTGCATTGCTCGTGTTGCAGGGACACAAATTTGGTTACACAGTCACATTTTTTTGTTGTTGGGTTTAGGTTAGGTTTAGGGTGAAGGAAGTAAGGGTTACATATACATAAGGAAATGAAAATCAGAATCAGAATACTTTATTAATCCCGAAGGAAATTAGGGTTACAGCAGGCAGCACGCTAATGGCGCATGCGCACTTACAAAGGAACCTTCTGACCAACTTTACACAAACATCACATTGGGGAGACATGTCAGTAAGGTAGGCTGATAGGAAAAAAAAAACAACGAAAATACATAACATGAGGTAAGAGGAGGAGAGAAAAAACTCCACTCAGACTGAGCTCCTAGTGGGAGAGGGATGGTGACGGACTAAACTGTCAATATGAGGTCAGTACCACTTCATGTTATATGAAGTGGTACTGACACGAAACTGTTGGGTGGTGTGTGCATACTTGGAAACTAAGGCCCAAAAGTGAAAATGCACCATCCATTGGTTATGTAGTATGCTAACTGAAAACCTAACGTTAAACTAAATCAAATCAGTTCACCAAAGGGTTCAAAAAGGAGCATTATAGCAGGCCCTTCCTCTCAGCAGTTGTTAGACTTTATAACCATGTATAATGTGTAATTAATTCATGTGTAAACTAAAAAGATTTAAATAGTAAAATTCAGATGTTGCTCTTGTGTAGTGCCAATGCTACCTCGCATAGTGTAGTCTCGTAGGCTCTCCTGTTTCACAGCCCAAACTGGTCAAGGATCTTCTGTTCCGCTCTTGTGTGAATTTTCTGTCTATGCAAGTGTCAAATATATTTGGGCAGTTCTTTCCTGACAAGTTAAACAAAGCTCAGTCTATCTAGGGTGAGAACATTTAGCGAAACCAATATTGCAACTTTAAAAAATTCTTTAGACACTGTATTAGCTTCTTCCCCATGGTAAGCTACTTTCTACATCAGGGTTATAGTAAAATTTCCAGCAATTTGCTGCCATTGGGGTCATATTTACTGTTGCATACTGTTGGACTATCTAGACCATTTTCTTTCTTTTTGTCTTGGGTGTGTTGGCTATATGACGTACTGACCATATTTATCAAACATTCCCTTCCTGTTCTGTATGTCAATATAAATGCTGCGGAGCAACAGCTGCATACACATTAAAATCTTACTAGATACAATATAGTGCATATCCACATCTTCAAAACCTTAAACAGCTTGTGTCAGGTTGATTTAAATTCTAACTGTCTGGTTTTATGTCAGCGTAATATCAGCCTTGCTTTTGGTTAACTCACTAGAAACTTGAGCCTCTGTGACTCTAATGTAAAAGACTACTCACTTAAGTAAGTCCCACAATATCATATATCAATCTGCTCACAGTATGTGGGGGAGAGCGAGTCTGAGAAACAGACGAATCTTTGGTTTAGAGAGAAATGCTGAGTTCTTGTGCTCTGCTTTACCTGCAGCAATGGCTAAGAAAAAGAAGAAGAAATATCATTAAAAAAACAGCTGTCATTGTTTATATATGAATTGACCCAGTGGCAGCTTTCAAAAAGTCTGAAAGCTGCAACTAGTTTCATAGATATTCTCTGCAGACTGAAAAAGAGCACTTACAGCAGAGGATACAACTTCCCAGTAACTCCTGTCTTCAGTGATAACCCAGTACCTGTCCCTACTACCAAGCCGGCCTTTTTCCTTCTGGCCAGTACGCAGTAAATGATATGTGATTAAACACAAAGTGGCAAATGAAGCGGAAGTACAAACACTGCAATCTGCTCATTTCTCCTGAGAAAACAGTTGTCCCTCAGTGAAAAATGCAGTGACCCACACACCCTTTCATTAAGGTGGTCACCTTCACAGCGCATGCTAAAGAGGAAACAAGAGAGAGGACTGCCATGACACCATACTTTCCTGTAGTCATACTATTAATTTAGAGCCATAAGGATAAAAATCACCCAGGTTTTAAAACTTGTTTACTATAACGCCCTCTGGTAGAATCTCAAACCTCCAGTTCCCCGTTGAGCGTCATAAGTAAAAAAATAGATGGAGAGGGATATAGTTATTATTTTTTTAAGAAAGAGGTGAGAAAACAAAGACAGGAAGATAAAGATAAAGAATAAGAAATTGCGGTTTGTCTGTAAAATGCAGCCAATGAATATTAGGGCAGAGGTAGCTGTGCTCATCCCTGTTTCCATGGTGACCTGAATGTGCTGTCGGTGCAGTGACGCCAGTCTGGAGCATTGCGTTGCATGAGCCACACGTGCCAATGCCCAGCTGACAGCAGCGAGCATACGCCTGTATCTATTCATAGCACCCAAGTGATGCTCTGAAGGGACACGGGCAGCCTGGAGTTTTGGCCAAAGAGGCCAGGTGTCCAAACCTGGATGAGTACGGACCCAGACCGAATGCTACCCTTCATCCTTGATGGAGGTGCTTGGAGAGAACGTGGGAAGAACACATAGCAGGAGTTCTGTCATTGCCTCTTTGATCTTTGTCCTCACCAACAAATTGACCCCTGACCCCTTTTTTTGAGGTTTCTAAACAGATGACACAGGTACAGCATGCATATGCGCATGTCCAAAAACACAAAATCAAAAAGAGGAAAAGCAAAATATTTACAAACTCGATGGGGTAATGAGCATTTGTTTGAGGTACACTTATTCAGTTTTCAAAGTCACCTTTATTTTCTCTTAAACTGACTGTTCACATACTGGTAATATACAAACACACTGTGATTACCCACCATATAACAACTTGGTGAAAAAAAACAAACAAACCCTCATCCCTGAAAAATGCGCAACAAGTCCAGTTGTGAATTTCCCTCACTGCCAAATATTCCACAGTCAACGGTTAGTGGTATTATAACAAAGTGGAACCGATTGGGAACAAAAGTAACTCAGCCATGAAAGGGTAGGCCACATAAAATCAAAAGCAAGGTCACTGGATGCTGAGGTGCATAGTGCAGAGTTCGCCAACTTTCTGCAGAGTCAGTTGCTACAGATGTCCAAACTTCATGTGGCTGAAAAGTTTAATTATATATATTTTTGTAAATGTAAATATTGAAAATATGCTCCAAACTTGCTCTGCAACTCTGCGTCCCCTCCACTGATGTTAAAGCAGACCGCTGCTGTCCATGTAAAACATTTGAGAAGTGTTCTACTGAGAAGATATTAAAAAATAATCCTATAATCATCTAGAATTTAAGCAGTAAGTCTCTTCTGAAATCCCCTAGATTTAAATATTTTACGAGTAGAAAACAATAACTGCAGCACATAGTCAAACAGTTGTAATTTGCCATCACAACACGTGGTCTAGAATGTGATATCTTTAGCAAGAGTGCTTGAAACACCAAGTCAGTGCCCCTTTTGTGAGCAATTGTTCAGGCTCAATTGGTATTTCTCTAACACCGCTTTGTGCGAGATCAAGCAGAAAAAAAGCAGAGGCTCTGTGGCAACGAGAAGCCCATTGTGGTCCGTCAGCCTAAAGTTAGCTTTCGGTGTGATGTCTGGTGTCAAAGGCCATTGTGGTTCCTGACATACTACAGTGAAGGGACAGAGCTGCTGAGTGCAAATGATCTGTGCAGGACTTTTTTGTGAGTGTGTAGCTAGTTGTGTATCGTATTGTTAAGGCATATTTTTATGTATTGGAGGTGCAACACATAGGCAAAATGTTTTTGTTTGTTGTATATAGCTGACATAGGACTTTCAGACCTTTGGGGTCAGCAGTTTCCCCCCTTTAGGAAAGGGACAGAGTGAGAGATGAACCATGTGGATCCCCTATTATGCCCCTATTGTGCCCATGCAGCTGCATAAATAGTGCTATTGCAGAGGCCTCTGGCAATTCAAAAGTGCTGTACAAGACACTTTGAGATAAAGGTTTGGTAGACCCGTCTACACCATTAGGAAGAGAAGAGACGTTTTGCCCAATTAAAGCAGAGAAGTTGACAGATTCAATACACTTATAGTCTCATGACCTTCAGTGTGGCATGTATTTGTATCTATAGCCATCTTTATTTCCATCTGCAGTCTAGTAGAAAAAGAAAGTTTACCCTCTTTCAATTGTAAGGGTTTTTGTATCAGGACATTAACAAAAAACTATCTGGAGTTTACCAGGTTTTAAAGGTGGGTAAACACAACTGCACATGACAAATTAGACTGTTTTTATTTATTTAATAAAAAGTAAGCCAAAAACAAAATACACCCTTACTGCTTAAGAATGTACACCAATCAGGCATAACATTATGACCACTGACAGATGAGGTGAATAACATTATCTCGTTGTACCTCTCACCTGACCCCCTCTGTACATATTAACAATGATTTTAAACCAGATATTTCAAATTTGAATTCATCTCTCCATAAAACCTGTTGCCACTGATTTTCAGTCCAGTTCTTGTGTAATTGGGCCTATTCCCCCTTTCCCCTTTCTTAAGAATGGCTTCTTGGTAGCAAAGCCCTTCTACTGACACTATTTCTGGTGAGGTTTCAGTGAACACTAGATGGATCAACTGAAGTGTGTCAGGTCTTTGCTGGATTTTTTTCCCTGTTTCTTAAGGATATGACTTTCCAACATTGTTTATTTGCTGTAGTCGCTCAAGCCTGTCACTCTTTCCTATGTTCTTCACCAGTCTAGTTTCTGCAAATTTCCCGCCAAGCCAGAATGTCTAGTTTTTGGCTAATAGCTCTTTGGGAATCACCTTGTTGGTAAAATGATTCTTTTATGCCTTGATAACTGTTTAACATTGGCAAACTATTGAAATGGGTACAAAGTCTGCGTTTTTGTGAAGGGCTGCTAGTAACAAGAGCTAAAGATACAATTTAAAATAGATTCCCTGCTAAGCGGTCTGTTATGAGTAGACACAACACTGATTCATCCCTTGGGTTAGATGTCTTTTTATGCTTGAATGGTTCATAGGTCAAACATTTCTTTGAAAATGGTCAGGTACAGGGACTAGAGTGAAAATAAATGACTTTGTGTATGCGTATTATAGTTCAGAGAAGTTGTAGCATGTGTGTTCACAGATGTGTGTTGTATGTGTGTGCATGTGTTGTGTTTGTGTTATAATTCACAGTAGTGGTTCTTCCCAAGTGTACTAAGAGTGCGGCTACAGCATGATGTGACAACACCCGCCTGCACATATGTGAGCATCTGCTGGCCATAGCTTGAGGACGGTTGCTTAGGACTTGCATGCATGCTGAGGTAGGAGCAAGCCTGGGCAAGTTCCTTTCCCTTCACAAGACAATAGCAGCTCAGATGCCTGGCTGAGAAGGAGTTTTAGGGAATCTGTGAGAGACAAGGGCCTCTCACACTCACTCAATTTCCTGACATTTATGCTTTTGCCAAAAAGAGAATATACAGAGAAAAGACCTCTATTTACAGAAATGCTGATGACAGGTGGGGGTCAAATACTTCACTGACAATTCAAAAAAACAAGTTTATGGTGAAGAATAAATTGAAGTGATCATTTTTTCCTGTTGTGTTATATTGTACATTACCTTCCACACAAAGGTGTATTTTTATAAACACTTGTAATATTTTCAAATTTGATTTGATTTGTTTTGATGAAAGTGCAAGTACAAGTTGTAAGCTAGGACTGATACCATTTTATTTCATTTTATTTAACTTTTAGCAGTTATTCATATTATTATCACTGGAACTGTGTACCCTTTTGACTTTTATCCTTTTATCCAGTTTGTAATAAAAGCTCCCAATTTTAAGCATTTCACACAACTATGTTTAAACACAGTGGCAGTGAAAATACTGAATCTTAAATCCTGAAGGTTACACAAACTGACCCAAATGACGTGTTGCTTTGCTTATTTAGCCTTACATCTTCACGGTTGTTCAAAGAAGGTGAATTGTTCCTAGAAGACTGTTGGCTCACCTTGTTGCTAAAATAAAAAAATACAACTAGGTGTGAAAAAAATAAATGAGTTGACTAATGTTGGAAAAAAAAAGTAGACCATATATATACAGTCTTTAATTTTTGCTTGTGCTAATGGTTAGATTTGTCAATACAAGAAGAATGAAGAGATATTTGGTGCATATGTTTACTGAGGCTTGGGCGTTCATTGAGATTATGAGTCTGCTGCCTTAACAACAGGTTTGGTTTTGTATCGTAATACTTGTCCTTAACTTTTTAACTATTGCCCCCATAAATACCCCATACAGTGGTGATAATACTGATAACACTATCCCAAACACTAGTAAAAAAACAAACAAACTACTGAACCTAATGGTAAAATTAATTCTTAAAATAAAATGTCTATCTGACAGAACCAAGTGCTAAATGGGCAACTGAAGTGTCTGAATAACAAAGACGGAGAGCACTAATGGCAGCTGATTGACTAGTGATGAATTGTTTCTACTCAGAAAAAACTTCAACCTGTATTTGTGGAACAATGGCTCTGTAGCCAACATCCTCTCCAAAGAGTGACTATACAAGACCTTACAATAGTGTTTTGCTACGCCAAAACATCCCCCCAAATAGTTTTGAACTTGGGTGAGTAGTGGAAAGAATAAAAACAAAGGTGTAAACAGTTTCAGCCATATTATGAACTACATGGACTTCCACACACAGACTTGTTCAGGTGCATATGCTGAAGTCATCTATCTATCTATCTATCTATCTATCTATCTATCTATCTATCTATCTATCTATCTATCTATCTATCTATCTATCTATCTATCTATCTATCTATCTATCTATCTATCTATCTATCTATCTATCTATCTATCTATCTATCTATCTATCTATCATTCTGACAAAATATTTCAATAAGTGGCAAGAGGGGGTGGGATAAATCCAACTGCAACACCCATTATAGAAAATATTTTATAAAGCTGTCAAGGATAATCTATGAGGAGTTACAAATACATTAAAATGTTGAAAGACTGTGTTATATGGTGTAAAGTTGAAAGCAACCTTGAACTCTTTAGTGCCCTTCGCTCTATGTTCATGAATCAAACAAAACACCCAACTTTGAACTTGACCTTCATTTTGATCCCGGATACACACTTGTTAAGTTTGTGACTCTGCATCTTACGTGTCAGATTATTAGTGTTTAAAATGATTTTTTATTTATTTATTTAGGTGTTACAATTTTAATTATACTAGAATACATAAACAGTACTAAGCAAAAGACGTAAACTCACACATCCTATAGTCACTATGAAGACCACGATGCTTGCGTAGTGCTGACGTTTTTTCCCCAACCATCACGTTTACTATGGTAAAACACTCATCACTTCATACTCACACGGTGAGATCTATTTTATTTAAATGGCTACAAATTCATAATTCAGCACCTTAGACACAGAGATATAAGGCATGACTTTCTAAACGAATATTATAGCCATTTTCCCCTTAAGGAGCACTGTGGTTGTTTTACTACCTCCTCACCCAGCGAGCAGTCTGGTCTGGAGGCTGGCACTCGCTTTGCTTTATGAATGGATGGGTGTGGCGCTTGTGACAAGCAGTGATGCAGTCATCACTGTGCTCGTTGATAAGCGCTGGCGTGCTGTCCATGCAGGATGGTTTGGAGTGAAGCACAACTGGGTTCTGCCACCGCCTGGGAAAGACAACGCGGGAAGGAAAGGGGAGGAGAAGACAGAGAGAGAGAGACAGCGGCGACAGTCTACTCCCCAGCAAGGACCAAACTTCTGGCAAGGGATTCGGTGAGACGGGGGACTAAAAGATAAAAGTGCGGGTGAGATAGAACAAAGGGCAAATGCACTTTTATTTAGGGATATGCTGTTTAGTTATAGGCGGATTACAAATAAATAAAAATGGAAGAAATATAAATCAAGACAGAAAAGATCGAAACGGGGCTGATGCCACGAGGATGAAATGTATGCCAGAGACGCTCGTACGTCTGCGACGTAAAGTGTAATATTTTAAGAAACAAACAAAATAAAATAAATTTAAAAAAAGAAAAAAAAAAAGAAATAGAGTAGTTCAGCCATGATTCTGCTGGGTAAAAACAGTCAGACAAAAGAAAGCAGGGGCAAGGTTCCCCTCCTCCGTGTGTTCCCTCCTTGTAGGTGTGACAGAAACAACAAAGGGACGTGGAAAAACTCGCATCAGGACCACAGGCTCACAACTACCCAGACAGATCCCGGAGCACAATAGCAGGGGTCTGCAAACAAGAGCATGTCTGCAGGTTTTGCAATATGCAGCAGTCTCCGTGTAATTGCATTTCTCCTGGCGTCTCTCGGCTACAACAGTCGGGAGTATTTTTCTTCTGTCAGCTCTGGCAGATCTTTACACGAAACGAAAGCGATGATTTGAGGAATTTCAAGTGCTGAACCGGAGGAGCAAGTGTTAAAGCATGTGAGTTATGATTAGATGTTGTCATCCCGAGGAATGCTCTTAAGTGATCGCAATTGTTTGTGCCTTGCAGTTTAATGGGGAGAAGCGAGAGACGAGCGCTGCCCAGAATAAAGCGAATGGAGTAGAGCAGCGGAGAGGTGTGAACTTAAAGTGGACGTCGAAGGGGGGAAATAAAAGAGCCCTGAACTGATTGCAGAAGCGAATGTGTTTCAAAGGTAGGAGATTACAGGGATTGTTGCACATGCTACGTGTATTGCCATGCCATTTAATCTGTATGCTCGCTACAGAGCAGTTCACAGTGCAAGACCACATGTGGACAGACAGCAAAGGGTTGCATAACGATTCAGTTAGTTTGGGCTGTTCAGTGTATTGCGCTATCGACATATCGCAGGCTGCACTAGAATAGCCTCCGTTTTGAACTTCTCCGAAAGCTTTTTGGGAGGTTACATAAGTTATCTTAGAGGGGGTGTACTGAACAAACACTTGAAAAGTAATTGAAATTTTACTTTATCTTTTTATTTGTAGATCTTCCTATAGAACCCCCCCCCCCCCCCCCCCCCCCCCACACACACACACACACACACATACACACAAAAACACTGATTTGCACAGCACTGATGAAACTTTGTGAGTTTGGGTTTTTGTTTTTGGCAAGTGGAAGTTCTACCTCATACTCTTCCCACTTTTCTTTTTGTGGTAAAAAGGGGGAAGAACTGCACAGATCATCTTGTTTAGCTGTGCTCTACTGTAAATCCCAGTTTCTTCTGCCATATGGTGATGTTCCCTGCAACTGCTAGTTTGCTTAGCTTGGTTAAATACAGAATTAGATGTGCTCACCACCTGCAGAAGTCTGGATACATGAGTCAAGCTTAAAGGAATAGCTGCAGAATGGAGTCACTTAGTGTCTACAGAGCCAAACAGTGATTCGCTGCAGTTACTGGCCAAAGCATGGAAAGAAAACTGGTTTCTCTGACAACAGTCGAAACACCCTCCCTCCCCCCCTTCATCAACCACAATAGAAGCATGGTGAAAATGTGGTGGGTGTAGGGATGGTGTGACAAAAGTTGACATCAGTTCCTCCACTTTTCCCTCGCTGTTCAGTGTTTTTTCTATCAGCTGTGGAATTTGAACCGTTCTTCCTTTTGGGGTGAGGCCCTTCCCTGCGTCTGCTCAGAGGAGTAGGATGTCTCAGTAGATGCGGTGCATATGTGTTTGTGAGTGTGTGTTTAAGTAAGTGTGTGTGGGTAACTGGGGCTTTCCAGTAGAGTTGCACACCAAACATTCTTGGCTGTCGAATGGCTGACTAGCGCGCCAAGTCCACACAGCTGGGAATCGTATAAGAAGAAGTGTCTTTGTGTGATCTGGGCAATACGACGCACATGCACAGTCACATGCGCGCACATGCTCATGCACAGAACTAAAACACACAAATAGTCTGCTTTAAGCCTGCACCTCGGCTCAAGAACAATTTGAATAGTTGGTGTCTGTGAGGTGCATGTGTGTGTGTGGTAGGTGTATTAGATGTAACTAGTAATAAAGTGACGCTCACACACACGCTGGTGGAATTCAACATAACTCTTCACACACACAGAATGGAGAAAATATAACAGAGACTCAGTCATCCTGCAACAGTGTCTTCTTTTCCCAGCACCACATGATGTTTGTCCTCTTTAGTAAGTTTTGAACAGAGAAAACATGGTGGTGGTGGAGGTGGTGGTGGTGGGATGGAGAGGGAGGGTGGGAGGGCAAAAGAGAATAAGAGAAGGGATTGTGCTGGCGATGCCAATTGTACAGTTTGTTTCTTATTGGCTGCTTCTCTGGTTGTTGTTGTTGTTGTTGTTTTAAATGGCGTGTCAGTGAGCAAAGAATGTGTATGCAAGAGCAGAATGCAGAGTGAGAAAGAACATAGGCCTTTGTCTGCTGGGAGAAGAGAAGAGAAGCAGATTGTATCAAATTAATATAGGAGAAATTGAGCTGTAGAGGGAAGAAAAAGGAGAGGAGTTCAAAGAAGAGGGACACGAAGAGGTTTCGGCCATGGAGGAAAGAGTAAAGCAGGCTGAGAGAGTGAGAATGAAAAATTCTGACAGAGTCCTATTCCATATTATTGTAAACATGAAGGCAGAACCCTTCTTTTTCTCAGATCTGTCCTGTTTTCTGTTTGAACCAAGAAGCTGATAAAGGAACGATTTCATTAGAAGAAATGAAAAGAAAAAAGAAAAAAACCAGATAAGTTAACAACTGGCTCTTCTTCTTCATCACAATCTGTTCAAAAAACAAACAAAACATCCCTTTAGAAATGATCTCTTTCCACATGTTGAACATTTGCCTTATGATAATCAGCTGCACCGTGTCCCTAGCACTCGCTGATTTCTTTGTACTTGCGAGTGTGGCTTGGTGCGATTACTTTACAGATTGAAACTGCTCATCTGAACAAAGTTCTTTTTGTACAAAAAACTGAATGTCTACATTATATGATGCATACGGGAAGCAAAACACACATTTGCAAGGCCAGAGAGTCTGTGCGTGAGGGAATATGTTTTAGTTGTGCGAGACTTGGATAAGAAGGTGTTGTATCATCAACAAGGACGGACCGGGGTGGGACAGGACCACACGATCAAACGAGAGGAGATAAGAGAGCTGGCTGAATTCAGAGAGGGTGTCTTTGTCCATTTGTGGTTCCTCAGATAGCTCCAGGCTGGATTGAGGCCAGGGGCTGACAGGGGTTGTGTCTAGAGATCTGAGATCGCTGCACTGATAGGAAGGCATATTACACAACATCACTGCTGAAAGAATACGATTAAGGTTTTTGGTTTCAAAGGTTTTATGCTGCAAAAGTCATTTTGTTTGTGGTATTTTAACTTTTAGATTTTGGCTTTTCCAGATGTGCCTTGGATTCAGTGCCCGTCATGCAGGAAACGCTGCCTGCCACTGCATTGTGTGGCTGCAAAATGACAGATTACCAGAGAGCTGAGGTAGGTTAGGGCCACCTAAAATTATAGCTGAAAAGAAACTTCCAAAAAAAAAAACGACTAGTGGACTGATATTTGAAACGGCCGTGAGCTAACAGTGGCTCTGACAGTCTGGCATGCAGAGACACATATAGATTGTTCTGCTTTTACACTCCTCAACCCATGCTATAGTTTCTCCATTTCTCTATTTAATCACATCTCTTGCTCGTTGTAACCTGTTGTCCTGTTTCTATTTTGCTGTGTGGAAACTTGGGTGCGTGTGTGTCTGCATGTGCATCCAGGAAAGGATGGCGAGATATTCTCCCGAGACCAAGTGGCACCATTTGGTGGCTTGGCTGTACTGCGTCTCTATTTATGTTCATGCTTGTGTTGTGATTGTGTCCTGGTCGTACGGCTCTATCACTGTGACGACTACATCTTCCTGTGCAACTGTGCATGATTATGCATGCATAGTTTTGCATGTGTGCAAGGCTGTATGCAATTTGACCCCTGGAAATCTTTCTTTAGCATCTGCTCCTCTCATTTGTGGCAGAAAGCCGATCCCTTTTGGTGAACTGGCTCCAGCATCATATGACTGACCAAACTGCGATGATGTTTTGGAGTGCGCGTGTTCTGCAGTACAAAATGACATTGCATATCATAACAGGTTGCCTTTTGGCTATTGATGTATATGTGTGGAGTTGTGTGGGTGTGGCTGTCTCCTTGCATCGCCTACAGGACGCTCTAAGCACCTCCCAGGCCCGAATGGGCCCGCGCAGCTCCATAAATCTAGCTCGTGTTGCTCACACAGCAGTAATCTCTAGCGTCTTTTATTTTCGATGCCTGCAAGCCTGGAACTCTGTCTCCTTATCTTCCTGTTTGTTTTCACATCTTTCCTTTCCTGCCTGTCTATCCATTCATAACAGCAATTTGGCTTTCATTAACTAAGGATGGGGGGGAAAAAAACAAAAACCAATTAGCACCTACATTGCCAGAAGCTCTCCTTGGGTTACAGAAAGTGACATAAAGAAAAGGAGAGTTTCTCTGAAGTTTCGCACACATATTTGCTCATTTTAGCATTGTCCTCCACTCAATTTCTGTCCCCACTTGTTTTAAAGAGGACACTTGCAGTGTAAAGATGATTTTTCAGTTATTTCTTTAGTCATTCTAGCAGCTTTCCCATCACAGGGATGCATCCAAAAAATCTTTTAATGCAGTCAAACACAAGACCCACAAATATAGAAACAATGACTCACACAGTGAAGCTTTTAAACTCCAAAAACCAACATTTCCAAACCACACTGTATAGACATAAACAGACTGACACATACATACAGTATCTGTCTCGTCTAGTAATAGCCAAACGCAGATTCTCAGAGAGCAGAACACCCAAGGGTGCCGTTCCTGCTAATCCAGGTCAGACCAGCTTCAGTCTTGGCTGAACCACCCATGAAACCACAGGATTTTTAATCTGTAATTTTGCCTGTGCTTGTGCGGTTGGCTGTATTTAAGGTGTTTCCTTGCATGTCTTCTTTGACACGTACACATTGTTGCCCCGTGATCGCCCTCCACGTGCCATTTATTCGAGCGCTGCCCAATTTTTTGCTGTTTCAGAATGATGCAGCATGTCTGACTGATGCTCTCTCGGCTCTCTGTCTGTCTCGCTTTCTCACACAGTCAAGGACACACACACACACACTCCAGAATAAATTAATCAGATATGATAACTGATAGAAGCAAACGCGATGTATGCAGGACTGCAGTGTCTGTGGTTTGTTTCCTCATGAAAATTGGAAATTGACTCATCACATATTATGTGGTGTGGCTAGACATTTTAAGCCATGTTCTATTTTTAGTTATTGCAATACAGGGATCTTTTCCTTCATTTAAATCTATTGAGGGGAAAAACAATAAAACACTGAGTCATGTAGGTTGAGGTCAGACACAGCGGATCACAAAATACAATTTAAGGGTTAGACAATAAAATCTGGTTTATCACCTGTGGTCTTCTTAAAGCAGACAGTTTGGAAATTGTTGCACTGACTGGCAATGAAATATTCTCGGTCTTTGTTTCTGTCTCTCTCTGTCCCACTGGAATACATCACCAGAGTTAACATAAATATTTAATCATTTTATTATCTTCATTCCTGTTTAATGGCCCAACATACTTAATAGCAATGCACTCAACAACATCAGAGGCCAGGTTATACAAAAATATTGACTTCTTGAGTCTTGTTAAGCTCCATTATGGTTTTCTGGTCAGCTGTCTTTTAGTTTCATCTTTGAAAGAGAATATCTTTGTGCTTCATCTTAACATTTATTTGGTTGAAATGACCTGTGCCCACAAGTGGCTAGGATTAGCTGGTATCATTGATGGTGGAGCATCCAAAAGAGCCTAACCCCACGCCCTTAATCAAACGATTAAAACTTGTGTGGCCGTGCTATGGCTTAGCAAATTAATGACATGTGGTCACAGTGCGTGGTGATAATTGCATGCTGGTTGTATCATCAGGCCATGGCACAGCGGTGTGGAAATAAATAAAAAGGAACCGCTAGTATAGATTTTTCCATCACTATTTTGGGATGCCTCTGTACACGGGATATCAGCTTTGTTTCTGCGCACACATTTGCTGTCTTATTTAATGACATTCCTGCATTTGGAGATTGCATGATGACCTCCTTTGCGATACAGCCGAGCAGCGTGTGTAGGATACTCCAATTTAGTGCTTTTAGGTGAAAATCATATCTCTTCATTTGATGATTTTTTTTTCTTTTTTTGAGATTTCAGGCCAGCTGACGGATTACATGCCACCTGCACTGCCTGAGAAAATGCTTTGACCACTCGGGATTATAAAACCCACTCAATGGGCTGAACTGAATAAAATTAAAAATGCATTGCTATCGAGGTAAATGCTTTATCTGTGAGATGCAAGGGTTTTACCTAACAATTCGTTTGTTTTTGTTTTGTTTTCTCAATTCTAATACAATGCGAGGAACTCTGCAGAGCAGCGCAACTAGATAAATGATATGCAGGTTATTTGAAGTAAACACAACAAAGGGCCTTCCTGTTATGCCATGGTGCTCTGTAATGTGGCTATCTGACTATTTCTGAGTCTCCCTGTGATTTTTTTTTTTTGTTGCTGTTTACACTTATGCTCTTCCCCTCCTCTCTATCTTCATATCTGTTTCTTTATGTAAGCAAGTGTCTTTTAAATAGAAGCAGATGGATACTGCATTAGGCTGATAGCAATATGGATATTGCAAGAAAAATGGAAGCGAGGATGAAAATGTGCATTATATCAAACATAGAAATGTTACATTAACACGCTCATTTACAATATTTGACAAGGATCTTTCAGTTTTCAAAAGAGAACACACAAAGTTATATGTTTTTACAATTTAACAAATTAAATGCCACACATAGCAGTTGGAATATTTTTGATTATTAAAAGAAAATAATGAAAACTCATAATCCAGCCGACATGTTTGACCTGTGGTATGGGCTTTCATAGGTAGAATTTCCTAAGCTGTGGTGTTTGCAAGCCAAATAGATTAGGAATCTCTGATACACAGTATTTTGCAGAGTGAGCAGGGTTGATGTACTGACTTTGTGGAGTGTGATCTCGGCGGGCCTACAGTTCTGCTTTTCTGTGCCAGACTGAAGTCCAGAGGTGTTTGTCTTGGCTTCGTTCTCTGTTTGATCAGGCTGTTTTGAGAATACTGACTGACCTGTGCTGAGGCCAAATACATCTCTCTCCTCACAACTTTAGCATTTCCTTTGCCTCTGTCCCTTCTCTGTCCTATTGTCTCACAAGTTTAGAACTTTGAAACATTAAATTTAATGTTCATTTTCAAAATATTCTTAAACCTAGCAGTTTGAATTGGACCTTTTTTCCTTTTTGTACAAGATAAAGAACAAAATCAAAAATATTTTTTTTTTCTTTTTATTCATGCAGTTTTCAAGGGCCCAGTTTCCTTCTTCTTCCCCTTTTCTTGTTAGTTATCTGATCTTAACCTCACTCCAAAGTTTAGTCTTATATGTGGTTCAGAGAGGTCACTAATACTTCTAACCTTACCACGGGTAGTAGGGAAAATGTCAAGACCCACTTATAGATTGCATGTATTGCGAAAGAGACTCCATCCTTTGATCTGCTGTAAAGTGCTGGTCAATAAAACTCTTAAATGCCCGGTGTAGTGCATAGCACTCTGCACAACATAAATATCTGCATTCGCATGCATTTTGGCTGGGCGCGTTAAGGCTGAGAGAGCCTAAATATTTCCCATAAAACTATTACAAAGCACTAAATACTTTTCCCTTTTACAATGCATCATTAATTTCTAGTGTTTGGTGGCATTTTCTCTCATTCCTGCCAATAGATTTCTCAAATAATGTTGTTACTGCAGTGACTATCAACAAGGCAACCATGGTGAACCACAGTTACCTATGCAATAAATACAAATATTTAGTCCATTTGATAAAGGATAAAGAAAGGTTTCTCTTGGACTTGTAATCTCACACTAATGTTCAACACTTGTTCAGAAAGAAAAAAAAGAATCTCTTTAAGTAAATGTGCCAACGGATCACCGAGAAGTGCTACGCCTGCAGCACCATGCCTGTTTAATGGGTGGCGTTTCCTCTTTTATAAAGGATATAAAAATGTAATTCTAACAACCGATCTGCTTACTCTTTCCCTGCCATCACAATATTATTAAAATTAAGTAACACAGTATCCTATATACAACACTTTCCAAGTAATTCCCGATAAGATCATCACTGATCCCTGCTGATGGATTTACTAAAGGGCATACTAAGACAGTATATCAAAAGGATTATATCAATTTCAAGCTGACAATGAAAATTTTTCATGGATTATACACTAAACTTGTTCAAGGCAGGAAGGAGAATAAAAATCAATCATATCAACCATGGTGTACTAAACCTGGGCCTGTTCTCTATTCTTAAGTGTATTTTTAAATTATATGACATGCTAAATATGTTGCTTGCTTAAAGGAGTCAATCTCCTTCAAGGCTAAAGCCTCCTGACACTGGTTTCCTGTGCTAACCTAAATTCTGCCCTCAGCTTCTGAAGTTACTCCAGCTCTGGTCCTACTTCCTTCCCAGCCTCCATCCCCATTTCCATATCTGTCTCTGTGTCGTTCCTTAACCTGAATCTCACACCCCAGCTTCACATAATTTCCTGCTGCCCCCCTGACCTAAGTACCTAACTCATCTCCACTAGTGTAATACCCTGATACCTGCACAGCCTATGAATCCTTAGGGTCCTAATCGGCTTAGCCATCACCTGTCATGGTAACTAAAGTAATCTTTTTTTTTTTTTACTGGAGCATAATATATGCTCCATTTATCACAACTTAGTAAAAAGGACTCTTTATGTATCAACCTGTGCTCAGGTTTTCTGAGAGACGCCTTATATAAAAAGCTGCCAGCCCTGGTAAAATTAAAAAACACCCAGGTTGTACAGATATGTTTAGGTTAGAAATAGGGCTAAGTTTCCACCAAACTGAACTATCACTTTAAGAGTTCGGACCAACGGCTGAAGAGAGCCTTAATACGATTAGCCCTGGCACTTGACAGCTACAGCTTAAGAGGCACCTCCGTTGACCTGTGTGTCTGTCCAGCAGAGAGTGTACATGTGTATTTCCTTGCATTCATATATGATCTTAAGGTTGCCTTTTTAGAGCATCAGGGAGGCTGTTTGTCTGTCCGTGCACGTACTCCTGTAAACCTGAATTGAACCAAAAGCCAACTTTTTTTTTGTAAATCTTTATCTGTTACTGCATGCACTGGAGCTCAGCAAGCCATGCCTGTGCAACCTCAATCCCCCAAAGTCAGAATGCAGGAAGTACATAACTTCAAAGGCAGATGCATAGTCTGTCTTTATCGCAGAAGGTTTGTGCCACTCAAGAATTTACTTTTTCACTCTTCTGCATGTCAAAACCCCATATCCACCTTGGCTATCACTCACTGCTGTTTTGTCTCAGGCTGTGATTTTGGATAAAATAGGCTTACAAGCAAGGAATTTAAAACAAGAAAACGATTCAGCAAACACAAAGCCGATGGAATCACTGGAATTTGCCACTGAAGTGTTTTTACTTAGAACTGAGTACTGGGTACTTGAGGCTGTGCCAAAGACACTATATCCACAGAGAGACTTGAGTAACTTGACTTGAATATGATCTGCCGGTGGTTGCGATGGGCTATGGGGTTGTGGTTGGGTGCGCTAGATGCCGCATTGCTCTAACTGGGCCGTTTTGGCACTCTAGGGCTGCTAGTTGAGGACAGCGAGGAATATACAGCACCGTGTTCTTTTTCACTCCAGGCACTTCATTGCGAAAGCCAGGCACCACACTGTGAAACATTTAAGTTGGCATTAATATCATAATCAGAGGTCTGTTTATTCTCAGACAGACAGCAGGCAGTTAAACAAAGAGACCTTCCCCTCTCTCCCCACAATAAACCCTCAGTGGTGCCGCCCTCCTCCTCTTTCCTTTTCCCAGCCTCTCGCCCTGTCCTAAAGACACTTCACATTCCCAACATATTCAACCATCATGGCCCACCAGCATCAACAGCACAAACTTGACCTGGAAATATATCTGTATTAAAGTCGTTGAACATTTTTCTGCAGCCAAGCAGTCAGACTCAACAAGCTGCCGGCCCACATGTTATGACACTGGGGGAATAATAGCTGCAGACAAGTATGTCAACAGAAAGTTTTACCTCTTATATTGGGTCTGCTGCAGAACTTGAACTTTAGCAATTTAGCAGCTCAAACAAATTAGTCTATATTTATTCCTTCCAGAGACTGAGGGGGTGGTCGAGTGTGCATGTAAAAGAAAAAAAAAAAACAGTCTCAAAAATGCTAACGTGTCTGAATCAAGCAACATGGTGTGTGTTTGTGTGTGTGTATGTGTGTGTGTGTGTGTGTGTGTGCGTTTAAATATAGCTGTTGTTTTTTAGTTTTTGTTTTACAAGGCATAAAAGATAACTAAGTATGTCTCCCTAACACAAAACACCATTTAAGCATTTTAATAGTCTATAATATCTTCTGACCAATCAATTGTCGCTTTCTTTAAAGGTTTCACTCGTTCGGTCACAAGCAGTGCAGTGACTTGTCTTCATTAGCGTGTAATAAAGCAATGACCACTGGTCCCACACATGTAGTTTTCCAGCTGGCTCATGATAAGGCATATTACTGATAACTTCGCAAGTAAACAATTCCTCCAGCCTCTCTCCCTCACTTCCTCTTTTGCGCCCTTGCCTGTCTGCCTCATTTTATACTTTGTCTCAGGCCTTATCTAGCGTTAAATGTTTTTCACGTAAACTCACACTGTGCCATCGCCCATCGCCAAATAGGCCGGCTGTTACAAAACACACTCTATTTCATGCCAGGGTGCCGGCTCTGGCAACACTCAGCCACTTCTCCATGCCACTCTGTGTATGTGTGTGTCTGTGTGAGGGAAAGAGAGAAAAAAGAGACAGAGCTTAACAGTGGGAATAAAAAAAACTGACATATTTGAATTTATGAGCTTTTTTTTTTCAATATTTTCCCACCATCAATCATGTACTGTAGAAATGCCAGTTTCCCACAAGCTCGTTTCACTAACGTTCACTTACTCCAGATTCACCTTTGACCTTTCATATCTGAATTTTCTTCCCAGAGAAGCAAATGCCACATTTTTTTTTCTTGTCCCTCACCTCTAAAACAAAATTGTATGACAAAATCATCCCGCTAGACACACAAGTGAATGCTCTCATCCTGTAGATCCACATATGGAGTGTAATGTTTGCTGGTGTGTGTGCTTTGATATGTGTGTGTGAGTCAGTGCCGAAGGTAGAATTTAATCTTTGATATCGTTATCAGTTCCAGGGTGATGGTGGACTGTTTGCAAGACCCACTGGAGCTCTGACCTACTTGTGTCAGTGAATAGGTTGCATAGGCTGTTTTTTTGTTAAGAGTGTGTGTGTTTGTTAGAGTTTTGGGAGGGTGTGCACTTAAAGCGAACTCTGTGTGGACACAGGGAGTGTGAGAAGCTGGGTGTTTTGACAGCTTTAGAACAGTTCCAGCACAGTGTTGGGGCAGGGGGTGAGCCGGCCTGTTGGATATATGAGTGTGCGGCGAGGGTGAGAATAG